>NC_086103.1:88536970-88855303 GCF_963921235.1 Mobula hypostoma | reverse complement strand
GAGTTAGAAGGTGCAGGGAGGGGAGGAAGAAACTGGGAGAGAGGGGTGAATTAAGGAGCTGGGAAGTTGATTGATGGAAGAGATAGAGGGCTGGAGAAGAGGGAACCCGATAGGAGAGAACAGAAGACCATGGAAGAAAGAAAAGGGGGAGGAGCAACAGACAGGCAGGTAAGGAGATAAGGTGAGAGAGGGAGAAGGAAATGGGAGTGGGAGTGGGGGAGGGTGCCTTTCAGCTAATTTAGTTTGTAGATCTTTTCTGTTGCTTTGGAGCTATCTATCAAAAAGACACATTCCTGAAAAAGATAAAAGATAGTCACACTGAAATATGTTTATTTATCAAGGCTTCAGAAGCATGAGGTTGACTGCTGCGTGGATCAAATAACACAGAAACAACTGTCTCATTGACAGCGTTCAATGAACCGATTCTGTCCTGTTTTGCAACTCCAGAAACTCATCGAAAGTAAAACACTGGAGCATTTGTTTACTTAGTTTTTTCCCTTATTTTTAGTGAGGCACTCATATATGACTTGGTGGCGTACTAACATACTTCTTAGATATAACCAATAGTGAATTCTGTAAACAAGAAAAGAGTGTTTAATCAAACTGTATTTTCAATATTACTCAAATATTACTGAAACATTGAATACACTACACTCCTCCCTGCTTAGATATAAAACTCCAACTCAACTCAAATATGTAACGTATTGCTTTATATGCGTACAGTAGGTACCTTTCTGCCAAGCCTTTCGTAGCTGGGTGATAGGGTGCACATGTAATATAGAAACATAGAAACATAGAAAATAGGTGCAGGAGTAGGCCATTCAGCCCTTCGAGCCTGCACCGCCATTTATTATGATCATGGCTGATCATCCAACTCAGAACCCCGCCCCAGCCTTTCCTCCATACCCCCTGACCCCCGTAGCCACAAGGGCCATATCTAACTCCCTCTTAAATATAGCCAATGAACTGGCCTCAACTGTTTCCTGTGGCAGAGAATTCCACAGATTCACCACTCTCTGTGTGAAGAAGTTTTTCCTCATCTCGGTCCTAAAAGGCTTCCCCTTTATCCTCAAACTGTGACCCCTCGTTCTGGACGTCCCCAACATCGGGAACAATCTTCCTACATCTAGCCTGTCCAATCCCTTTAGGATCTTATACGTTTCAATCAGATCCCTCCTCAATCTTCTAAATTCCAACGAGTACAAGCCCAGTTCATCCAGTCTTTCTTCATATGAAAGTCCTGCCATCCCACGAATCAATCTGGTGAACCTTCTTTGTACTCCCTCTACGGGAAGGATGTCTTTCCTCAGATTAGGGGACCAAAACTGCACACAATACTCCAGGTGTGGTCTCACCAAGGCCTTGTACAACTGCAGTAGTACCTCCCTGCCCCTGTACTCGAATCCTCTCGCTATAAATGCCAGCATACCATTCGCCCTTTTCACCGCCTGCTGTACCTGCATGCCTACTTTCAATGACTGGCGTATAATGACACCCAGGTCTCGTTGCACCTCCCCTTTTCCTAATCGGCCACCATTCAGATAATATTCTGTTTTCCTATTTTTGCCACCAAAGTGGATAACTTCACATTTATCCACATTAAATTGCATCTGCCATGAATTTGCCCACTCACCCAACCTATCCAAGTAACTCTGCATCCTCTTAGCATCCTCCTCACAGCTAACACTGCCACCCAGCTTCATGTCATCCGCAAACTTGGAGATGCTGCATTTAATTCCCTCATCCAAGTCATTAATATATATTGTAAACAACTGGGGTCCCAGCACTGAGCATTGCATACCCCACTAGTCACCGCCTGCCATTCTGAAAAGGTCCCGTTTATTCCCACTCTTTGCTTCCTGTCTGCTAACCAATTCTCCATTACATCAATACCTTACCCCCAGTACCATGTGCTTTAAGTTTGCACACTAATCTCCTGTGTGGGACCTTGTCAAAAGCCTTTTGAAAATCCAAATATACCACATCCACTGGTTCGCCCCTATCCACTCTACTAGTTACATCCTCAAAAAATTCTATGAGATTCGTCAGACATGATTTTCCTTTCACAAATCCATGCTGACTTTGTCCGATGTTTCCACCGCTTTCCAAATGTGCTGTTATCACATCTTTGATAACTGACTCCAGCAGTTTCCCCACCACCGACATTAGGCTAACCAGTCTATAATTCCCCGGTTTCTCTCTCCCTCCTTTTTTAAAAAGTGGGGTTACATTAGCCACCCTCCAATCCTCAGGAACTCGCCCAGAATCTAATGAGTTTTGAAAAATTATCACTAATGCATCCACTATTTCTTGGGCTACTTCCTTAAGCACTCTAGGATGCAGATCACCTGGCCCTGGGGATTTATCTGCCTTCAATCCCTTCAATTTACCTAACACCACTTCCCTACTAACATGTATTTCGCTCAGTTCCTCCATCTCACTAGACCCTCCGTCCCCTACTATTTCTGGAAGATTATTTATGTCCTCCTTAGTGAAGACAGAACCAAAGTAATTATTCAATTGGTCTGCCATGTCCTTCCTCCCCATAATCAATTCACCTGTTTCTGTCTGTAGGGGACCTACATTTGTCTTTACCAGTCTTTTCCTTTTCACATATCTATAAAAGCTTTTACAGTCAGTTTTTATGTTCCCTGCCAGTTTTCTCTCATAATCTTTTTTTCCCTTCCTAATTAAGCCCTTTGTCCTCCTCTGCTGAACTCTGAATTTCTCCCAGTCCTCAGGTGAGCCACTTTCTCTGGCTAATTTGTATGCTTCTTCTTTGGAATTGATACTATCCCTAATTTCTCTTGTCAGCCACGGGTGCACTACCTTCCTTGATTTATTCTTTTGCCAAACTGGGATGAACAATTGTTGTAGTTCATCCATGCAACCTTTAAATGCTTGCCATTGCATATCCACCGTCAATCCTTTAAGTGTCATTTGCCAGTCTATCTTAGCTAATTCACGTCTCATACCTTCAAGGTTACCCCTCTTTAAGTTCAGAACCTTTGTTTCTGAATTAACTATATCACTCTCCATCTTAATGAAGAATTCCACCATATTATGGTCACTCTTACCCAAGGGGCCTCTCACGACAAGATTGCTAATTAACCCTTCCTCATTGCTCAAAACCCAGTCCAGAATAGCCTGCTCTCTAGTTGGTTCCTTGACATGTTGGTTCAAAAAACCATCCCGCATACATTCCAAGAAATCCTCTTCCTCATCACCTTTACCAATTTGGTTCACCTAATCTACATGTAGTTTGAAGTCACCCATTATAACTGCTGTTCCTTTATTGCACACATTTCTAATTTCCTGTTTAATACCATCTCTGACCTCAGTACTACTGTTAGGTGGCCTGTACACATCTCCCACCAGCGTCTTCTGCCCCCTAGTGTTACGCAGCTCTACCCATATCGATTCCACATCTTCCCGGCTTATGTCCTTCCTTTCTATTGCGTTAATCTCTTCTTTAACCAGCAACACCACCCCACCTCCCCTTCCTTCATGTCTATCCCTCCTGAATATTGAATATCCCTGAACGTTGAGCTCCCATCCTTGGTCACCCTGGAGCCATGTCTCTGTGATCCCAATTATATCATAATCTTTAATAACAATCTGCACTTTCAATTCATCCACCTTATTACGAATGCTCCTTGCATTGACACACAAAGCCTTCAGGCGCTCTTTTACAACTCTCTTAGCCCTTATACAATTATGTTGAAAAGTGACCCTTTTTAATGCTTGCCCTGGATTTGTCGGCCTGCCACTTTTACTTTTCTCCTTAGTACTTTTTGCTTCTCCCTCATTACACCCCTCTGTCTCTCTGCACTGGTTCCCATCCCCCTATATGTCTTACTCCATTCATTTTCAGGAATGACTGACTAACTGACTAACACTCATTGTCACTAACTGGGTGTCCTGGAACACCAGTCCTTGAAAAGAAGCTTCTCAACACACCAGCAGTGTGTGAGGCTGTAGTGGAGGCTATTGGGAACACTTCTGGCCACTTTGTAGCTGTATCCACTACTATCAAGAAAGTTGTGCCCATGAATGGTGTGGCAAAATCAACATGAATCCTCAGCTATGCAGGCCATTCTCAGGGATGGGAAAATGCTGCTCTTAGCATCTTCCGGACGTGTTGGCATCCTGAACAATGCATGGAAAGCTATTCGATCCGCTGATCTATTCCAGGCCACCAGACAAAGCTTCAAGCCAACACTTCCATTTTGAACATGCCTAGATGACCAGCATGTAGCTCCTTCAACACTTCAGCTCTCAGCTTGGGTGGTAGAGAGGGCAGAAGTGAGTGAAGTTGCCATTACTAGGGAAACGTGCTTGGGAAACTGAAAGGTCTGGAGGTAGATAAATCACCTGAACAAGATGGTGTTTCAGAGTTCTGAAAAAGTTGGCTGAAGAAACTGTGGAGGCATTGGTAGTGATCTTTCAAAAATCGATGGATTCTGGCATGGTTCCAGAGGACTGGAAAATTACAAAGGTCAGTCCGCTCTTCAAGAAAGGAGAGAGATAGAAGAAAGGAAATTATATGTCAGTTAGTCTGACCCCAATAGTTGGGAAGATGGTGGAGTTGATTGTTAAAGATGTGGTTTTGGGATGCTTGGAGGCACATGATGAAATAGGCCAAAGTCAGCATGGTTTCCTTAAGGGAAATACTTGGCTGACAAACCTGTTGGAATACTTTGAAGAAATAATAAGCAGGATAGACAAAAGAGCATCAGTGCATGTTGTGTACTTGGATTTTCAGAAGCCCTTTGATGAGGTGCCACACATGAGGCTGCTTAACAAGCTACGAACCCATGCTATTACAGGAAAAATATTAGCATGGGTAGAGCATTGGCTGATCAACAGGAAGCAGAGATTGGGAATAAAGAGAGCCTTTTCTGGTTGGCTGCTGGTGACTAGAGGCGTTCCACATGATTATGCATTGGGACTGATTCTTTTTACATTATATGTCAATGACTTGGATGATGGAATTGATGGATTTCTGGTCAAGCTTGTGGATGATATGAAAATAGGTGGAAGACAGGTAGTTTTGAGGAAGCAGAAGTGATTGAAGGAAAAGACTTTATTTGTCTTTACTGTGGCTTTATTTGCCACATGTACATCAGAACATCGAAACATGCAGTAAAATACGCCGTTTGCACCATCATTTATGATGTGCTTGTAGCACCAACATAACATGCTCACAACCTAAGTATGTTTTTTTCAGAATGTTAGAGAAAACTGGAGCACCAAGAGGAAACACATGGGGAAGACGTACAAACTTCTTACAGATAGCAGCAGGAATTGAACCCTGATCACTGCGGCTATAAAGTGCAATGCTAACTGCTACACTACCATGCTACCAAAATGTTAATATAACTTCTCAAAAGATAAAAGTGCCCCTCAAAAGATAAAAGGACACACCGGAAGTAAAAGAACAGAAGAAAAGAAGTGAAACCCCTCCATTATCCTAATTAGTATTGTTGTAATGTGAGCACTAATAAAAGTAAGTTAATATTAATCAGGGTAATGGAGGGGGGCGGGGTTTACTTCTGTTCTTTTATTTCCGGTGGGCTCTGTACGTAGTGTTCCTGTATGGGTTGTGAAAGCCTCTGTATATACATATTGGTTTTGGCGTTCGAGATAAAGTGGTTTCTTTGGGCATGAAGTTGTTGAGTGTGCCTTTTTCAAGGTGGAAGTTACCACATATTTTTGGCGATGAGGTAAACTGGTTTTGTGAACGTGTCGGCACGTTTCAAACAGGAGCAGCAGCACCAATAAGGGGCCTCACGTTCGGATGGCTACGCTTGGGACTATTGTTGAATTTGTGGAGTTAACGGAGGACTGGCCGGAGTATGAGGAAAGGTTGGGACAGTTTTTCTGTGCTAACGGAATTACTGAGGAGACTAAGAAGTGCTCTATTCTCCTGAGTGTGTGTGGGGCAAAGACTTACAAGCTAATAAGGAATTTAGTCACACCGCGGAAACCAGGGGACATTCCATATGACAAACTGGTCAAGCTCGTGGGGAACCACTACAATCCGAAACCTTCTGTGATAGTCCAACGGTGTACGTTTCACAGCCGTTTCAGGAAGCCAGGTCAGTCTGTGGTCAATTTCATGGCCGAGCTTCGGCAGCTGTCGGAGCATTGTGATTTCGGAGCGGTGTTGGAAGACATGCTCCGTGATAGATTGGTATGCGGCATTAATAATGACGCATACAATGTCGTCTGTTAGGGGAAACCCCACCATTGACTTTGAAGAAAGCCTTCGAGATTGCCCAAGGCATGGAGATGGCTGCTAATAATGTCAAGGATATGCAGAAAGGACATGGGGGGGGTCGCAGTCAGCGGTAGTGCACCAAGTCAGGAGGGAGACTGGTAAACAGGCAAAGCGGGTGGAATGTTTCCGGTGTGGAGGGATGCACTGTGCAAATGATTGCAAATTCAAAGACACTATCTGCCATGCTTGTAGCAAAAAGGGGACATTTAGCTAAAAAGTGCAGAAGTTCAAAGGGTAAGGTTAAGTCTGGGCAGGGGAAAGCTCGACAGGCTCAGGCAGCCACACACCATCGAGAAGAAGCAGATAACATGCCTACTTCATGTTTGGAGTGGAGACAGATGAGGAACCACCTGAACCATATTATGCCACAGTCACTGTCAGGGGAAAGGACATTAAGTTTGAGATTGATTCAGGGGCTACAGCATTGGTCATTAGTGAGGAGACCTACAGGAGGACATGGAGGTCCAACCTGCCTCCCATTAGACTGTCAATTAAACTTAGGATCTATACGGGGCAGCTCATACCTCATTTAGGGGTGTTATATGTGGACATTTCAGCCGGGGGTCAGAAGGCTGAAGCCAGGCTAGTGATAGCTAGGGCAGGGGGCCCAGTCTTTTGGGTCATGATTGGCTTTGTACAATCCGGCTAAACTGGCATGAAATTAAGTATGCACACATGACGGAGGACATTCTGCAGTGGTACAGTGACGTTTTCAGGGACGAGCTGGGAACACTGAAGGGCGTGACAATGAAACTCCACGTTGACCCTGAAGCTACACCACATTTTTTTAAGTACAGGTCGGTGCCCTACGCCATGAAAGGCAAAGTTGAGGAGGAGCTGGAACGTTTACAGAGGCTGGGCATTATTGAGCCTGTCCAGTTTCCAAGGTGGGGGGGCTCCCATTGTTCCAGTTTTGAAGGCAGACAAAACAGTGAGGATATGTGGGGATTATAAGCTTACGGTGAATCATGTCTCTAGGCTGGAGGAGTACCCATTGCCACAGGTGGATGACCTGTTTGCGACCCTGTTAGGGGGTAAGCTGTTCACAAAGCTGGACATGAGCCACACCTACCAACAGCTGCTGCTCGACGAGGATTCAAAGGAGTATGTCACAATTAATACGCACAAGGGATTATTCAAGTACAATCGCCTGGTGTTTGGAGTGGCGTCCAGCCCTGCCATTTTCCAGAGGACAATGGACACTTTGCTGCAGGAGATTCCACACGTAGCAGTGTACCTTGATGATATTTTGATCACGGGGGCTACGGAGGCGGAACATCTGGCTAATTTAGAACGGGTGCTGAAGAGGCTCTCAGACGCAAGGCTGTTGTTGAAAAGCGGAAAATATGTGTTCCTGGCATCGAGTGTGACTTACCTGGGACACAAGATCACAGCTGAGGGGCTTTGCCCTATGGAAGATAAAGTGAGAGCTATTAAGGAGGCCCCAAACCCTGTGGAGGAAATTCATGAGACTCATCCGGGGGCACCTCGAATAAAAAGCCTTGCAAGATCCTACATTTGGTGGCCAAGAATGGACCAGGATCTGGAGAACAAGGTAAAATCATGCACACAATGTCAGACTAATCAGAATATGCCACCGCCAGCTCCTTTGCACCCATGGGAGTGGCCAGACCACCCCTGGTCTAGGCTACATTTGGACTTTGCTGGCCCTTTTATGGGGCAGATGTTTCTTGTAATGGTAGATGCGTATTCTAAATGGATCGAAGCTCACATCATGAGCAACATCACAGCCCCCTCAACCATAGACAAACTCAAGCAAATGTTTGCAGTCCATGGGTTGCCTGACACTCTGGCCACTGATAATGGCCCGACATTCACCAGTGAGCTTTTCAGTGAGTTCATGCAGCAGAATGGCATTCATCACATTCGGACAGCCCCTATCCACCCAGTCTCCAATGGTTCATTGTTAATTCAGGCCTTCCTTCCATTGTGGCCATTTTAGAGTGACCTTTACTTTTTAATACTGCAACTTCTGATGGTAGTTGTATGACTTCCATAAGTTTTCACACTAGTTTGCCATTCTTGATTGGAGTTCCCATGGCTGTAAAAAACCCTCTGTCTCCATAAACTTCCATAGTCATGAAAAATCCAAAAGTATATAGAGAATCCCAGACATCCCACCCTGCAAAAACTCATTTCAGGGAGGTAGCACCCCCGCCCCCCCACAACCCTATATCCTCCCCCCCATCCCCCGTCCACCTCCAAGGGTGTATGTAATACTTTGTTTAGTGATTTTGTCTAATCTGTAAACCAAGTTGGGTATATGCAGCAAATGTGACATTAAAATATGTACTTATATCATATTATATTATATTGTATTACATTATCATGTTTATTCTATTACAATTTTAAGCAAGTCTACAGGGAGTTTGGCCTCATCATGCAGGACATCAATAGCGTAGCTCCTTGGCAGCTAGCCGCTAGTTTAAATCAGGGGGCCCCAACCTTTTTTGCAACGCGGGCAGGTTTAATATTGACAATATTCTTGCAGACTGGCCAACCTGGTGGGGCGGAGGGGGGGTGTTAAACGCGACTGGAATATAGGTGATTAAAATTGACAGTTGCCTCTGATCTGGGCCGACATTTATGTGCCGGGCTGCACATAATTAATTAGCTTGTTTATTTTGGCTTTTTTCTTAAAGATGTGCTGGGTGCGTTCCGGCCACCGCTGTATTCTTCGCAGCCTGGAGGTTGGGGACCACTGAATTATAAGTCGCTTATAAGTCAATAGCATCATAACATTTTAAGTAACGTTTGGATATTAAACACACAGCACATATTTTCCCTGTATGAACATTTAAAATCATTGCAACACACTAATATCACTGAATCTGTGGGAGCCCTGGCCTTGTTTTCCTGCAACAACACAGTCCTATCTAGGGGTGATGGGAGACAGCGATACTCGAAGGGGGTTCCTTATGTCCAGTCTATTCCGCAATTTAGTTTTCGTTGCATTCATTGCAGAAAGCTCTGCTTCGCAGAAATATGTTGGAAACGGAAGCAATGTTTTCAGTGCTTTCGTGGCTATCTCAGGATATTCAGCCTTGACTTTGAACCAGAATTCCGGCAGAGACATTATGTCAAACATACTTTTCAGCCCACCATCTTTTGCAAGCTTGAGGAGTTGATCTTCTTCCCGCGCTGACATGGATGATTCACCAGGGACATTCACAAATGGGTCACGGACCCATTCCTTTGCACGTCTTGGGTCACTGATGACCTCGCGTGTGTCAATTCAACAGCGTGTGACAGGGAATGAGGAAAGGTGCAGCTGACTCATATTGTTTCATATCGCCAAATCATATTGTTTCCTCGCTTTGGTTTGGGACCACTCTTAGCACGAAGAGAGACCAATCAGGATGCCCACTCTCCGTCTCCCTCTCCCTCTCAAAAAAATCGATTTCCGGGATATTGTATATAATTTCTGGGCGTCAGGGAGCCACTATCGATATGCGGGAGACTCCCGGAACTTCCGGGAGAGGTGGGATGTCTGGAATCCATGTAGATATTAACCGATCTGATAGCTTACAGGCTTCAATCAAAGCCTCCAGTTCTGCCTGTTGTGCAGAGGTACCAGCGAACATGTTTCCTGAGACTATCACTCAGCACAACCAGCCATTCCAACTCTTTCCTCAATGGTTGAGGAGCTATCAGTGTACAGAACCAGATCTGGGTTTAACAAAAGCATTTCTTTATGATAATTTGTGTCTTCTTGGCATGTTATTGCTTTTACACAATCAGTCTTCCATGTCCACTGACAACAGTGTATATAAACCATTTGATTATTGTTCTACCAGTCTTTCTACTTGGATAGTATCTCTATTACACCTGGAATTGTAGACTGACGTTGTGCCAGCTGATCGACATTTTCCCTCCCTTGTGAGGTAGGGGGTTCATATTGCAGTTGAGCTTGTTGTTGTCCTCATGGTGAAGTTGACCTCTAATGCCAAAAATATCTAGCCCAAAGTCTTCTTCAACCACATAATTTGCATATCCTATTCCACTTTTTCTGTTGTTTAGCAGGTGGAGACCATTGACCTGTTTATACCGATCTTATTTGGACATTGATATTCCATTTCACTTGCTTAGCAGTTTGTTCCAGTTCTCTGTAGGAAACAGCAGCTTCACTCCAATATGCTTCTGTTAGTTTCACCATTTTGGCAACATTTGATTTCAAACCATCCATGAAAGTCAACCTGAGAGGACCATATATAGCATCTTCAGTATTATCTTTGTTTAATCCTGGGACCCCTGAGTGAGTTAAACTGTAGCTAAGATTTGAATGCCATCATATAGATGCAATTTGTATGTCCTTCATTCATTGAATTTCAGCTCAAGTCTATTACGTTTCCTTTTTTAGGATGTGGAACTTCCGTGGACCATTTGTCATTTTTTCTGGATCTGGTGGTTGCTGACAAACCTCCTGTTTCTTTTCATACTTTTGATCATCAGCCTTGTGTGCTTTCACTCCCTTTAATCTTTACTGGAGAAAGACTTGAATAGCTCTCAGACCAGTTACCTCATTACTGTCATCATCACTTAAGACACTAGCAGTCTCTGTTCGATATGTCCATCCATGGCCTCCTTCTCTGTTGGATAAGGTCACACATAGGTTGGAGGAACAACACCTTATATTCCATTTGGGTAGCCTCCAACCTGATAGCATGAACATTGATTTTTCAAATTTCCAGTAATGCCTCCCCCCACCTTCACCATTTCCCATCCCCTTGTCCCTCTCATGTTATCTCCTTGCCCGCTCATAGCTTCCCTCTGGTGCTCCCGCGCCCCCAGCATTTCTTCTTTCTTCTATGGCCTTCTGTCTCTTTCACCAATGAACTTCCTAGCTCTTTGCTTCATCCCTCCCGCTCCAAGTTTCTCCTATCACATAATGTTCTCTCTTCCCTCCCTCCACCTTTCAAATTTACCCCTCAGCAGTTTTTCTCCAGTCCTGCCAAAGGATTTCAGCCCCAAATGTCAACTGTGTTTTTTTCTATAGATGCTGCCTGGCCTGCTGAGTTCTTCCAGCATTTTGTGTGTGTTGCTCGGATTTCCAGCACCTGCAGATTTTCTCTTGTTCGAGGTCTCTGTTAAATCAGTATCACTTTGCACTTCCTCAGAGTTCCCAAGGTGGTTGCAGTTTCTGGGGACTACTCAGTGTTGGCTGTATGTCAACATGATTGACACCACCCTTTGGGTTGTCTAAAGCACCACTGAAGGTCTCCCCAGTGCCCTGAAGATTCACCTCATTCCACTTTGTGACTTTGAATAGAGCTTTTGACTATGGACAAACTTGATTAATGCAGAGATCAGATCTTTTGCTGATTTGTCTTTTTCATACTGCTCCTTTAGCATGTTAGGCGTTTTTTTTTTCTAAATCAGCATGTTCATGTTGGAAAGTACCGATCTGGAGTTGTAACTCAATATGCTCGTGCCTTCTCAGCCCTGTTAAGGTTACTAGCATCCAAACTTTCTTTTTAGTTCCCATCCACATCTTTTTGACCTACCTGGATATCGCTTCAACATTGCTTACACGCAAGTCTTCACTAAACTTCGACAGCACAATTATTCTGTGTTTCTTTACCAAGGTTATCAAGCTGATATACATCATTTAAAGAAGCGCTTACAATTTCTGTTAACTTTCCAAGCGACCTGTCGGTCTTTTTCAAAGCTTTGGCCATCTTAAGGAGCACACTTATGTGATGGGATCCTGAATTACCCCTATGAACTGTGCTTGATTACCCCTATTAACTGTGCTTTTGAAAAGAGAGAGACAGAGTTAATTAACAACGACATGTTGTTTTGAAAGAGAGAGAGAGAGGTGAAGACTAACTGTTGGACTGTCACTTTAAGGCACTAGAAGTAACTTGTGGATTTCTGCTGAGTTGGAGACAGCACCGAGCAGCTTGTAAGTTGCCATGGTGACCAAAGGCGGAGTTATTCAATGGACACTCGACATTATGATTTTCGGCAGGTTGTTGATACTTCTCAAGGATAGTTCGCCTGCTTGCATTTCTTCCACAGAGAGAGGAAGGAGGAGTTATTTGAATGACAGTTGGTGCTCAGCACGGGAAGATAAAATAGGAGGTCAGATGATAGACCTCAGACACATGTTCTGGACACAATGAGCATTGTTGTGCCTGCAGAAAAGTGGGTTTTGGAGAATCGATCAGGTGGATCGATCAGTTGCTCTTGCAGTGGAAAGAGGAAAAGGGGTTGACTGGTGGGGAGTTGTCCATGTGTCTACCCTCGCCTGGGGGATAGCTCCACCGTAGAAAACCAGTCCCCTTTGCTAAGGTCACAGTCGGTGACTTTTAAAGGATTTTGAAGGACAACGAGAAGATCGACGGCGTCAGCTCACCTGAAGACACAAATCTCTCCCTTTCTCTCTCACCATCACTATTCAACTCAATACCATCAACTGAACTGAACTGAACTGAACTTTACTCATCATCATAAGACTGTATATTTTTACCTCAAGACTTAAAGAAGTTTGGTTTTTCATACATATATTTCCACACTTACTGATATACTTATATATATAATCTTTGCTAACCTGTTTGACTTATCTACATTTATATTACTGTATTGCGTAGTTACTAATAAATATTATTAGTTTATAGCAATACTGGACTCCAAAGTGTTTTCTATTTCTGCTGGTTCTTTATTCCCGTCACGGGGTACATGACACTTACAAAACTTACAACCCTGTTGTGACTGTAACATTGAGTTACAACCAAACAAACATCTGGACAATACCTTAAAACTCTTGTCGGCTTCTTCTCCGTTGTGACTAATATCAGACTCGAAGTTTCCGATAATTTATACCAACCCCACACAGGTTGTTCCAGAGCACCTCTGCTCACTCTTAAACTCCCTTTGAAGATATTTATTCTCGAACAATTAAGGAACGGAAGAATGTCTTAACTCACAGTTGCACGCATAAAACTTACTTTGAAAGCCCAGTTCCTTTCTTAAAGTAACTCTCCTGTGTTTCAGCGCCAACTTGTTGGATCTCTGTTTATTTTCTGATTCTTAGGGTTCTTCCGGGAGTCAGGAATGATCAGCAGTCTTAATTCCAAGATTTCAGTTTACTTTAGAGAACATGCAAACACTAAGACAATTAAATAAAGAGCAGAGAAATGATGCTAAGAGACATATAGATGTGATGACAAAGGAATCACCTCTGAACAATCTCTAATTTCTATCGATAAGATAGGGTTAAACTAGCTAATAGGCTACATAACTAAAAGAATTACATCACCTAGGTAATGTGCTAATACTTAGCCTATGAAAGATGAGAACGGTGATAAACCGTTAGTTTAGCTGCTATACTGCTTTCTGCCTGTGAGTGAAAAATACATGTATTTGTTCAAAGTACAAATCTTATAAAAAGTTTAATTTTCAAAAAGTGGGTTTCCAACAACAGTGGTGAGAAACCTGATTGATTCTAATTGTTATAATTGGGCTTTTCTGATTCTTCTGCTCTTCATTCACAATGTTTGCACTCTCTGTCTATTCATGTATCTGATAAGTACCCATTTCAACTGCAACACCCTCATCATGACCATCAGGTCAGTAAGGTGTAACCTCACTGAGGATGAGATGGAAAGCACATCACTGTATGTGACAGCGGTTGGCATAGCACCTGCATACAATGATCTCTCTGTTGACGTCCTCTGGATAGACCACAAAACTGTTAATTTCACTTCTTTCATCCCTGTTTTTCATCTTGAATGTGTTCTGGAACTGTTCAAGACCGTGATTTACAGTTTGGAAATCGATTGAGTGACCCAGTGCTTTGCTGTCTCTGAGAAGATTCTGGGCAGCAGTGAATGCAAGCCTCGAGGCAAAGAAACTACGAGACAGGACGTGAGCAGATGTTCGACTCCATTTCACTGGCTAATGCATCTATTATTCGCCAATTAAAGCAATGAGGAAGATTGAAACATCGAGGGGAATATGTAAGGTGAGTGCCAACTACCGGCCTTTTATCTGCTGATGGGTTTGCTGTCTGCTGGAGCGGGAGCCTGTGTGACCAATCACTGTGCCTGGAGGGCAGTCTTCTGCATTCAAGCAGTGTCTCTCTTTCGATGATGTTGGAGGATGTTACGAAGGTTCTGCGTTTATGGATTTGGACTATAGACTGTGGACTTGTTCAGTCTTATGATTTATATTCTGTGTCTTTGCCCATTCTTTCTCATTGTTTTATCATGTTGGGGAGGGGGTTTGGAGGCCAATGTTCTTGCTGTGTTTTGTGCGGGGGGAGTGGGTTTAGGGGGTTGTTGGCAGTGGTACCATTCTTTCGTGTGGGGAGTCAGGTGGGATTGCTGTTCCTGTTTTGAACCAAGTTCCATGCTTTTTCTTTGCTTGGTAGCTATAGAGTCATAGAGAAGTACAGCACAGAAACAGGCCCTTTGGCCCATCTAGTCCATGCTGAGCCATTTAAACTCCCTATTCCCATTAACACACACCAGGACCATAGCGCTCCATATCCCTACTATCCACGTCCCTGTCCAAACTTCACTTGAACATTGAAATTGAGCTCACATGCACCACTTGCGCTGGCAGCTCATCTCACTCTCTCACAACCCTCTATGAAGAAGTTTCCCCTCATGTTCCCCTTAAACTTTTCACCTTTCACCCTTATCTTTCAGTACCTCCAGTTGAACTCTGTCTTTTTGTGTGTTTCACCCTAGCTGTCAGTCTGTGGTTTTGTATTGCCATGTGCTCCTGTCCCTGCTCCTGCTCTACTCCGGCCCATGTATTACTGAGTACAGTACTCCATTTCTCACTAGTGTTTCTCATTATCACCTGTATTGCTGCCACCTGTATCTTATTGTGCTCCACCTGTCATCTGCCTCTCTGTTTGTTGCTCAGTGTATTTCAGTCCTGTGTTTTCACCCGTTTGTTGCCAGATTGTGCCAGTGAATTTTCCTGAGCCTTTCCAGCATTTATACCTGTACTCTACCTGTCTGAATATCAACTCTGCCTGTTTCCCGATTCTGGTTTTTGGATTTCTCTGAATGTTTTGATCTCTGCCTGAACTTTGACGCTGACTTTGTTTGCACCTTGGGATTTGTTACTCAATTAATATCACTGTGTGTACAGTACTGGGGCTGCGATTGGATCCCTGCTCCAGCACCCTGACATTTAACCCATGATCTCTGGTTGTTGTCCCACCCAATCTCAGTGGAAAAAGCCTGCTTGCATTTACGCTATCTATACCCCTCATGATTTTGTATACCACTATCAAATCTCCTCTCAATCTTCTACATTCTAAAGAATACAGTCCTAAACTATCTGATTTTTCCTTATCACTCGGGTCCTCCAGATCTGAGTGATAAGGAAACAACATCTGGAGAAGACGAATCTCAGAGTTGTATACTGTATATATACTTTGATAACAAATGTACCTTCGAACCTCTAAGCACTAATTTCAGATCCTGCAAAATATAATTTTGAGGGAAGTAAAATTCCCCAAATTCAAGTGACAAGGTCTGGTCACATAAGCTGTGAGGGAAGTTAATGTGCCAACATCCCAAACAGAGAAACCATAAACCATATATCTTCAGTACAGTCAAGACATGATGGGGGGCTTTGTTTTAGCAGCTATTGACCCAGGCATGCAGAAAATCTGGATCAGGTTCAATATCACTGGGGTATGTCGTGAAATTTGTTAACTTAGTGGCAGCAGTACAATGCAATACATGAAAATATAGAAAGAATGTAAATCAATTACAATAAATATATAAAAGTTCATTAAGTAGTTAAATTAAAATTGTGCAAAAACAGAAGTAATAAGGAAGTGAGGTAGTGTACATGGGTTCAATGTCCATTTATAAATCTGATGGATGTTCCTAAATCGCTGTGTGCCTAAAGGCTTCTGGATTTCCTTTCTGATGGTAACAATGAGAAGAGGGCATATCCTGGGTGATGGGGTCCTCAGTAATGGAAGCCACCTTTCTGAGGCTCTATTCTTTGAAGATGTCTTGAATACTATGGAGGCTAGTACCCAAGACGGAGCTGACTAATTTTACAACTTTCTGTAGCTTCTGCAGTAGTCTCTTCTCCCCCATACCAGACAGTGACGCAGCCTGTCAGAATGCTCTCCACGGTACATCCGTAGAAGTTACTGAGTGTTTTAGGTGACATTCCAAATCTCCTCAAACTCATAATGAAGTATAGCTGCTGTCTTGTCGTCTTTATAGCTGCATCGATATGCTGAGATCAGGTTAGATCTTCAGAGATCTTGACACCCAGGAGCTGGAAATTGCTCACCCTCTGCAATTCTGATACCTCTGAAGATTGATTTGTGTTCCCCTGTCCTGCCCTTTCTGAAGTCTATAATCATCTCTTTGGTCTTTCTGACATTGAGTGCAAGGTTGCTACTGCAACACCACTCAACCAGCTGTTACATCTCGCACTTGTACACCCTCTCATCTCCATCTGAGATTCCGCCAAAAATGGTTGTACCATCAGCAAATTTATAGATGGTATTTGAGCTATACCTAGCCACACAGTCATGGTTATAGAGAGAGTAGAGCAGTGGACTAAGCACACACCCTTGAGGTGCGCCAGTATTGGTTGCCAGCAAGGAGGAGATATTATCACCAATCTGTAGAGAGGATTGTCAAGCATCCAATTACAGAGTGAGGGAGAAAAGATTTATGGCCAAAATTTCAGCTTTCATGACTGCCAGATGGTGGCCCCTCTGATACTGCAGTGGAAAACAAAAGCACAACCATCAAAGATCTGTAACCTGGCGGTGCCAATAATTCTACAGGATGAGAATTTACTATTCACACCCAGGAGGCCATTTCCTCAGCTTCAGCTCATGTTTAGATGAGCCCCCTGGACATAAGAACACAATTAATAGGAGTGAGCAGACAGACCATCTGGTCCTTTAAGTCTGCACCACCATTCACGAAGTTCATGGCTGATCTTCTACCTCAGCCATATCCCCATTCCCTTGATCTATACTGTGTTCAAAAATGTAATGATTTCTGTATGGAATGAGCTCCACAGCTCTCCAGGGTAGAGAATTCCAAATGTTCTCCATTTTTGTGTGAAGGTATTTACCCTCAGCTGTGTCCTAAACAGCCTATCCTTAATTCTAAAACTGTGTCCCTGGTTCTCGACTTCTTCCCGCATCCAGTCTGTCAAGTTCATTAAGAATTCTGTAAGTTTCTTAGAGATCTCCTTTTAAACTTTAGAGAATACAGTCCAGGTTTACTTAATCTCTTATCCGGCAAACTTGCCAAAGCTGCAACCAGTCTTGTGAATCTTTACTGCACTATCTCTATAGCAAGTGAATCCTTTCTCAGATAAGGAGACCAAAACTGTGAACAATACTAGAGTGGTTATCTCACCAAGAACCTAGACAACTGTCATAAGACTTCCTGACTCTCAATCAAACTATTCAAAATAGGTGAAACAGAAATGCTGGAAATATTCAGCAGGTCAAACTACATCTGCGGAAAGGGATATGGGTAATCTTTCAAGTTGAAGAGACATTATCAGAACTGGGAAAGAACTCTCCTTCCCAGTTCTGACAAAGAGGGTTCAATCTGAAATATTGACTCTGTTTCTCTTCCCAAAGATGTGTCAGGTCTGATGAGTATTTCCAGCATTTTCTGTTTCATGTCAGATTTCCAGCATCCTTACTTTTATTTAGATTTTTGTCTCAAATTAAAGCCATCTTGCTCTTGAGCTGCTTATGGTTGACCTTTACATCTTCAAGAAAGCAGTTACAGATGAAACATTTTGGAGAAGTAGGTCAAGGAAATTAGTGTAATAAACAAGTATGAAATTGAAATACGAGGGTAATTAGCGAACATTATTATTACTAAACGTTTTCTTGTCTTCTCCTTGGTATATTTAGATTTAATTAATAAAGATTTACTTTCAGGGTTTGTGTTATACAGATTGTACTGAAGACGGCATGAATGGAAGAACACAAAGTTGCAATTGAATTAATCCATGCATCATTCCTCTGTGGCTGTGTTTGAATTTGGCTGTGGCAGGGAGATGATCTTACTTGATTATGGTGACTTCAACAACCCACACTTAACTAGGTAGATGGGTGGAAGGAAAGATGATGCGGGTAGCTGTAGGGTTCACATATAGAGGTGGGTAAATTTTACTATAACAACTGTATCATTTGGAATTTGTCTTTGGATAACTGGATTACATCTATTTTAAAGCCGAAACTGATCGAGATATTTGCTTATGTTGATAAAGGATCTTCTACAAAGTCTTGACATTCAAGAGTAGAGTGGAAATAGTGGAGTAAGCAAAGAAGTGCAATAATGAGACAGACAGCCCAATGGTGTACCAATGAAGTCTGTTGTTAATCTGAGAGGGTAGTCCATTCTTTCTATAAGGAGCCCTATGCATAGTCGCGTGACATCCATCTTCTTAGTGACGAGTCCTGCATTAAAACAACTGAGCATACAGCTGTTTAAGTCTTGTATCTGCTATCATGGAGGAGAATGGTCTTTCTATTGCTCTTCTTTGTGGTGTGAATATTGAGAACAAAGGCAGTCCCCATCTGTGTTTTGGATTGTGTCAAGATTAGTGGTGCCATTGATAAATAAATGGAGAAGCCATCATCACAAAGGGAATCCTTGGAAATCACAAAGCCAAATGACATCAGGATCTGCCTTCACTGCCTGAAACACCATTTCTTTCTGGATATGGGCACACTTAGCAACAGCCTCTTGTCATTATCTCCAACATGCTGCTCCTACTAACCTTAATTTTGGGAGGATGCAGAAGGACCTGCGTAAGGGCTATGCTCAGAAGTACACGAAGGCACTTAAATCTGACTGCCCTTGGAAATACATTAAACATAGAAGTTTACATCTGAGTGGTCAAGATTTATGAAGACAATAGAAAAGTTTACTATTGCGCATACAGCTATTTCAACTAAACTAAGAAATTGCAACATTAAACAGGACATTGGGCCCAATGTGGGCAAAGAACTGTAACTGTCCGATTCTATATATCCTTGAGTCCTTTCTTATATCTGTCCAATCTAATCTTCAATTTTGATATTGATTTTACCCCACCACCTAATGCTTAGCTTATTTTATCATTTGGCATTTGAAAAGCAGCCGACAAAGTATTTCTTCAGAATGATGAACTTGACAAGAACACAAAGACTTGCTTGATGTGAACCATCAGTTCTCCACTGTAAGCAGACAGTGAACGGTACTGGGTTCTGTGACAAATAGAATGCATTCATCATACTCACTTCCACCATTCATTTGTGATGGGGAAAACCATGCCCTTTAGTCATGTCCATCACAAATCTTGGTTTCAGATTGAGCTGTTTCACTTTCAAACTTAATGTCAAATATTATGTGCTGTTTTTCTTAGGGTCTTCTCTTTGCATGGTTCTAAATCCAAAATATTCTTTTTTTTTCTTGGGTTCCTCTACATACTCATCAAGAAATGTAATTTGTACATATTCTAGGAATTCATTACTTCACACTATATTAATTTAATTTGTCCAGATTATTTGTAAATTGAAGTACCCTGTGATTATTGACCACTGGTATATGGAACCTCTAAGTTTATCATCTATACCTTGCCTTACGGCTATAGTTCAGAAGCTTAAAAGCAATTCCCAGCAATATTTTCTGCCTGTTGCTGTTTTTTTTAGATCCTCTAAAAATTATTCACTTTCTTAATACCATAATTTGCTACTACTACTACTACTACTATACCAATGTCATCCCATATTAACATCCTCCTCTCCCTTTTCTCTTTGTCTGTCCTTCCTAAATGTCAGTGAATATTTACCTCCCAATTCAGGGAATATTTTGCAAACAACTTGGTCAATGTTTCTGTGAAGTAATAATGAAAATTGAGTATTTTAATAATGAAAATTTGGAGATAGAGATCTTAATGACATGGTGTCATGACTTCAACTGTTCTCAAAACAAAAGAGCTGGCCGTTGACTTCTGAAAGGGGATGGCGTACATGTTCCTATTTTTATTGAGGAAGGATATACTGGCTTTGGAGGCAGTGTAGAGGAGGTTCACCAGGTTAATTCCAGGGATGAAGAGGTTAACCTATGAGGAGCGATTGAGTCGCCTGGGACTATACTCTCTGGAATTCAGAAGAATGAGAGGGGATCTTATAGAAACATACAAAATTTTGAAAGGGATAGATAAGATAGCAGTAGAAAGGTAGTTTCCATTGGTAGGTGAGACTAGAACTAGGGGACATTGTCTCAAGATTCAGGGGAGAAGATTTAGGACGGAGATGAGGAGAAACTGTTTTTCCCAGAGAGTGGTGAATCTGTGGAATTCTCTGCCCAGGGAAGCTGTTGAGGCTTCTTCACTAAATATATTTAGGATACAGTTAGATTTTTACATAGTAGGGGGGAATTAAGGGTTATTGGGAAAAGGCAGGTAGATGGAGCTGAGTTTACAGACAGATCAGCCATGAACTTATTGGATGGCAGGGCAGGCTCGATGGGCCGTGTGGCCTACTCCTGCTCCTATTTCTTATGTTCTTACGTCAATGATACTGATGTTGACAAGATTGAGAGTTTCAAGTTCCTAGGACTGAACATCACCAATAACCTCTTCTGGTCCAAACACATTGTTACAGTCAAGAAAACTCATCAGTAACTTTGTATTCTCAAGAGGCTCAAGAAATTTGGCATGTTCCCTTTGATCCTCACCAATTTTTATTGATGCACCACAGAAAGCATCCTATTTAAATGTATTCACAAACAAGAAAATCTGCAGATGCTGGAAATCCAAGCAACACACTACATGCTGGAGGAACTCAGCAGGCCAGGCAACATCTATGGAAAAAAGTAAAGTCTTCATCAAGGGTCCCGGCCTGAAATATCAACTGTTTACTCTTTTTCATAGATGTGCCTGGCCTGCTGAGTCCCTCCAGCACTTTGTGTGCTATTTGGATGTATTGTGGCTTGGTATAACAATTGCTTTGCCTGTGGCCACAAAAAACTGCAGAGAGTTGTGGTACATCATGGAAACCAGCCTCCCTTCCATCTCTCTCTCTGTACTTCCTGCTGCCTTGCTAAAGCAGCCGGCAAACTGTAATACTCCAGCCACCCAGCCGTACTCTTTCTTACCCAGCTGCCATCAGACAAACAATACAAAAACCTGAGGATATGTGCCACTAGGCTGAAGGATAGCTCTGTCCCACTTTTGTAAGACAACCGAACAGTTCCACAGATGGACTCTTGACTTCACAATCTACCTCATTATGGCCTTACACCTTGTCTGCCTGCACTGCAGTTTCTTTGTAACGTTTTATTCTGCACTTCGTGACTGTTTATCCTTGTACTACCTCAATACTCTTGTAATGAATGAATCAATGAACAGTATGCAAGACAAGTTTTTCATGCTTCTCGGTACATGTGACAATAAACCAATTTGCCAATGTAATGGCAATGATGTCATTAACCTGACTTTTCTATCAGAATGTTAAGCCAGTTAAAACTATCCAATAGACTAGTAACTTCTTTCCTCATTCCCCTACTCTTCACTTTGGCAGTGATTATCAATCTAGTGGGTGCTTACTCCCACCTTTGCCTGTAAACCCCTGAGAAACTATCACTTTCAATGCTATTCAAGAATGAAAAATTACTATTGAGCAAGGAGGAGTCAAGAGACCCTTAAACTAATTGATTAAACCTTCCAGTCAGCCTTGGAACTGGAATTAGGGAAATAGCACCCATGCTGTTTCTGCCACTCTTCCAAATTCAATAGAGGATAAGTAAACAATAGTCTGAGAGCATCCCCTTTCAGACTACCATCCCCAGGATTGGGGCTCCAACTTCATTTAATTGGCTCTGTTCACACTATACTTGTGAAACTGGAAATCTGTCCTGAGCAATGTCACAGGAATATCTTACCAGACAGACAGAGGAAAAGGTTCAATGTTGTGTTCAAAGCCTCCTTGATACACTACTCCAGGAAACTTCTGGTCCATCACCTCATACATGGAGAATTTGGGATGGCACTGAGGAGTTTGAGTCTATGGTTTTTAATGTAAATGAAAGAAGCTCACACCATGTCAGAAACTACCCACCTTTACACAGGTGCCATACTCCCCCATTCATGTTTTCACAGGGCCTTGAATCACTGATGATTCTACAGAAGTCCTGACTGGAGATTTTTTGATGGTAACATAAAAACCTACAGTTCCCTTTTCTGTGGTGAAAATGTCTTGAGATTAGTAATTTTAGTAACAGATGCTTTAGAATACCCTTCCAATTCCCTATTATCTATGCAATGGAATATAGATCGAATGAATAAGCTGGCAAATATGAAGTTTAACATGGGAAAGTATGACATAATGCATTTTGATAAGAGGAATCAAGGGTTGGAGTTTGGAAATAAGGAGGTTGTGTTACAATTGTGCAGGTGTTGGTGGGGCTACATCTGAAGTACCGCATACAGTTTTGGTCCCTTTACCTCAGAAAAGATACAACAGCATTGGAGGCAGACCAAAAGAGATTCACAAAACTAATTCCTGAGATGAGAGGATTGTTCCATCAAGAGAGGGTAAACAAGCTAGATCTCCATTCTTTAGAGGTTGAAGAACTAAGGAGTGACTTATTGAAACACAGAAGATCTTAACAGGGGCTTGACAGGGTAAATATTGTGTTGTTTTTAATTGTGTCTGGAACAATGGGACATAATTCAATTTGAGAGGGTGTGGTAGTTTAAAGCTGAGCTATCCCACAGAAGGCAGAGAACCTCTAAATTTCTCTGCACTGAAATTTTTAGCCGTGTGATAGAATTTAAAATTTTACAAAATCAGGTTTTTTCCTTCTATATTCCAGATGATAAAATACAATTTCCATACATAGAACGAGAGTTCTGGAGGTTGGAAAGTAGTTATAGGGGAGGTGGATGAGCTCAGGGAATTGAAGTTTATGGAAATCTGGCACAGACAGTAGACAGACCTGAAGCTGATCGGCTATGATCATATTGAATAGTGGGATAGGCTGGAGGGGCTGAATGGTCCACCTACTCATGACAGTCTCAGGAATGAATCCCATGAGATGCAACTTCCCTGATGGCAGTCTCTTCCTCACTAATTGAAAATTACTAGTGAAAGACCAACTAATACTTTTCTTGATTGCACTCTCTCCATGGCTGAGAAATCTTACTTTTATGGTAAAACTTCACAACCATTAAACAGTAGAAAATGCAACTTTCCCTTTGATTTAATACTAGTTTCACACAGTCTCTGTCCTTTTGGCTTAAACAAACCAGCTTCTAGTGCTTCACTTCTCTCTTCCTGTCCTGTTGCCTGTGTCATCTGTTTGGTTGATTCTGTAAAATTTAACATTCTGAATTGATCACATACATTCCAGGTCAACAGATACAAATTCAGAAGTTACAATGGGATACTTTACTCAAGTAATATTTCAGGTTTGAGAATGACTCAGTGGGATTACAATCAGTATCATTTTAGATGAGGATATGAAACCTTCTTGAACTTCCCAGCTTTTGAAACAGAAAAAGACATGCAAGCAGACACCACCTGCATGCCAGTATTTCTAATAGTTTCTTAGCGTGGAAATCAGGCAGAAGAAGCTTGTTTTAGAACAGCATTGTGAATGTTGGCTCTGATGGGAAGTCAGATCTATGACTCTCGCTCCCTCTTTCTCTCTCACACTGCAATATAGCTCTTATGTTTTCACAGTGTATTCCAACACAGAACTGGGTTCTTTCAGAACATGAATGAAAGTTGCAGCTTTCAGTCACTTTCGGAATTGTGCACATAATTATTCTCTTAGCATACAGACCCTGCACAGCCCTGTTACTGTGGGTAGAGTCAGGCGAACCTCCCACAGGTCTTGCTATAACATCTGCCTGCTCCATCAAGCATCTCCTACTAAACCTGGAAGAATCTGTGGTTTCCTCAATGGCCTCAAATCAACAGAACATAGAGTAGTACAGCACAGGAATAGGCCCTTTAGCCCACAATGTTGTGCCAAACCAGATAAAAAGTAAATCAAAACACCCAAAAACTAATTCCTCCAACCTACACAATGTCCATATCCTCCATCTTCCTCATTCATGTCTCCATCTAAACATCTCTTAGAAGCCTCTAATGTATTTAACTCTACCACCATACCAGACACCTCTTTCCAGGCATCCATCACTCTCTGAGTAAAAAACTTACCCCTCACATCCCCTTTGAAACTATCCCCTCTCACCTTCAATTCATGCTCTCTGGTATTAGACATTTCTACCCTGGGAAAAAATACTCCCTGTCTAATCTATCTATGTGGCTCATAATCTTATAAACCTTGATCAGATCTCTCTTTGCCTTTGCCACTCAGAAATAAACAACCCAAGTTTAACCAGCCTCTAATGATAGCACATGCTCTCCAAACCAGGCAGCATCCTGGTAAACCTCTTCCGCACCCTCTCCAAAGCCTCAACATCCTTCCTATAGTGGTGCGACCAGAACTGTGTGCAATACTCCAGATGAACCCTAACTGGAGTTTTATAAAGTTGCAACATAACCTTTTGACATTTGAACTCAGTGCCTCAACTAATAAAAGCAAGCATTCCATAAGCCTTCTTAAACACCTTATCAAACTGTGTAGCCGCTTTCAAGGAACTATGAATTTCAATCCTAAGATCTCTCTGTTCAGCAACACTGTTAAGGATCTTGCCCTTAACAGTGTACTGCCTCCTTGCATTTTCCCTACCAAGGTGAAATACCTCACATTTATCTGGGCTAAACTTGAAATGCCATTCCTCTGCCAAAATCTGCAACTGATCTATATCATGCTGTATTCTTTACCAGTTTTCTACACCATCCACAACTCCACCAATCTTGGTATTATCTGCAAAAATTATTAACCCACCCATCTGTGAGAGTGATTTTTGGGTTTAGGACATATACATTTAACAATTGACTTACGCTACCAGCCTTCACATCTGAAAATACATTGCACATTAATTTGAGGTGCAGCTCTGAACAATGGGTTCCTAATAGCTGTGAATCCCAGTTCAGATAATGCTGATTAAAATTCATTTGGATGTCTGTGGTGTGGATGTGAACCAGGAGGTGTGAAGGTTACATTGTAAATATGGAATTGTCCTTTGATGATTGGCACATAAAATATCAAGCCCCACGTTGTGCCAGTGAGACCTTTCGACTGAAAGCGTCTCCACGTGGTGCCTGCTGTACCTTGTTTTGTCGAATAAAAAAGCTGTTTTGTATCTACCAGAAATTTTCTCCAGTGACTTCATTCACACAACACTATCTACATTTTCATTCAGGTCACTTATGTCATTACAAACTGCAGAGGTCCCAGCACAGGTCCCTGCTGAACACCTCCAGCTTGAATAAGTCCCTTTGACCACTACCTTCTATTCTCTATGCGCAATCCATTCTGAATCCAAAAAGCTAATTCATGACAGACCCCATGCATCTTAATCTTCTGCATGAGGGACCTTGTCAAACACTTTACTAAAATCCATGTAGATAACATCCACCATCTTACCTTCATCAATCTCTCTCATTATCTTGTCAAAAAAACTCAATCAAGTTGGTAAGACATGACCTGCCCCACACAAAGCCTTGCTGGCTCTCCCTAATAATGCCATGGGTTTCCAAATGCTCATATATCCTATCCCTAAGAATTTTCTCCAGCAATTTCCCTACAACTGACATGAGACTCACCAGTCTATAGTTCCCAGGATTTTCCTTTGTTCCCTTCTTAAATAGAGGTACAACATTAGCCACTTGCCAGTCCTTTGGGACATTGCCTGTGCCTAGAGAGGACATGAAAATACTGGTCAAGGACCCAGCAATCTCATCTCTTGCCTCCTGATGGGTAAATCCTATCAGGTCCTAGGGACTTATCCACCTTAACACTTTTTAGAAGCCCAACACTTACTCCTCCTTGACCTCCAAATGCCCTAATGTATTTATACACTTAGCACTGATCTCCTGGTCCTCCATATCCATTTCCTTGGTAAATATTGAAGCAAAGTACTCACTAAGTACCTCACTCACATTCTGCACATGCAAGCAAATGTTCCCCTTCCCCCCTTATCCTTGAGTGGTCTCACCCTCTCTCAGGTTCGACTCTTGATGTATGTATAGAATGCCTTGGGAGTCACCTTAATCCTTTTTGCTAAGGACTTTTCATGGCCCCTCCTGGCTTTCCTAATTCCCTCCTTTAGTTCTTTTCTGGCTTCTTTATAATCCTCATGTGCTTCGCTTGATCCTGATTTCTGGTTTTACATGCTTTTCCTTTTTCTTCTTGACAACATTCGTCACCCTTCTGGACATCCGAAGTTCTCTTATCTTTCTATCCCCATCCTTCCTTCTAACAGGAACAGACCTTTCCTGTACTCTGTGCAATTGATCTTTAAACACCCTCCACATGTCTAATGTGGACTTGCCAGAAAAAAAGGTGTTCCCAATTAATGCTTCATAGTTCGATAAGACCAAGACATATAGGAGCAGAATTAGGCTATTTGGCCCATTGAGTCTGCTCCGCCATTCAATCATGGCTGATCCATTTTTTCTCCTCCTCAACCCCATTTACTGGCCTTCTCCTTGTAACCTTTGATGCCATGTCCAATCAAGAACCTATCAATCTCTGCCTTAAATACACCCAACGACCTGGCTTCCATAACTGCACGTGGAAAACAAATTCCACAAATTTACCATCCTCTGGCTAAGGAAATTTCTCCGCATCTCTGTTTTGAATGGACGCCCCTCTAGCCTAAGGCTGTGCTCTCTTGTCCTAGACTCTCCCACCATGGGAAACATCCTTTCCACATCTACTCTGTCTAGTCCTTTCAAGATTTGAAAGGTTTCAATGAGATTCCCCCTCATTCTTCTAAATTCCAGCGAATACAGATCCAGACCCATCAAACGTACCTCATATGATAACCCTTTCATTTCTGGAATCATCCTTGTGAACCTCCTTTGGACTCTCTCCAATGCCAGCACATCTCTTCTAAGACGAGGAGCCCAAAACTGTATACAATGCTCAAGATGAGGCCTCACCAGTGCCTTATAAAGCCTCAATATTACATCCTTGTTCTTATACTCCTGACCTCCTGAAATGAATGCTAACATAGCATTTGCCTTCCTCACCACCGTCTCAACCTGCAAGTTAACCTTTAGGGTATTCTGCACAAGGACTCCCAAGTCCCTTTGCAACTCAGAGTTTTGATTTTCTCCCCGTTTAGAAAATCGTCCACACATTTATTTCTACTACTAAAGTGCATGACCATGCATTTTCCAACATTATATTTGCCACTTTCTTGACCATGCTCCTAATCCAAGTCCTTCTGCATCCTACCTGTTTCCTCAACACTACCTGCCCCTCCACCAATCTTCGTATCATCTGCAAACTTGGAAACAAAGCCATGTAGTTCATCATCCAAATCATTTATATACAGCATAAAAAGAAGTGATCCCAACACCGACCCCTACGGAACACCACTAGTCACTGGCAACCAACTAGACAAGGATCTTTTTATTCCCACTCACTGCCTTCTTCCAATCAGCCAATGCTCTAACCATCTTAGCAACTTTCCTATAATACCTCGGGCTCTTAACTTGGTAAGCAGCCTTATATGTGGTGCCTTGACAAAAGTCTTCTAAAAGTCCAAATATACAAAATCCACTGCATCCCCTATATCTATCCTACTTGTAACCTCCTCAAATAATTCCAACAGGTTCATCAGGAAGGATTTTTCCTGAAGGAAACCATGCTGGCTTTGTACTATCTGTCCAGTGTCACCAAGTACTCCATCACCTCATCCTTAACAATTGACTCTAACATCTTCCGAACCACTGACGTCAGTCTAACTGGTCTATAATTTTCTTTCTGCTGCTTTCCTCCTTTCTTAAGAGTGGAGTGACATTTGCAGTTTTGCAGTCCTCTGGCACTCCACCTTAACTTTGCTATTGCTAACTCAAACTCCCTTTTTTTTCTCTGCTTCTTTAGCTTCAAATTCCCTCTGTTTATTTGCTTCTCCTTTGATCACCTCTGCTTTAAATTTCTCCAACTTTATTTGTTCTATTTGCGACTGCATCTCTAGTTTACTTATTGGAAAGTCATCTAATACCGCTTTATCAAATAACTTCGCACCGATATAGTGTTCAGCTATTTTTCTCTGAATCATTGACTTTGTCCCAGCCATCGATATCCGTGTAAGCTTCAGTGCTGTAGCAATTTCCATCAACTCACCCTTTCTCGCTTTCTCTAATTCCACAGGTGTTGGAGTTTCCAAAAAGCTGCCAATATCCATTGCTGCTGATTTCCACACACAAACTAATCGGAAAAAAAAGGATTTTCCCTTTTATCAATCAGATCGATAATTAAACAACCAATTAAACTCTAAATTGGTTCAAATCCTGGACGAGCCCCCGCATATGTTATGAATCAGAAGCAATAGAGATGAATATGAGTTGAGATTTTATAAAATAAATAACGACATTTATTAACCTCTACTCAAATAAAAAACATGGAACAGTAAACGAACGATTAACAAAGGGACGTTAACAGTGTTATGCTTCTATAGTTATCAAATGGTCGAACTTAAAGAAAATTCTCAACAGATCCCATTTAAGCACAGTCTTAAAGTGGTAGTTTAAGAAATCCATATGGTTTATGAAATAACTGAGAGGAGAGACTTCCCAAACCTCGCGATGTAGAAAAGTCAAAGCCAAGAAATACCTTTTCCGAAGTTATGACGCAGAATATGAGTTCTCAAAGTAACTGACCTTTCTGCCGGAAGTGGTCATCACAAAGCATGTAAGGGTTAACAAAATATGCATGCCACGTACGGACGGTTCCAAATGTCAGTCACACCTATAATGCGCTGAATGCCACTGGTTAATCCAAATCCCTCTGAGGTTTGTTCGGATTCTTCACTCTCACTCTATTCTTCTCTGATGGCATAACTACCCATGGTGAGTTCCCACCAAAACGAACTACACAACAACTGCGGTCTCCCCATATATGCCAGTTAGAACGTGCCATCATGTGACATCACATCACCCCACTATCACGACAATTACATCATTTCAATGTTATGAGACCATTACATCATTCCAATAGCATAAGACAATTACATTATTTTCACGAGATACTCATGGAACAGGTAACACCTCCCTCCAAGAAAAGAAAATTTTGATCTATCAAGAGCAAAATTTTAACTACAATTGATGAAATATACAAGTGTATAAAATTTACAAAATTGCACAATACACATACAATTATTATACAGTACTCTACAACAAATATAACATATGACAGGAGTGTAAACAAAATATCAGAATTACATTACAAGTTTAACATCTGTATTGCCTTTTGTCTGTCCAGATGTTAATCAATCATATTACAAAGTCAATCTCCAATGCGGAATTGGAGTTTCATCAACTATTTTCCTGAACCATGCTCTGACTTGCATCATAATCAAGATAGGTCACAGTGGCATGGCCAAATTCACTTTTAGCTAAGTTAATCATTCGGTTAGCTTTTGAAAGCCTGTCAAACAGTTTTTTCACTGCAGAAATATGTGCCTACCAAGCGTCATTTCCTGTGACTAAATCACCAATATGGGCATCTGTATGTTTTAACCCTCGAATTACAGAATTAATCATTCTCTGGAAGGTTCCTGGAGCATTCTTCATCCCAAATGGCAGAATATTATACTCATATAACCCAGGTGGTGTCACAAATGCAGAAATTTTTCTACCTCTATCAGTTAATGGAGCACCCCATTACCCTTTCAACAAATCAATCTTTGTAAGAAATTTAGCTTTTCAAACCTTTTCAAACCTCGTCCACACAATCATATGCATCAGTTATTGTTACAGCATTCACCTTCCTGTAATCAGTACAAAACCTAATACTACCATCTGGTTTAGGCACCATGTCACAAGGTGAACTCCAATCCAAAGTAGAAGGTCCATTAATATCATTGTCTAACATATACTTAATTTCTTGTTCTTGTTCGGCAAGTTTACATTTTCCCGCATTCATTCGATATGAATGTTGTTTTATAGGTTTGGCGTTTCCAACATCTACACCATGTGAGGCTACTGTGGTTCATTTGGGAACATCTGGAAATAAATCCCCAAATTTCATAATTAACTGTTTCATTTGTTGTCTCTACTGTGGCTGTAGATGAGCCAACTTCTCATCAATATTTTCCAAAATTGTAGAATTTGTTAGTCTGGCAGAAATAATGTTCGGTTTAAAATAAGCCTCAGATGGATCAGCTACCAAGTTCCCAGGGAGATCAGACCTATTGTCACTGACAACAACAGACATAGCTGCGGACTATTTCTCATAATAAGGCTTTATCATATTTACATGACAAAGTTGTGTTGGCCTTCGTCGATCGAGTGTTTTTACCACATAGTCCACATTATTAATCTCATAAGGACCATGACATCTAGCTTGTAAAGGGTTCATTTGCACAGGGAAAAGAACCAATACCTTATCTCTTGGATTAAATACCCTCGTTCTAGCTTTCTTGCCATACCAAGTTTTCATTCTTTCCTGAGCAGATTTTAAATTTTCCCTTGCTAAGCCGAAAGCTTTATGCAATATTTCCTTAAATTTTAAGACATAATCCATCAAATTAGTATGTACTTCATTATTAACCCACTGTTCTTTTAATAATGTCAAAGGTCCTTGGACACTGTGCCCAAACACAAGTTCAAAGGGACTCAAGCCTAGAGACTCCTGCACTGACTCCTGTACTGCAAACAAAAGCAAATGAACTCCCTCATCCCAATCTTCCTCACTTTCGACACAAAACATCCTAATCATAGTCTTAACGCTGGAATGGAACCCTTCTAAGGTCTTTTGTGATTAGGGATGATACGTAGATGATATAATCTGTTTGGCTCCCAGTTTATAAACTATCTGCTGAGACAATCCAAACATGAATTTACTGCCTTGATCAGACTGTATTTCTTTAGGTAACCGAAATAAAGTAAAGAACTTTATGAGAGCCTATGTCACAGTTTTGGCTTTTGTATTCCTAAGAGGTATTGCTTCTGGAAACCCAGATGTGGTACACATGATAGTCAGCAAATATTGGTGGCCATCTTTAGTTTTTGGCAATGGACCCACACAATCTACAATAACTTTAGAAAACGGCTCACCAAATGCAAGAATTGGTTGTAATGGGCCCACTGGGGTGACTTGATTAGGTTTACCCACAACCTGACAAGTGTGACAAGTTCGGCAAAATGTCGTCACATCTTTCCTCAACCCAGGCCAATAAAAATGTTTAAAAACCTTGTTTACAGTTTTCCTCACATCAAATTGGCCACCCAAAGGTATATTATGAGCCAAAGTTAAAATTTAATTCTGGTAAACTTTAGGAACCATTACCTGGTGAAAACTGCCCAATCCTCGCTTGCAGGAATCTTAGGTGGTCTCCACTTCCTCATTCATACTCCACTCTTGATATAATACCCAACTGGTACCTTCACAATCTCATTATCTGGGAGAGCTTGTTCTCTTAAGGTGGCAATCTCAGGGTCTTTGCTTTGCCCCTCTATAATCTCCTTCCTAGACAAATTTTAAGGTCAGATTTATTACAAGGATTCTGATCAAATAATGAAGGTAGAGAAGTTATTGACATATCATCATACTCTGAATCCTTATTTGAATTGTCGTGGGTAACAGACCCATGCTGCACAGAACCGTCTGCCTCGGCAGACTTTTTTTCCATAGCTCGGGTTATTGCACAGGAGGTATATATGTTAGAATCCATTTTTGGATCATCAGCGATTGGCTTAGTTGTCATCTGCACTGCAGGAACAACTTTTCCTCCTGCTAGGTCATTCCCTAACAATAAAGAAGCACAATCCACTGGTAAACTGGGACACAGGCCTACTTTAACAGTCCCTGAAACTAACCTCGACTTTAAAATTACTTTGTGCAGAGGGATAGACATAAGGTTGCCCTCAATACTTCATATAAGATTTACCTCACCAGTGTCAGTTTCATCATTAATCTCTAGAACACTGTCTAATATTAGTGACTGAGAAGTACCAGTATCCTGAAGAATTTTTATTGGTACCGGAGAGGACCTTACATTCACTAAAACAAATTCCTTTGACATAAAATGATCGACTCCCTTCTTAACCTGGTCAAACCTTGACAAAGCTTCCTTTGAATGTCCTGAACCCTGGGGGTTTCTGGGCATTTCAAAATGTTGCACACAGGCATCTGGAACTGCCTCCTTTTCCCTCTTCTTCAGGTGGAAACAGTTAGCCATAACATTACTATCTCTTCTTTCAGTTAGTCCTGACGAAGGGTGTCGGCCCGAAACATTGACTGTACCTCTTCCTATTGATGCTGCCTGGCCTGCTGCGTTCACTAGCAATTTTTATGTGTGTAGCCATAACATGACCGGGTTTCTTACAATAGAAACAATTAAGACAGTAATGTTTTTCTTTCACTTGCTTCCCTACATTCTTACCTTTATCACTAGCTTCTGATTTAATTTCTGGTTTACCATGACTATCCAGGTTACTCTTTTGGAAAAATTTATTCGGAGTAAATTTACTCTTACGGATAAAGCATACTCATCTGCTAATTTAGCAGACTCCTGCAATGTAGCACTGTCCCTCTCATTTAAGTATATCTTTATGACAATATGGACGCACCTTTTAAATTCGTCAATTGAAACCAATTCTTTCAAGTTGTCATACTCCTCATTCACATTCTTAGAGTTGACCCATTGCTCAAAACACACAGATTTATCATAGGCAAATTCCATATAAGTTTGGTTCATAGATTTCTTCAAATTTCTAAATCTTTCTCTATAAGTTTCCGGAACCAGTTCATAAGCTTTAAGTTTACACTGCTTCACAGTATCATAATCAATTGCTTGCTCAACAGTTAAAGCTGTATAAACTTGTTGTGCTTTACCTTTAATTACACTTTGTATAAGCACTGGCCATTTATCTTTTGGTCACTCTGAGATCAGAGTACTGTCTGGAACTATTTATCAACTTCTGCCTCATTAAATGGAGGAACCAATTTAATTTCCAGACTCACAACAAATAGTTTCCTAGAACCAGAAGACTGCTATTCGGACCCTAACTTCACTATCGCTAGCTCAAACACCCCGTTTTTCTCTACTTCTTTAGCTTCAAATTCCCTCTGTTTATTTGCTTCTCTTTCGGCCATATCCACTTCAAATTTCTCTAACTTTATTTGCTCTATTTGCAACTGGATTTCTAGTTTACTTACGGAAAATCATCTAACACTGCTTCATCAAATAACTTCACACCAATATAGTGTTCAGCTATTTTTCTCTGAATCATTGACTTTGTCCCAGACATCGATATCCCTATAAGCTTCAGTGCTGTAGCAATTTCCATCAACTCACTCTTTCTCACTTTCTCTAATTTCACAGGTGTTGGAGATTCCAAAAAGATGTCAATATCCATTGCTGCTGATTTCCACACACAAACCAATCAAGAAGAAAAAAGGATTTTCCCTTTTATCAATCAGATCAATAATTAAACAACCTATTAAACTCTAAATTGGTTCAAATCCCGGACGAGCCCCCACATAAGTTATGTATCAGCAGCAATAGAGATGAGTATGAGTCGAGCTTTTATAAAATAAACAATGAGATTTATTAATCTCTACTCAAATAAAAAAACGTGGAATAGTAAACGAACGATTAACTTAAATGGATGTTAACAGCATTATGCTTCTATAGTTATCAAACAGTCAAACTTAAAGAAAATTCTCAACAGATCCCATTTAAGCATAGTCTTAAGGTAGTAGTTTAAGAAGTCTGTATGATTTATGAAACAACTGAGAGGAGAGACTTCCTGAACCTTGTGATGAAGAAAAGTCGAAACTGCTGACGTTGGTTCCAGCCGAGAAATACCTTTTCCAAAGTTATGACGCAGAATATGAGTTCTCTTCCTGCCGGAACTGGTCATCACACAATACTTTTTTATAATGCCTTTTGGATCAGGACAAGCGGAGCGGTGTGGGAGCTGAATTCTGAAGGAAGGCAGTTTTTAAAAAAACTTCTTCGAGTGCAATTAGGACGAGACTGCGCAGGCATGTGACGTAGACAGGACAGCACGGAGAGTTTAAAAAGGAAGGGTACTTTCATCTTTCAGCCTGGATGAGTCTGCCACAGTATTCACCAACTTCGTTGAAACCTGTGTGGAGGAGTGTTTGCCTACAAAAACTTGCTGTACATTTCCAAACCAAAAGCTGTGGATGAACCAAGAGGTTTGTAGTCTGCTGAGGGCTAAATCTGTGGCATTTAAATCTGGCGATCCAGGTCTGTACAAGAAAACAAGGTATAATTTGCAGAGGGCTATTCCAGGAGAGGTTGGAGGTGACGTCAGATGCACATCAACTCTGGCAGGGTTAGATAGCCTTTACTTCCTACAAAGGAAAACCCAACATCATGAATGTCGGCGATTCTTCATAACCAGATGAGCTCAGTACCTTTTATGCTTGCTTTGAAAGGGAGGATAAAACCACAGCTATGAGGATCCCTGCAGCATTTGATGACCCTGATATCTAGGTCTCGTAGGCTGATGTCAGGCTGTCTTTCAGGAGGGTGAACCCTCACAAGGCAGCAGGGCCCGATGGAGTACCTGGTAAGGCTTTGAAAACCTGTGCCAACCAACTGGAGGAATATTCAAAGACATTTTCAATCTCTCATTGTTACAGTCGGAATTTCCTACCTGCTTCAAAAGGGCAACAATTATATTAGTGCCCAAGAAAAGCAGTGTGAGCTGCCTCAACAACTATCGTCCAGTAGCGCACACAACTACAGTGATGAAATGTTTTGAGAGGTTGGTCATAGCTAGAATCAACTCCTGTCTCAGGAAGGACCTGGACCCACTGCAGTTTGCCTATTGCCTCAATAATGTGCGATCTCAATGGCTCTCCATGTGGCCTTGGATCACCTGAACAATGTAATTACCTACTGTATGTACCTACTGGATGTTGTTTATTGACTACAGCTCAGCACTGAACACCATCATTCCTACAGTCCTGATTGAAAATCTACGGAACCTAGTCCTCTGTACTTCCCTCTGCAACATGACTGCCGAACTGGAATGCCACAATCATAGCAGACTGGAAGTAGTATCTCCACTTCACTGACAATCAACACTGGTGCTTTACAGGGATGAGTGCTCTGCCCACTGCTCTGCTCTCTCTACACCCATGACTGTGATGCTAGGCATAGCTCAAACAGCAGCTGCAAATTTGCTGATAATAAAACCATTGTTGGCAGAACTTCAGATGGTGACCAAAGGGCATACAAGAGCGAAATATATCAGCTAGTCGAGTGGTGTCACAGCAACAACCTTGAACTCAATGTCAGCAAGACTAAGAGTTAACTGTGGACTTCAGGAGGGGTAAGACGAGGGGAAACACACCAATCCTCATAGAGGGATCGGAAGTGAAAAGAGTGAACAGTTTCAAGTTCCTTGGTGTCAAGATCTCTGAGGACGTAAACTCAGAGATTGATGCAGCTGTAAAGAAGACAAGACAGTGGCTATAATTCATCATGAGTTTGAGATTTGGTTTGTGAACTAAAACAATCAAAAACTTCTACAATGTACTGTGGAGAGCATTCTGACTGGCTGCATCACTGATTGGTATGGGGAGAGGAAATCCTGTGGAGATGGCCACAGGGGAAGCCTTCATTGACTTCTTAATCCCCTTACTTCTCCTGGTGGTCATTCAAACATAGAAACATAGAAACATAGAAAATAGGTGCAGGAGTAGGCTATTCGGCCCTTCGAGCCTGCACCGCCATTCAGTATGATCATGGCTGATCATCCAACTCAGAACCCTGTACCAGCCTTCCCTCCATACCCTCTGATCCCTTTAGCCACAAGGGCCATATCTAACTCCCTCTTAAATATAGCCAATGAACTGGCCTCAACTGTTTCCTGTGGCAGAGAATTCCACAGATTCACCACTCTCTGTGTTAAAATTTTTTTCCTAATCTCAGTCCTAAAAGGCTTCCCCTTGATCCTCAAACTGTGACACCTCGTTCTGGACTTCCCCAACATCAGGAACAATCTTCCTGCATCTAGCCTGTCCAATCCCTTTAGGATTTTATATGTTTCAATAAGATCCCCCCTCAATCTTCTAAATTCCAACGAGTATAAGCCTAGTTCATCCAGTCTTTCATCATATGAAAGTCTTGCCATCCCAGGAATCAATCTGGTGAACCTTCTTTGTACACCCTCTATGGCAAGGATGTCTTTCCTCAGATTAGGGGACCAAAACTGCACACAATACTCCAGGTGTGGTCTCACCAAGGCCTTGTACAACTGCAGTAGTACCTCCCTGCCCCTGTACTTGAATCCTCTTGCTATAAATGCCAGCATACCATTCGCCTTTTTCACCACCTGATGTACCTGCATGCCCACTTTCAATGACTGGTGTATAATGACACCCAGGTCTCGTTGCACCTCCACTTTTCCTAATCGGCCACCATTCAGATAATAATCTGTTTTCCTGTTTTTGCCACCAAAGTGGATAACCTCACATTTATCCACATTAAATTGCATCTGCCATGTATTTGCCCACTCACCTAACCTATCCAAGTCACCCTGCATCCTCTTAGCATCCTCCTCACAGCTAACATTGCCGCCCAGCTTCGTGTCATCCGCAAACTTGGAGATGCTGCATTTAATTCCCTCATCCAAGTCATTAATATATATTGTAAACAACTGGGGTCCCAGCACTGAGCCTTGCGGTACCCCACCAGTCACTGCCTGCCATTCTGAAAAGGTCCCGTTTATTCCCACTCTTTGCTTCCTACCTGCCAACCAATTCTCTATCCACATCAATACCTTACCCCCAATACCGTGTGCTTTAAGTTTGCACACTAATCTCCTGTGTGGGACCTTGTCAAAAGCCTTTTGAAAATCCAAATATACCACATCCACTGGTTCTCCCCATCCACTCTACTAGTCACATCCTCAAAAAATTCTATGAGATTCTTCAGACATGATTTTCCTTTCACAAATCCATGCTGACTTTGTCCGATGATTTCACCGCTTTCCAAATGTGCTGTTATCACATCTTTGATAACTGACTCTAGCATTTTCCCCACCACTGATGTTAGGCTAACCGGTCTATAATTCCCCGGTTTCTCTCTCCCTCCTTTTTTAAAAAGCGGGGTTACATTAGCCACTTTCCAATCCTCAGGAACTAGTCCAGAATCTAAAGAGTTTTGAAAAATTATCACTAATGCATCCACTATTTCTTGGGCTACTTTCTTAAGCACTCTGGGATGCAGACCATCTGGCCCTGGGGATTTATCTGCCTTTAATCCCTTCAATTTACCTAACACCACTTCCCTACTAACATATATTTCCCTCAGTTCCTCCATCTCACTTGACCCTCTGTCCCCTACTATTTCCGGAAGATTATTTATGTCCACCTTAGTGAAGACAGAACCAAAGTAATTATTCAATTGGTCTGCCATGTCCTTGCTCCCCATAATCAATTCACCTGTTTCTGTCTGTAGGGGACCTACATTTGTCTTAACCAATCTTTTTCTTTTCACATATCTGTAAAAGCTTTTACAGTCAGTTTTTATGTTCCCTGCCAGTTTTCTCTCATAATCTTTTTTCCCTTTCCTAATTAAGCCCTTTGTCCTCCTCTGCTGAACTTTGAATTTCTCCCAGTCCTCAGGTGAGCCACTTTTTCTGGCTAATTTGTATTCTTCTTCTTTGGAATTGATACTATCCCTAATTTCCCTTGTCAGCCACGGGTGCACTACCTTCCTTGATTTATTCTTTTGCCAAACTGGGATGAACAATTGTTGTAGTTCATCCATGCGATCTTTAAATGCTTGCCATTGCATATCCACCATCAACCCCTTAAGTGTCATTTGCCAGTCAATCTTAGCTAATTCACGTCTCATACCTTCAAAGTTACCCTTCTTTATGTTCAGAACCTTCGTTTCTGAGTTAACTATGTCACTCTCCATCTTAATGAAGAATTCCACCATATTATGGTCACTCTTACCCAAGGGGCCTCTCATGACAAGATTACTAATTAACCCTTCCTCAATGCTCAATACCCAGTCCTGAATAGCCTGCTCTCTAGTTGGTTCCTCAACATGTTGGTTCAAAAAACCATCCCGCATACATTCCAAGAAATCCTCTTCCTCAGCACCCTTACCAATTTGGTTCACTAAATCTATATGTAGATTGAAGTCACCCATTATAACTGCTGTTCCTTTATTGCACACATTTCTAATTTCCTGTTTAATACCATCCCCAACCTCACCACTACTGTTAGGTGGCCTGTACACAATTCCCACCAGCGTTTTCTGCCCCTTAGTGTTATGCAGCTCTACCCATATCGATTCCACATCCTCCCGGCTAATGTCCTTCCGTTCTATTGCGTTAATCTCCTCTTTAACCAGCAACGCCACCCCACCTCCTTTTCTTTCATGTCTATCCCTCCTAAATATTGAATATCCCTGAATGTTGAGCTCCCATCCTTGGTCACCCTGGAGCCATGTCTCTGTGATCCCAACTATATCATATTCATTAATAACAATCTTCCCTCTTAATTCATCCACCTTGTTACGAATGCTCCTTGCATTGACACACAAAGCCTTCAGGCTTGCTTTTACAACTCTCTTAGCCCTTATACAATTATGTTGAAAAGTGGCCCTTTTTGATTTTTGTCCTGGATTTGCCAGCCTGCCACTTTTACTTTTCACCTTACTATTTTTTGTTTCTACCCTCATTTTACACCCCTCTGTCTCTCTGCACTGGTTCCCATCTCCCTGTTGTGAACTAACCTCCTCTCTCCTAGTCTCTTTAATTTGATTCCCACCCCTCAACCATTCTAGTTTAAAGTCACCTCAGTAGCCCTCGCAGATCTCCCCGCCAGGATATTGGTCCCCCTAGGATTCAAGTGTAATCCGTCCTTTTTGTACAGGTCACACCTGCACCAAAAGAGGTCCCAATGATCCAAAAACTTGAATCCCTGCCCCCTGCTCCAATCCCTCAGCCACGCATTTATCCTCCACTTCATTGCATTCCTACTCTCACTGTCGCGTGGCACAGGCAGTAATCCGGAGATTACTACCTTTTACTTTATTAAGTAAGAAAGGGCAGAGTTTGTTAAGTGTGTCCAGGATGGATTCCTGTCACAGTATGTAGACAGTCCGACTAGGGGGAATGCCATACTAGATCTAGTACTAGGTAATGAACCGGGTCAGGTCACAGATCTCTCAGTGGGTGAGCATCTGGGGGACAGTGACCACCACTCCCTGGCCTTTAGCATTATCATGGAAAAGGATAGAATCAGAGAGGACAGGAAAATTTTTAATTGGGGAAGGGCAAATTATGAGGCTATAAGGCTAGAACTTGCGGGTGTGAATTGGGATGATGTTTTTGCAGGGAAATGTACTATGGACATGTGGTCAATGTTTAGAGATCTCTTGCAAGATGTTAGGTACAAATTTGTCCCGGTGAGGAAGATAAAGAATGGTAGGGTGAAGGAACCATGGGTGACAAGTGAGGTGGAAAATCTAGTCAGGTGGAAGAAGGCACCATACATGAGATTTAGGAAGCAAGGATCAGATGGGTCTATTGAGGAATATAGGGAAGCAAGAAAGGAGCTTAAGAAGGGGCTGAGAAGAGCAAGAAGGGGGCATGAGAAGGCCTTGTCGAGTAGGGTAAAGGAAAACCCCAAGGCATTCTTCAATTATGTGAAGGAAAAAGGGAGGACAGGAGTGAAGGTAGGACCGATTAGAGATAAAGGGGGGAAGATGTGCCTGGAGGCTGTGGAAGTGAGTGAGGTCCTCAATGAATACTTCTCTTCGGTATTCACAAATGAGAGGGAACTTGATGATGGTGAGGACAATATGAGTGAGGTTGATGTTCTGGAGCATGTTGATATTAAGGGAGAGGAGGTGTTGGAGTTAGGGCGGATAAGTCCCTGGGGCCTGACGGAATATTCTCCAGGCTGCTCCACGAGGCGAGGGAAGAGATTGCTGAGCCTCTGGCTAGGATCTTTATCTCTTCGTTGTCTACGGGAATGGTACCGGAGGATTGGAGGAAGGCGAATGTTCTTCCCTTGTTCAAAAAAGTTAGTAGGGATAGTCCAGGTAATTATAGACCAGTGAGCCTTACATCTGTGGTGGGAAAGCTTTTGGAAAAGTTTTCTTAGAGATAGGATCTCTGGGCATTTAGAGAATCATGGTCTGATCAGGCACAGTCAGCATGGCTTTGTGAAGGGCAGATCGTGTGTAACAAGCCTGATAGAGTTCTTTGAGGAGGCATATAGATGAGGGTAGTGCAGTGGATGTGATCTATATGGATTTTAGTAAGGCATTTGACAAGGTTCCACATGGTAGGCTTATTCAGAAAGTCAGAAAGCATGGTATCCAGGGAAGTTTGGCCAGATGGATTCAGAATTGGCTTCCCTGCAGAAGGCAGAGGGAGTACATTCAGATTGGAGGATTGTGACTAGTGGTGTCCTGCAAGGATCTGTTCTGGGACCTCTACTTTTCATGATTTTTATTAACGACCTGGATGTGGGGGTAGAAAGGTGGGTTGGCAAGTTTGCAGACGACACAAAGGTTGGTGGTGTTGTAAATAGTGTAGAGGATTGTTAAAGATTGCAGAGAGACATTGCAGAAGTGGGCTGAGAAGTGGCAAATGGAGTTCAACCCAGAGAAGTGTGATGTGGTACACTTCGGAAGGACAAACTCCAAGACAGAGTACAAAGTAAATGGCAGGGTACTTGGTAGTGTGGAGGAGCAGAGGGATCTGGGGGTACATGTCCACAGATCCCTAAACGTTGCCTCACAGGTAGATAGGGTAGTTAAGAAAGCTTATGGGGTGTTAGCTTTCATAAGTCGAGGGATAGAGTTTAAGAGTTGCGATGTAATGATGCAGCTGTATAAAACTCTGGTTAGGCCACACTTGGAGTACTGTGTCCAGTTCTGGTCGCCTCACTATAGGAAGGATGTGGAAGCACTGGAAAGGGTACAAAGGAGATTTACCAGGATGCTGCCTGGTTTAGAGAGTATGCATTATGATCAGAGATTAAGGGAGCTAGGACTTTACTCTTCGGAGAGAAGGAGGATGAGAGGAGACATGATAGGGGTGTATAAGATAAGAGGAATAGATAGAGTGGATAGCCAGCGCCTCTGCCTCAGGGCACCACTGCTCAATGCAAGAGGACATGGCTTTAAGGTAAGGGGTGGGAAGTTCAAGGGGGATATTAGAGGAAGGTTTTTTACTCAGAGAGTGGTTAGTGCGTGGAATGCACTGCCTGAGTCAGTGGTGGAGGCAGATACACTAGTGAAGTTTAAGAGACTACTAGACAGGTATATGGAGGAATTTAAGGTGGGGGCTTATATGGGAGGCAAGGTTTGAGGGTTGGCACAACATTGTGGGCCGAAGGGCCTGTACTGTGCTGTACTATTCTATGTTCTATGTTCTATGTTTTTATCCATCAGATCAATCAGCTCTTTACAGCTATCTCCCAGCAGATGCAGAAATAAGAAGATGGGAAGTGGAAGCCAATGCGGGCACAATGGGTTAAATGATTTCCTTCTGTGTCTTGATATGTAGTTAAGTTTATACTCCTACCATTTTCACAGTAATTCCCCTGTGTCACAACACCAGCAATCTGTGCTGAAATGCTGCATGATCACAGTTACAATATGGAAAATTGTTTGTTATTGGAAACCAACTTCAATAAATTAAATCAGGTCTGCCTTAGATAAAGAATGCTAATTTATCACACTACATTGATAAGCACATTAAACAGTTGTAGCAATATCTTCATTCTTTAAGTAAGGTAATCAATGCAAATTAGGAGTTTTAGTTTCCTGTATATGTAAAAATAGTTCAATGGTTGCACCTTAAATCAAAGCAAGATCCTCCTACTTTGCTGTTCTGTTTGGGAATAACTTAGAACAAAAATGCAGTACAAAGACCAGTCATAAAGTGCATGCTAAGAGTTAAATATTGGTAAATTTTAGACAATAGATTCTGCATATACTGGAAATCCAGAGTAACACACACTAAAAGGCTGGAGAAACTCAGCAGATCAGGCAGCATCTATTGAACAGTTGATGTTTCAGGCTCCATCAGAACTGTAAAGAAAGGGGGAAGAAACCAGAAGGTGGGCAGAGAGGAAAGAATACAAGCAAGAAGGTGATAGGCAAAGCCAGGTGAAGGAGATGAAGTGAGAAGCTGGGAGATGATAGGTGGACAAGGTAAAGTGCTGAAGAAGGAGGAATGTGATAGGAGAAGAGAATGGACCATGGGAGAAGGGGAAGAAGGAGGAGACCAGGGGGAGGTGATAGGCAGCTGAGGAAAAGAGAATAGGTAAGAAGGGAGCCAGAGTGTGAAATGGAAGAAGAAGGGAGGATGAGGGAGAAAAATTACTGGAAATTAAAGAAATCCAGGTTCATGCCTTCAGTTTGGAGGCTACCTAGATGGAATATGAGGTGTTGCTTCTCCATCCTGAGAGTGGCCTCATCATGGCAGTAGAGGAAACAATGGACATAAATATTAGTGTGACAATTAATTTCACTGAACAGGTTCATAACCTGTAAATAGATACAGTACAGATAGGGAGAGACTGACAGAAATAACAGTGACATGAGAATGAACAGATGCAGGAAGAGAAGTCACCAGCCAGCCTCACTGACTCAGTAAGTGAGCGAGTGAGTCTGTTCAGAGCTTCCAGTTCTGCTCACCTTGACTAGTCCCTGATTGTCGTAACTTGAAGAGGGAGTGGAACAAGAGAAGAAGTGCCCAGTTTTCACCTGGAAGAAGATGCCTGCAGCACTGCAGCAGCCAGCAAATCCATCACCATCCATCACAAAATGAAAGCATTTGGAGCAACAATATTTAATGCAGAACATCCACCGCAATTCAGTTGCATTTTGGAGATACAAGGAATTAGATTTTTGCACTTAGCTCTACAGAGGATAACTAGTGTGGGTGGACTACAACAGAACAAGCGTTGCCGTGTAGCACTGATTTTAATGGAAATAGGATTTGGAATGACATTTAATGTTTCGCAGACAGATGGAGCCACACAGGTCTGATGTTTTCACGTAAGAGGTTCCAAATTTTCATCAATATAAAATGCTGTGAATGCCTGTTGTTATGCTGTTCTTGGAGCTATGAGAAAATGAGGAGTGATTTATCCACCATCTATTTCCAAACTCTCTTTGCATTGTGTCACATCGCTCTCAAGGTATTCGAAACATAATTCCCAAGGTTTGATGAATAACATATTTAGCAATATTGCTTTAATTGAAACAAAGATAGATTAACTTGTATTTATTATATGCTTATCACAATTCTCAAAAAAAGCCCCACTGCTTCAAAATACAGAACAGTCACTGAGCAGTGCCACAACATTCTTAAATAGCAATGAATGGAGAAATATAATTGTGATAGATACCAAGAAAAGTTGCAAAGGCTGGAAGAGTCCCTAATTAGTTGCAAATTTATGATATGAGATAGATACTTAAATTGGATCTTTTGGAGTTTAGGATTTTAGTAAATACTTGAGTCAAAGATCCTGCTAATACGTGATGGCATTTATCCAATATTTTTATGACTAATTGGCTTTGCATATTACAGAAAGATTTGAATGTCTCTCTGGCACCAAGTACAATATTCCTAATATAATTCTCAATTTAGTAGCTTGAAGCATAATGTACAATGCATGAGTACTGGATTATTTCATAAATAAATATAACACTTAAGCTATTCACAAAATAATTGTGAATAAAAATAAAACTAATGCAACTTATATGAAAATTAATGAGTTTATGATTTTTGGAGATATACCATAATATTTGGCATGCCCAGTATCAATTCCAGTAATAATTCCAGAGCTTTGCACCCAAAGGTATAGCCACCAATGGTGGAGGAATGAATGATGTAAAACTTGAACTGCAGTTATCATTGGGGATTTTAATCTCTATATTGACTGAACTAATCAAATTTGCAAAGGTTCCATGGAACAGGAACTTGTGAAGTGCAGATCTGACAGAGAGTCCCTCATCTGAAATATTAACTATTTCTCTTTCCACAGGTGTCGCTTGACTTGCTTATTTTTTCCAGCATTGTCTAGTATTAATGGTAAGCCTCTTGGCAGTTTGGAGGATCAGAGGAAGCTTGTGCTCCGAGTCCATAGGACATTCAAAGCTGCTGTGCAAGTTGACTCTGTGGTTAAGAAAGCATATGGTGCATTGGCCTTCATCAATCGTGGGATTGAGTTTAGGAGCCAAGAGGTAATGTTGCAGCTATATAGGACCCTGGTCAGACCCCACTTGGAGTACTGTGCTCAGTTCTGGTCGCCTCACTACAGGCAGGATGTGGAAACCATAGAAAGGGTGCAGAGGAGATTTACAAGGATGTTGCCTGGATTGGGGAGCATGCCTTATGAGAATAGGTTGAGTGAACTCAGCCTTTTCTCCTTGGAGCGATGGAGGATGAGAGGTGACCTAACAGAGGTGTATAAGATGATGAGAGGCATTGATTGTGTAGATAGTCAGAGGCTTTTTCCCAGGGCTGAAATGGCAGTTTTAGGGTGCTTGGAAGTAGGTACAGAGGAGATATCAGGGGTAAGTTTTTTACGCAGAGAGTGGTGAGTGCATGGAATGGGCTGCCAGTGGTGGTGGTAGAGGCGGATACAATAGGGTCTTTTAAGAGACTCCTGGACAAGTATATGGAGCTCAGAAAAATAGAGGGCTATGGGTAACCCTAGGTAATTTCTCAGGTAAGGACATGTTCGGCACAGCTTTGTGGGCCAAAAGGCCTGTAATGTGCTGTAGATTTTCTATGTTTTTCTATGTTTCTATTTTTTGTTCTTACTCGCAATGCATCAGTCTAGTCACCAGGCAAGTCGGACTATCTTATAGTTAACAACTCATTAAACAGTGTAAGTACTGATAAACTACCCCTTATAAGCATTTCAACTCATTCTATCACAGAAACTCCATCTGTTCTACACAATCCACCCACTTCTCTCCTATTGTAAACCTAGCTGTATCTCTCTTTTTCCCCAGTTCCAGCGAAGAGTTGCAGAGACAAAATTTTTACTGATTCACTTTCCACAAAATGCTGCTTAACTTGCTGATATTTTACCAATATTTTCTGATTTTGTTTGAGAGTTTCAGTACCTCCAGCTTTGTTTTATGGTGGAGCGCATCAAAGATCATCTCAGACGAGTATATTACACTCAACCACAAAGATTTTGCTTCCTGAATACTTCTGGGTATATCTTATGGATTTTGGGTGCTGCTGATGAAATTCACCTATCATGCGCCATTATTTTGAAATTGCCTGTATTTGTTATTTTAATTCTTAATTCAAGTCAGAATAACTGATGCCAAGAGTAAGGAAGGCATTTTTTGTTGGTCCACGAATCAAACAGGTCATCAATGACAGGCAATTCAAAGAAATTTTAGTGGGACCGGAGAAAATCGTATGGAAGGCATTCAAGGATGTTGTTGAAAATTTTCTTGGCAACTACAGAGCAACAAACTACATGCAGCTGGTTGACATCATGCTTCAAGCATACAGAACCGTGAAATGCAGCATGTCACTAAAGATTCATTTTCAGCATTCCCATTTAGACTTCTTCCCTGCAAATCCTGCATTGTCAGTGACAGCATGGTGAAAGGTTTCACCAGGACATTATGGTCATGGAGAAACAATATCAGAGCAACTGAAATCCAACAATGCTGGATGAATATTGTTGGATAATTAAGTGAGAAACCTCGGACACTGAATACTAATGAGAATCGGTAACAAAACATTTTTAGCTTAGTTGAACAATTGCAAAGTGTCAACACCATTATGCAATTAAATGTACTATATTCAATAAAAGTTAATTTCTTGTTTCTCCTAGTCCTGATGCTCCTGCTCCTCCTTCCTGATGGCAGTGGCTCAAATGGATTGTGGGATGGATGGTGCAGATCCTGAACAATGCTTTGTGTACAATCCTCCCAGTCAATGTCACAAATAGGGGAGCGGGAGGCGGGGGAGACCCAGATATCCTCTTGGTGGTTGTTATTATCCTCTGCTGCATCTTGAGGTCTGATCCATTGCAGCTTCTGTGCCACACAAAGAGGCAACCAGACAGGCAGTGAACTCAATGGTGCTCCTGCAGAAAGTTGTTAAAATGGGGGCGGGAAGTCTTGCACCTCAATCTCCTCAGAAAGTGTTGGCACTGGCGTGCCTTCTTGACTAGTAAGGAGGTGTTTGGGTCCAGGTTACATTGTCTGTTATGTACACACCAAGGAGCTTTGTGCTCTTCACTCTCTCCATGGCTGAACCATTGATGTGCAACAGACTGTGGTCAACCTGTGCCATCCTGAAGTCCACAATCATCTCTTTTGTCTTGTCCACGTTGAGACTCAGTTTGTTGTCCTTACACAGTTTGAGGAGCCTCTCCACCTCCTCTCTGTATGCCGACTCGTCATCAGCAAACTTGATGTGGTTTGTTTAGATCTGGCAGTTGTGAGTCAGCAGCAGGCTGAGAACACAGTCCAGGGAGTGTGCTAGTGCTCAGTGTAATGGAGCTTGAGATAGCTGTCCCTCTGAAAGGAGTATGTGGCTGATGGACAGGTGGAGAGCGGTGGTGAGGATAGGGGAAGGGGTGATAAGGGCTAGTTGAATCTGTTACTGGGTCTTTGCCAACACTCATACTTTCAATTTTGCAGCATCTGGTCACCACCTAGGATCTACAGACACTGGGAAGATTATGGGCAGGACCTTCACAATGTGCTCTCTTACTTTCCTTGGCAACCTAAAATGTATGCAATCTGGATGAGGTGACTGACCCATTCAAAGGACAAATAGCCACCGCAATTCCTTCTCTTTTTCAATATTTAGCCCAGAATCTCAGCTGCATCTTCCTTTACTGGGACACTAGCAGCTTCTTCTTCCTTGGTATAGAATGATGTGAAGTACTCATTTTGTACTGTAACCATACTCAGTGCCTCAAAATTAGATATTCTTTTTAGCCAATGACAGGACTTATATTTCTTGTCATAACTCTCTTCAAAAGCTGAAAGGGTAATTTTGGATCTTTTTTTTGTTTCCTGTCAGTTCATTCTGTACTTTCTTTTTGTCTCACACATTTCTTCCCCTCTGAATTATCCATAATCAGCTTGTGTTCTCACATGTTAACAACCTGGCATTTGTCACATCTTCTCAACAGATTTAATATCTAGCTTGCAGATTGAGACAGAATTAGTTCTATTGGGGAATAAAAAAATGGCTTAACTAAAGATGTGCCTACATGTTTTCATAGAGGAAAATTTATAAGAAATTTTGAAAAGCAAGATTGAATGAGGAACTAAAGAAGCTAGCATTAGTGAAAAATATATTATTGGAGAAATTGAACTGACAAAGAGATGACAAATCCTTGGTCGACTGCACCTTTTCCTACAGATGCTGCCTGGCCTGCTGCGTTCACCGGCAACTTTGATGTGTGTTGCCTGAATTTCCAGCATCTGCAGAATTCCTGTTGTTTGCGACAAATCCTTGGATCAGATTACCTGTATTCCAAGCTTCCGAAAGAATTATCTTCCAAAGTTCAATAGATTTTAGCATTGTTCCCACAGACTGGTTAATGCCTTTTATAGGAAAAACAACCAACTGGGTCAGCATTTGTCTTGGTAGCCCAGTAGTACTTGCTGTCTAAGTACCATCTATTTATGCCTGTTTCTGTCTTCTTCCAGCTGCTCATTAGTTGTAGCATTTACATAAATTCACTTTGTATAATTATCTTAATCCAGTCATTAATCTGTTTGTTTAAATTTTAAATCCACAGATAGCACATTACAACAGGAGTTCAAAAGTTAATTTTAATTTATATAAATAAGTCATCTTTATTGCACCATCCCAATGAATCAAAGTGCTTTGTAATGCAAATTGCCTTTAAGCTATGGTATGATTATCACGTGAATTCTGCTAGTTACTCATGACCAGAGATGAATCATTTATATTAATATACTGTATTAGGCATAGGAACATAATTGACACTGATTTTATATTTCATCAGACATGTGTTCTGGTTGATGAGTAAATACTTCAGTTCTCACAACTGGCAAAGACTTACCAGGTGCACTTGGATTTGCCAATATCTAGGGATGCCCCAGAAATTCCAGAAGCTGAAGGAACAAGAAACTTCTGACAATTCTGGAAGCTAGCCTAGAGTCACAGATCACTATAACTCAGAAACAGGCCCTTCAGCCCATCTAGACCATGCTGAAATATTAATCTGCCTAGTCCCTTTCGGCTGCGCCCTGACCATGGCTCTCCATACCCCTTCCATCCATATACCTATCCAAATTTCTCCTAAAGGTTGAAACCGAACCTATATCCACCAGTCCCGCTGGCAGCTCGTTCCATACTCTCATCACCTTCTGAATGAAGATGTTCCCTTTCATGTTCCTCTTAAATGCTTCACTTTTTACACTGACCCCAAGACCTCTAGTTCTAGTCTCACCCAACCTCAGTAGAAAAAGCCTGCTTGCATTTACCCTATCTGTACTCTTCATAATTTTATAATACCTCTATCAAATCTCCCCTCAGTCTCCTGTGCTCTGTGGAACAAAGTCTTAATCTATTCAATCTTTGGAAGTTTGGTTGATCGCCTAACTTGGCAAAATGTTTGCAGATGTTTCATCTTCAATCGAGAAGCCATCATCAGTGTGCAATTGAGGATTATTCAATCTTAAGTCCTGGCAAAATCCTTGCAAAATTTCTCTGCATTCTTTGAATCTTATTGACACTTTTTCTGTAGCTAGGTGACCAAAACTGCACAAAATATTTTAAATTAGGCCTCTCCAACATCTTCACCATGTCATTCCAATTCCTGTACTCAGTATTTGATTTATGAAGGCCAATGAGCCAAAAATTACAACCCTATCTACCTGTGACACCACTTTCAAGGAATTATGGATCCATAGTCCCAGATCCCTCTGTTCTACCACACTTCTCAGTATAAACCAGTCACTGTGCAAGACCTACCCTAGTTTGTCCTCCCAAAGTGCAACACATCACGCGTGCCTGTGTTAAATGGGGTGACCCAGTAGCATAACACTTTACAGTACCAATGACTCAGATTCAGTTCCTGCTGTTGATTGTATGTTCGCCCCGAAACTGCATGGGTTTCCTCCCACAGTCGAAAGACATACTGGTTGGCAGATTAATTGGTCATTGTAAATTGTCCCATGAATTAAATTGGGGGATTGCCGGGCAGTGTGGCTCAAGGGGCTGGAAGAGTCTATACTCTGCTATATCTCAATAAATAAATTAATCTGCCAGTTTTCGGCACATTTTTCCAACTGATGCAGATCCCACTGCAAGCTTTGATAGTCTTCCTCACTGTCCACTACGCCCCCAGTCTTGGTGCCATCTCTAAATTTGCTGATCAGTTTACCATATTATCATCCAGGACCCAGCACCAATTGTCACGGCATACCACTAGTCACAGGCCTCCAGTCAGAGAGGCAACCATTAACTACCACTCCAGTTTCTGCAAAGCCAATCCAAGTCTAATCCAATTTACTATCTCATCTTGAATTCTGAGCAACTAAACCTTCTTGACCAACCTCCCATGCAGGACCTTGTCAAATGCCTTGCTAAAATCCATGTAGATGCATCCACTGTCTTGCCTTCATTAACTTTCCTGGTAACCTCCTCAAAAACACTATATGATTGGTTAGGCATGAGCTACCATGCACAAAGCTATATTGACTGTCCCTAATCAGTCCCTATTTATCTAAATACTTATATATCTGGTTCCTTAGAATACCTGTCAACAACTATACCTCTACTGATGTCAGATTCACTGAGCTATAATATCCTGGATTCTTTTTAGAGTCTTTCTTTAACAATGGCACCTTACCATAGCTAAGGACGTTTTAAATATCTCTGCTATGGCCCCTGCAATTTCTGCACTCACCTTCCTCAGGATCCAAGGGATCACCTTTTCAGGCCCAGGGGATTTGTCCACCCTAAATTTGCCTCAAGACAGCAAATACTTCTTCCTCTGTGATCTGTATATGGTCCGTGACCTCACTGCTGCTTTGCCTGACTACTGTAGACTGTGTCCATTTCCCGAGTAAATAAAAATGCCAAAATTCCATTTCAGACCTCGTCCATCTTTTTCAGTTCCATGCATAGATCACCTCTCTGATTTTCCAGAGGACCAATTTTGCCCTTTGCTATCCTTTGCTCTTAAAATATCTGTAGAAGCCCTTGGGATTCTTCTTCACCTTATGTGCTAGAGCAACCTCATGACTTCTTTTAGCCCTCCTGATTTCCTTCTTACATATGTTCTCTTCCGTTTCTTATTTGCTCCTTCTGCCTATAGCTGCTATGAACCTCCTTCTTTTTCTTAACCAGAGCCTCCAAAACCTCTCAAAAATCAAGGTTCCTTAAACCTGTTATCCTTGCCTTTTATTCTGACAGGAACATACAAACTATACCCTCAAAATTTCACTTCTGAAGATCTCCTACTTACCAAGTACCTCCAGTAAAAAAAAATTCCCTCTATCTCCCCTATTCTTTTATTCCCCACTCAGGCCTCTTACCTCTCTCACCTGCCTATCACCTCCCCCGGATCCTCTCATTCTTCCTTTTCTTCTATGGTCCACTCTCCTCTCCTATCAGATTTCTCATTCTCCAGTCTTTTACCTTTCCTACCCACCTGGTTTCACCCATCACCTTCCAGCTAGCCTCCTTCCCCTCTCTCCAACCTTTTTATTCTGGCATTTCCCCCCTTCCTTTCCAGTCGTGAAGAAGGGTCTCAAACCAAAGTGTTAACTGTTTAGTCATTTCCATAGATGGTGCCTAACCTGCTAAATTTCTCCAGCGTTTTGTGTGTGTCACTCAGTCAATCTAGACCTGTTGCAATTTACATACAGGAAAAATAGGACAATGGAGGATGCTATCTTCCTCACAGTACATTCAGCTCTGGATAACCTTGACACTAAGATTAGCTATGCTAGGATGCTCTTTATTCACTACAGCTCAGTCTTCAACATCATAGTACCAAATAAATTCATCTCTAAGCTCCTGGAACTTGACTGCATGGCCCCCACCTGCAACTGGCTTCAGGACTATCTGACTAGCAGACATTAGTCAGATAGAATTGTTCATTACATTTCATTCCCCTGACCCTCAACATTGATAGTCCTCAGACTTGTGTGCTCAATCCCCTACTTCATTCTCGTAAGACAATAACCGTGTGGTCAAATACAGTGCCAGCTCAATTCTATTGGCTGGATGAACAACAAGGATGAGATGGAGTACAGGAAAGAGATTATGAACCTAGCCTGGAATGTCAGCAAGACAAAGTCCTTGGTTGTTGAGCAAAGGAAGTGGGGATGGGAGTGAACAGAGTGAGATGTTTGACAGCTTCAGGTTCCTAGGCTTCCTAGGTGAGGATGGTTTGACCCAAGTGTTAAAGCATCCGATAGTGGAATCGAGCCACGATGCAAGACTGATATGAGAACAGAATACTAAACTAAACGCTAGATGATAATGCAGGTAGAACTGATGACTGATCACTGAACTGCCATTCAGCGACTCCTTAAACATTGAATCCTGGCACCAAAACATGGCTGCAAATTAGTGAGATGGTCCTGGATCCTTAAAGGGGCCACACCAGCTATCCATATTCTGGAGAGTTAGAGCGTCTAAACCCCTGAAGCTGGTGCAGTTGGGTGCATATTGTAACGGACCCCCTCCCCTACTCCCGACTACCGATGGACCTGGCTGCTCAGAGAGATGGGGATGGTAGTCACAGATGAGAGCTAGATCCAAGTTATCCTTCTCAGGAACCTGGCACCATCCCTCAGGTCCAAATCATTCCCAGTCCGCAAGGTGTTCTGCTGAACACCTGAACACTTTGTAAATCCAAAATTCTTCTAAGAGTGAAGACCTGTTTCCCATAGGTGATAGTCATAGTCATAGTCATACTTTATTGATCCTGGAGGAAATTGGTTTTCGTTACAGTTGCACCATAAAGAATTAAACAGTAATAAAACCATAAATAGTTAAATAGTAATATCTAAATTATGCCAGGAAATAAGTCCAGGACCAGCCTATTGGCTCAGGGTGTCTGACCCTCCAAGGGAGGAGTTGTAAAGTTTGATGGCCACAGGCAGGAATGACTTCCTATGACGCTCTGTGTTCCATCTCGGTGGAATGGGTCTCTGGCTGAATGTACTCCTGTGCCCAATTTGGGTGGCGGCTGGTCTGATGATGGTGGGGCTAAAGGACTAGAGTTAACAGGTTTTAATTTGGAGATGTGGAAAGTGGGATTGATTTTGAGGGTCTTGGGGAGATGCAAGGTGTAAGCCTTTAGGTGACTTTCTTGAGAATCGAAGGGTCCAATGAAGTTTGGCACCAACTTTCTAGATTCCACCTTGAGAGGCAAATCCTGAGTCATGAGCCAGACCTTTTGTCGAGAATGTAAAGTATGCACGTCTTCTCCTTTGGTTTGCATTGATTTTGGCCTTCCAGGTAGAAGCCAACAAAATCTCCCTTGTTCTAGTTCACTTCTCCTTGAGCACTGGGCAAGATCTTTGGCTGCAGGAACCCCAACCTTGGTCTCCTGCTCAGGGAAAAGCAGTGGAGAACGTGCATTTTGGCATTAAAATGGGGACACTCCATGTGCCGAATGCTGTAAAGTGTTGAGGGCAGGTTCTGCAACATCAAATGGTGGAACCACTCGTTCTGAGACAGGGCATCCTAGGGTTCATTCCAAAATCTTATTTCAGCTAGTTTGTCTGGCTGTTGGACTATGGGTGAAACCCAATGGAAAGACTTGCTGTTGTCCTAATCAGCTTACAGAATGTCCTCCAAAAACGTGGTGGGAATTGAGGACTGCAACACAACACAATGTCCACTGGAAATCTGTGGATCCAGACCACCTGGTGCAGGTGAATTTCAGCCTTCTCCACTGCCGATGGTAGTTTATCCAAGGCAATGAATTTGCAAGCCTTCAAAAAGTGATCTAAAATTACATGGTCTTCCACTTTGGAAGGCAGAAGGCCCATGACCCATGGAGATGTGCCCAATATTCTGTCCAGAACAGGCGGGGTATGAAGGAGCCCTTGAGGGTGGGTGTGGGTCTCCTTGTTCCAGGCAAGCACCCACATGCCTGCACATATTGTTGAGCCTCTCTTGCCATTCCAGGCCACCAGTATCTTCTCTTGATGAACTCAAGGGTTCTGGCAATCCCTAGGTAAGCGGTCATTCTCAATGCATATCCCCATTGAAATACCTGAGACCGGATGGAACTTGGGACAAACAGCAAACCCGGAGGACCATTCTTAAGAATCTCCCCTTGTACTTGAGCCTTGAAAACAAGAGCATCGATTCCCAAACAAATTGAGACAAAATGTTGGTAAGATGCTCTTCTCATTAGGGTTCGTCGAACTGACAGGGCAAGATATCTGATTTCTGTTTTTTTGACTCTGGTCAATAGGTCAGGTTGAAATTAAAGCATTTAAAGAAAAGACACCACCTGGCCTGCCTGGAATTCAGGCTCTTAGCCTCCTGAATAGAAGCCAGGTTCTTGTGGTCTGTCCAAACAATAAAAGGGTTTTTGAATGATACCATTCTTCCAAAGCAGCTTGATCGTGAGCAGCTCTCTACTCCCTCTGCCAGGGATAGCCACCTGGAAAAGCATGCACATGGGTACAGTTTATTGTTTGAAGGTGCCTATTGAGACAAGACTACACCCACTCTGACAACAGGGGCGTCCACCTCCACAATGAAGGAAAGGTCCGGGTTAGGTGAAACTAAAATGGGAGCTGTTGTGAACCACTGTTTGAACTCTGCAAAAGCAGCCTCCACTTTGGTAGTCCAAACAAAAGGGCCCGTGGACATCTTAGTTAGAGCTGTCAGTGGAGCCACCACTGAGCTTAAATTCCTGATGAACTTCCAGTAAAAGCTGGCAGATCCCGGGAGGCATTGGACTTATTTCACATTGGATGAACATAGAACATGGAAAACCTACAGCACAATACAGGCCCTTCGGCCTCCAAAGTTGTGTCGAGCATGACCCTACCTTAGAAATTACTAGTCTTACCTATAGCCCTCTATTTTACTAAGCTCCATGTACCTATCTAAATGTCTCTTAAAAGACCCTATCATATCCACCTCCACCACCGTTGCTGGCAGCCCATTCCATGCACTCACCACTCTCTGAGTAAAAAACTTACCCCTGACATCTCCTCTGTACCTACTCCCCAGCACCTTAAACCTGTGTCCTCATATGGCAATCATTTCAGCCCTGGGAAGAAGCCTCTGACTATCCACGCGATCAATGCCTCTCATCATCTTATACACCTCTATCAGGTCACCTCTCATCCTCCGCCATTCCAAGGAGAAAAGGCCAGGTTCATTCAACCTATTCTCATAAGACATGCTCCCCAATCCAGGCAACATCCTTGTAAATCTCCTCTGCACCCTTTCTATGGCTTCCACATCCTTCCTGAAGTGAGGTGACCAGAACTGAGCACAGTACTCCAAGTGGGGTCTGGCCAGGGTCCTATAGAGCTGCAACATTACCTCTCTAAATTCATGATTAATCAAGGCCAATACACGGTATGACTTCTTAACAACAGAGTCAACCTGTGCAGCTACTTTGAGCGTACTATGGATTCGGACCCAAGATCCCTCTGATCCTCCACATTGCCAAAACTCTTACCATTAATATTATATTCTGCCATCATATTTGACTTACCAAAATGAACCACTTCATACTTATCTGGGTTGAACTCCATCTGTCACTTCTCAGCTCAGTTTTGCATCCTATCAATGTCCCGCTGTAACCTCTGACAGCCCTCCACACTATCCACAACACCTCCAACCTTTGTGTCATCAGCAAACTTACTAACCCCACCCTCAACTTCCTCATCCAGGTCATTTATAAAAATCACGAAGAGTAAGGGTCCCAGAACAGATCCCTGAGGCACTCCACTGGTGACTGACCCCCATGTAGAATATGACCCGTCAACAACTACTCTTTGCCTTCTGTGGGCAAGCCAGTTCTGGATCCACAAAACAATGTCCCCTTGGATCCCATGCTTCTTTACTTTCTCAATAAGCCTTGCGTGGGGTATCTTATCAAATGCCTTGCTGAAATCCGTATACTACTGCTCTACCTTCGTCAATGTGTTTAGTCACATCCTCAAAAAATTCAATCTGGCTTGTAAGGCACGACCTGACCTTAACAAAGAAATGCTGACTACTCCTAGTCATATTATACCTCTCCAAATGTTCATAAGTCCTGCCTCTCAGGATCTTCTCCATCAACTTACCAATCACTGAGGTAAGACTCACTGGTCTACAATTTCCTGGGCTATCTCTACTCTCTTTCTTGAATAAAGTAATAATATTCGCAACCCTCCAATCCTCTGGAGCCTCTCTCATCCCCACTGATGATGCAAGGATCATTGCCAGAGGCTCAGCAATCTCTTCCCTCGCCTCCCACAATAGCCTGGGGTACATTTCATCCAGTCCCAGTGACTTATCCAACTTGATGCTTTCCAAAAGCTCCAGCACATCCTCTTTCTTAATATCTACATGCTCAAGCTTTTCAGTCTGCTGCAAGACAGCACTACAATCACCAAGATCCTTTTCCGTAGTGAATAGTGAAGGAAAGTATTCATTAAGTACCTCTGCTATTTCCTCCAGTTCCATACACACTTTCCCACTGTCACACTTGATAGGTCCTATTCTTTCATGTCTTATCCTCTTGCTCTTCACATACTTGTAGAATGCCTTGGGGTTTTCCTTAATCCTGCCTATCAAGGCCTTCTCATGGCCCCTTCTGGCTCTCCTAATTTCCTTCTTAAGCTCCTTCCTATTAGCCTTATAATCTTCTAGATCTCTAACATTACTTAGCTCTCTGAACCTTTTGTAAGCTTTTCTTTTCTCCTTGACTAGATTTATTACAGCCTTTGTACACCACAGTTCTTGTACCCTACCATAACTTCCCTGTCTCATTGGAACGTACCTATGCAGAACTCCACACAAATATCCCCTGAATATTTGCCACATTTCTTCTGTACTTTTCCCTGAGAATATCTGTTCACAATTTAAGCATCCAATTTCCTGCCTGATAGCCTCATAATTCCCCTTACTCCAATTAAATATTTTTCTAACTTGTCTGTTCCTGTCTCTCTCTAATGCTATTGTAAAGGAGACAGAATTATGATCACTATCTCCAAAATGCTCTCCCACTGAGAAATCTGACTCTTGACCAGATTCATTTTCCAATACCAAATCAAGTACAGCCTCTCCTCTTGTAGGCTTATCTACATATTGTGTCAAGAAACCTTCCTGAACATACCTAACAAACTCCACTCCATCTAAACCCCTCACTCTAGGGAGATGCCAATCAACAATTGGGAAATTAAAATCTCCCATCACGACAACTCTGTTATTATTACACCTTTCCAGGATCTGTTTCCCCATCTGCTCCTCAATATCCCTGTTACTATTGAGTGGCCTATAAAAAACACCCAGTAAAGTTATTGTCCCCTTCCTGTTCCTAACGTCCACCCACAGAGACTCCGTAGACAATCCCTCCATGGCATCCATCTTTTCTGTAGCCGTGACACTATCTGTGATCAACAGTGCTACACGCCCACCTCTTTTGCCTCCCTCCCTGTCCTTTCTGAAACATCTAAAACCTGGCACTTGAAGTAACCATTCCTGCCCCTGAACCATCCAAGTCGCTGGAGTGGCCACCACATCATAGCTCCAAGTACTGATCCACTGATTAGTTGTGACTAATCTCTGACTGCCTGTGTCTTAGTAGGGTCTTCCTTGAGATTGCCATTGGAGATGATAAAACCCAAAAATGAAATGATGGTCACGTGAAGTTCGGACTTCTCCAACTTGATATAAAGTCCATTGTCTAGAATTCTCTTTAAAATAACCCTGAATGTGAGCAATGTGCTTCCTACGTGGATGTCGAGAAGATGAGGCTATCATCCAAGTAGACAAAGGCATACTTATAGAGGTAACCAGGAGCACTTCGTTTGTAAAACAGCTGGAGTGTTTGCAAGGCTGAAGGGCACGACCAGGTACTCATAGTGTCCCGTTGGTGTGTTGAATGCCATCTCCCACTCATCACGCTCCTTTATGCAAACCAAATTGTAAGCACTCCACAAACCTAGCTTTGTGAATGCTCTTACCCCTTGGAGAATCTCGAAGGCAGTGTTCATGAGTGGAAGGGAGTAATAATTCTTGGCTGTTATGTGACTCAACCCTTTGTAATCGATGCATAGCTGCAGGCTCCCATCCTTTTACTGTACGAAGTAGAAATCCACACTGGCTGATGAGGTGGAGGGCTGAATGAAACCCATGGCAAGAGCTTCCTTTATATACTCTTCCACTGCACTTCTCTCCAGGTCTGAGAGCACGTACAGTCGACCATGTGGAGGAGAAGTACCAAGCGGTAGGTCTATAGCACAGTAATTGGGCCGGTGTGGTGGAAGAGTCAAGGTCTTTCCCTTTCTGAAGACCTCTTCCAAATCCTTGTAGATGGAAGGGATTTTGGCCAGTTTGGATGTTGCAATCTCTTCCGAGTCTTTCTTTGAGGACAATTCCTGAGGTTCCTTAGGCGGCAACGGCGATTCGCCAGACCTCAGAGTCTCCTCCATAGGTTCCTTAGATCCTTCCTTGAAATAGTGGCCAAATCAGAGTCCATATCCTCATCCGTATCCTGAGACGACAGTAACGAGGCATTACAAATGGCCCTTGTGCTCCTGGGACCAAGCTTCAAGGATCTGCATTTAGGAGTCTGTCCTTTAGTCAGGACCTGGCGGCTGGATCCCTTAGGTCTTAGTGATAGACTGCTTGGACACCTCCTTGGTTTACTCCAGAACTAGCTATCCCCTCTCTCTAGTTCCAGCACACCTCCAATCAGACAGGGTCGGGACTCGCACAGTCCTGTTGGCAGGATCCAGCATTACTGCCCTTGAGGGCAGGACTGGGTCTCCAGAAGGCTTCAGGCTAACCTGAACTGAAGTCTGCCTTGTCGTTGGTCATAGGTTTCGGGAGTCTGGGAGTCAGAACAACACACCAAAAACACACTCTCTTGCAATGACTGGACCAGGCAATGATCCTTCTTTTTTTCCAGTTCATGGAAGGGTTATAAGACCATAAGACCATAAAACAAAGGAGCAGAAGTTGGCCATTCAGCCTATCGAGTCTGCTCCGCCATTTTATCATGAGCTGATCCATTGTCCCATTCAGTCCCACTCCCCCGCCTTCTCACCATAACCTTCGATGCCCTGGCTACTCAGATACCTACCAATCTCTGCCTTAAATACACCCAGTGACTTGGCCTCCACTGCTGCCCGTGGCAACAAATTCCGTAGATTCACCATCCTCTGGCTAAAAAAATTTCTTTGCATTTCTTTTCTGAATGGGCCCCCTTCAATCCTTAAGTCATGCCCTCTAGTACTAGACTCCCCCATCATGGGAAACAACTTTGCCACATCCACTCTGTCCATGCCTTTCAACATTCGAAATGTTTCTATGAGGTCTCCCCTCATTCTTCTAAACTCCAAGGAATACAGTCCAAGAGCGGACAAATGTTCCTCATATGTTAACCCTCTCATTCCCGGAATCATTCTCATGAATCTTCTCTGTACCCTCTCCAACGTCAGCACATCCTTTCTTAGATAAGGAGACCAAAACTGCCCACAGTACTCCAAGTGAGGTCTCACCAGTGCCTTATAGAGCCTCAACATCACATCCCTGCTCCTATACCCTATTCATCTAGCATTGAATGCCAACATTGCATTCGCCTTCTTCACTACTGACTCAACCTGGAGGTTAAGTTTAAGGGTATCCTGTACGAGTACTCCCAAGTTCCGTTGTATCTCCGAACTTTGAATTCTTTCCCCATTTAAATAATAGTCTGCCCATTTATTTTTTCTGCCAAAGTGCATAACCATACACTTTCCAACATTGTACTTCATTTGCCACTTCTCTGCCCATTCTTCCAATCTATCCAAGTCTCTCGGCAGACTCTCCATTTCCTCAGCACTACCAGCCCCTCCACCTATCTTCGTATCGTCAGCAAACTTAGCCACAAAGCCATCTATTCCATAATCCAAATCGTTGATGTACAATGTAAAAAGAAGCGGCCCCAACACGGACCCCTGTGGAACACCACTGGTAACCGGTAGCCAACCAGAATAGGATCCCTTTATTCCCACTCTCTGTTTCCTGCCAATCAGCCAACGCTCTATCCACATATGTAACTCTCCCGTAATTCCATGGGCTCTTATCTTGTTAAGTAGCCTCATGTGTGGCACCTTGTCAAAGGCCTTCTGAAAATCCAAATATACAACATCCACTGCATCTCCCTTGTCTAGCCTACTTGTAATTTCCTCAAAAAATTGTAATAGGTTTGTCAGGCAGGATTTTCCTTTAAGGAATCCATGCTGAGTTCTGCCTATCTTGTCATATGCCTCCAGGTACTCTGTAACCTCATCCTTGACAATCGACTCCGACAACTTCCCAACCACCGATGTCAAGCTAACAGGTCTATAATTTCCTTTTTGCTTCCTTGCCCCCTTCTTAAAAAGCAGAGTGACATTTGCAATCTTCCAGTCCTCCGGAACCATGCCAGAATCTATTGACTTTTGAAAGATCATCGCTAATGCCTCCGCAATCTCCACAGCTACTTCCTTCAGAACACGCGGGTGCATTCCATCTGGTCCGGGAGATTTATCTACCTTTAGACTATTCAGCTTCCTGAGTACTTTCTCTGTCGTAATTGTGACTGTGCACACTTCTCTTCCCTGCCACCCTTGAGTGTCCGGTATACTGCTGATGTCTTCCTCAGTGAAGACTGATGCAAAATACTCGTTCAGTTCCTCTGCCATCTCCTTATCTCCCATTACAATTTCTGCAGCATCATTTTCTATCGGTCCTATATCTACTCTCACCTGTCTTTTATTCTTTATATACTTGAAAAAGCTTTTAGTATCCTCTTCAATATTATTTGCTAGTTTCCTTTCATTGTTAATCTTTTCCCTCTTAATGACCTTCTTAGTTTCCTTTTGTAAGCTTTTAAAAACTTCCCAATCCTCTGTCTTCCCACTAGTTTTTGCTTCCTTGTATGCCCTCTCATTTGCTTTAACTTTGGCTTTGACTTCTCTTGTCAACCATGGTTGCATCCTTTTTCCACTCAAAAATTTCTTCTTTTTTGGAATATACTTGTCTTGCACCTTCCTCACTTCTCGCATAAACTCCAGCCACTGCTGCTCTGCTGTCTTTCCCGCCAGTGTCCCTTTCCAGTCAATTTTGGCCAGTTCCTCTCTCATGCCATTGTAATTTCCTTTACTCCACTGAAATACCGATACATCAGATTTCAGCTTCTCTTTTTCAAATTTCACAGTGAACTCAATCATGTTATGATCACTGTCTCCTAAGGGTTCCTTCACCTTAATCTCTCCAATCACCTCCGGTTCATTACACAATACCCAATCCAGTACAGCCGATCCCCTAGTGGGCTCAACAACAAGCTGTTCTAAAAAGCCATCTCGCAGACATTCTACAAATTCTCTCTTGAGATCCAGTGCCGACCTGATTTTCCCAATCCACTCGCATGTTAAAATCCCCCACAATTATCATAACACTGCCCTTCTGACAAGCCTTTTCTATTTCCAGTTGTAATTTATAGTCCACATCCCTGTAGCTGTTTGGAGGCCTGTAAATAACTGCCATAAGGGTCCTTTTACCCCTGCTATTTCTTAGCTCAACCCGTAAAGATTCTGCACCTTCCGATCCTATGTCACCTCTTTCTAATGATTTAATATCATTTCTTACCAATAAAGCCACGCCTCCCCCTCTGCCTACCTTCCTATCCTTCCGATACACCGTGTATCCTTGGACGTTCAGCTCCCAGAGACATGCATCCTTTAGCCAGGTCTCAGTGATGGCCACAATATCATACCTGCCAATCTGTAGCTGTACGACAAGGACGGTCAAGGGTACCCAAGGTCAGTGGTATGAGAGGCGAACCGATGATATAGAAATTAATGTCCTCTACGTGATTGTCAATTCTCATCCACAAGCCCATTGTCTGCTACTGGATCTGCCTGGACCCAAGCGGACAGCTGTCCTGGACAGTTGCAGGCATTGGCTGGTTCAACTCCTGCAGTGGTATGTTCAGCTGATGGGCGGTCTCCAAGTCATGGAAATTATCAGCTTCCCCAGCGTCCACAAAATCATTCACCGCTCTTCAGTACTTACCCCAGGAGATATCCACCTTCAGTGTGACACCAGAATCTGTAGGGTTGGGAGTGGTGGTGGCTACTAACACAGTTCCCCCAACAGTGGACGGTCTTAGCAGCTTGCCTGACATCTGCAGCCTCAGACATTCAACCCACAAGTGACCTGTGTTACAGCAGTAATAGCAGCATCCTCAGCTCCAATGCCAGGACCTCTCATCAGCAGAGAGTCTTGAGTAACTGACCTGCTTGGGCTCATCCAGACCCTGAGCAAGAGACGGGCTGATCAGAGTCCCGACCCTGTCTGGTCGGTGGAGGGCTGGAACTAGGGTTCAGGGAGTGGAACTGTGATGTGTTGAGGCTGGCCTCTGGCTAGCCCGCTTCGACCTCTTGAAGCTGTGCCACTTACACTTGGACAGACAATTATCAAGGTGGATGGACTGTCTGATCAGAACTTCTAAGTCCTCTGCTGGCTTTCCAAAGGCAAGGGCATCCTTTAGTTTGTCTAAGGTGTCCATGGTGGTATAGAGTGGCCATGGCTTCCTTGTTCCAGTCACTCTTTTGGGCCAAAGTTCCAAACCCAATAGCATAATTGGCCACTGACCATCTGCCCTGACGCACCTTCATCAGATGGTTAGAGGCTCGGCTTGTTCTGGCAAGATGATGGATCATCCTCCTCTGAATCCAAGCAAATTTCCAACCTTTGTTTCCAATGTGCGATGGCCCAGGCCAAGGTTCTCCCAGTCAAAACAGAGATAGTGAAGGTCACTTTTCCGAGCTCTAAAGGGAACTGGGATGGCTGGAGTTCAAACATCAATGAGCATTGAGCGAGGAAGTAGTGGCAAAAACCCTTCACCATTGGATCCCTATGGGGTTGAAAGAAATATTGGCTCTGCAGAATGACCAACAACCCCACCCAAGTGACTTTGGCTTCATCCTTGCAAAAGTTGACACACGGCGACCTGGAGGTTGTGTATCTCCAGGCTCTGTCTAGAAATCCCCTCATTGTGGCTGAGACCAAGGCGAGGATGGTTGGATCCAAGTGTTGGAGCACCTGAAGCTGGAATTGAGACACAATGCTAGACTGAAACGAGAACAGGATATTAAACTAGATGCTAGACAGTAAACCATGTAGAACTGGCAATTGAGCACTGAACCTCCATTCAGGTGCTCCTTATCCTGCCACCAAAACATGGCTGCCAATTAGTGAGATGGCTCTGAAATCTTAAAGGGGCTCCGTATTCCGGAGTGTTAGTGTGTCTAATCCCTGGAGGCTGGCGCAGTTGGGTCCATATTGTAACACATCCACATCACTAGCAACCTCAGCTGAATTCTTTATGCTAATGTAGTGATCAAGAAAGCAAATAAATTTATTCACTTCCTAAAGGATCAGAGTAGATTTGACATGTCTCTGAAGAAAAGTGTGGATATTCACTCTGGTGTTATGGCCAATACATTTATTCAACCAACGTCATTCTAACTGAATATCTCTTCATTGCTGCCTCGAATCTTACAATGAATAAATTGGATACCCTATTTCTTACAAAGCAAGTGTTATAGGAAATACTTCCACAACAAAAAAGCTGTCCATTTGGACATAAATGCTGATATTTTTGTTTCTATTTTTTTTATAGTTTTCAAATGTTTTTATTGTGAAGCAACATCAGCTTAACCACAACCGACAATGTCCTAAAGTACAATGCTTGTTTTTCCTTTTCTTTCTTATAACAACATAACGAAAGTCAAATGAATGTGTGTATAGTAAACAAGCAAACAGCAAAGTAAACCCTACCACCCCGTCTCCTTCCCCTTTCCCAGCCCTCCCCTCCCCTCACCCCTCCAGTATGTGCTATTTAGGTCCTACCGCCCCCCACACTTAGTTCAGCTGTCAGTCTCTTCTAAATACAACAGTAATAGTTGCCAGATTTTTTCAAATTCCTTGAGTCTGTCTTATCCTCTCCAGATGCAGAGTATCCATTAATGTAGCCAGCCGTTGTCTGAGTAATGGAGTTTCCTCCTTTTTCCAGAACAGCAGTATGAGTTTCTTTCCATTAAGTATATCATATGTCAGGAGTTGTTGCTGGGTAGCTTGGAATTTATTTGACCTCGCAGAAGCTCCAAAAATTATTAAAATGGGGTCTGGTATTATCTGAACCTTTAATACCTTCGATAGGACCTCAAATATTTGCTTCCAATACTCTTGTATCCTGGGACATAAAGCTGTAACAAACTTGCCTCTGAGGACGTCCATTTTTCACACACTGGGGACACCTCTAGGAATATTTTATGAATCCTTACTTCTGAGTAATGTAGTCTATGTAGGATTTTAAATTGTATTAAACAATGCCTGGCATTGATGGAACAGGAGTTAACATACTCCAAAGCCTCATTCCATATAACCTCCTCTATCTCTGTACCCAACTCCTTTTCCAACTCTTTTTTAATATTATCTATTGTTGTATGACACTTGTTTTGCATGGCATCATAAAGATAGGCAATGATGTGTTCTGTCCCTAAACATGATCTTAAATGATTATCTAATTTATCAGGTTCTGCCGTCTCAAAACCAGAGAGATGTGATCTTATATAGTGTCTTAGCTGGAGATAGCTGAAAAAATGACTCTTTTGCAATCCACATTTGTCCTGGAGCTGCCGAAATGACACAAACATCCCTTGTATGTGTAAGTCTCCAACGCTGCGTATCCCTAATTCTCGCCATGCATCAAAGGCCCCATCTATACATGAGGGGATAAAAATGGGGTTCGCTGATATAGGTACAAGAAAAGATAATGTTCTGAGTTTCAAATGCTTCCCCATTTGTCTCCACATCTGTATGGTACTATGGATAATGGGATTGCTTCTATAACTGGCTTTATTTAATCAAATAGGGGACATAATGATTGCCCCTATAGAATATGGTAGGCAATCCTCACACTCCATCTCCAACCATCCAAGAAGTACAACTGTATCATCTATCCAGTATGCTATATGGCTAACGTTAGCAGCCCAGTAATAAAAAATAAAGTTGGATAGTGCCAGCCCCCCACTAGTCTTATTCTTGCAGAGATGTTCTTTCCTAATTCGATGGGCTTTATAGTTCCATATAAAAGGTAGAATTATTGAATCTAATCCTTTAAAAAAGGTTTGGTAAGATAGAGGGGCAGGTTCTGAAATAGATAGAGCAGTTGGGGAAGAAAGATCATCTTGACTGCATTTACACTACCCACTAAAGAGATTGTAAGTGTCTTCCAGAAATTCTAGAAATTGAAAATCTTTTCAATTAGATGGATAAAATTTGCTTCAAATAGAGAACTATACTTTTTGGTTATTATAATTCCAAGGTAAGTAAACTTCTCAAGGGTTATTTTGAATGGAAATTGCTTAAGCCCCTCCTGTTCTTCTACTCGGACTGGGAATAATTCACTTTTCCCCCAATTAATCTTATACCCTGAGAAAGTGCCAAATAAATTGACTATTTCCAGCAAAACTGGAATAGTAATATATGGTTTCATTACAAACAACAAAACATCATCTGCATAAAGGGAAATTTTGTTGATAGTATATTCTGTATTGTACCCATAAATTTCGGGGTGAGAACATACAGTCTCCACCAGTGGTTCCAGGGCTAATGCAAACAATAAGGGACTTAATGCACAGCCCTAGCTTGTGCCTCTGTGCAAACTGAATGGTTCTGACAGGGTCTGATTAGTTAATATTTTAGCACTAGGGTTACTGTACAGTAGCTTAATCCAAGTTATAAATTTGTCTCCCATTCCAAATTTTTTCAAAACCTCAAGAGGTATTGCCATTCCACTTGGTTGAATGCTTTCTCAGCATCTAAACTTAATATTATAAGGTCTTCCTTAGGATGTCTTGGGGAATGCAACATATTAAGAAGGCGCCTGATGTTATGGAAAGAATTCCTTTTAGGGATAAACCTTGTTTGATCTGAGTGTGCTAATTTATTTATCTGCTGACGGAGTCTCCTTGCCAACGTTTTAGCTAAAATTTTCTGATCCGAATTTAGCATTGTTAATTAGCCTATAAGATCCTACCTCCTCTGGGTGAGTCTTCGTCCTTCTTCGGAATAAGTGTGATAACGGCCTCATTCAGGGTTTGGGGTAACCTACCAGTTTCAAACGACTTTCTATACATCCTTACCATATAAAGTATTAATAAGTCACTAAACTTCTTATAAAACTCGTTATCTATTCCATCCAAACCTGGACTCTTGCCATTTCTCAGGGATCTTATTGTTCTTACTATTTCGTCATTTGTAATCTCTGATTCCAAAGCCTGACACTCCTTCAGATTGAGTGAAGGTAGCCTACGAGTCTCCAGAAATGTGTGCACGCTCCCCATCGGTACATTAGATTGAGATGCATGTAATTTTTCATAATACTGACAGAATCTTTGATTAATATCTTTGTGTGACATCTTTGTGGCCGAGTCTGATTTAATTTTATGAATGGCCCGATCACTTTCCAATTTGCGTAGCTGTCTTGCCAGCAATTTGTGCGGTCTACCACCAAATTGAAAGAAATTCTGTTTTATAAACATAAAGGCTCTGCACACCCTTTCTGAGAGTACTTGGTTAAGTTTGTATTTTAATACTGAAATTCTGTTGTATTTTTCTGCGGATGGTTGTCGTGCATTCTCCGTGTCTAGTTTACGTGTTTGTTCTTCTGGATCTATTTGTTCTGCTCTACTACGCTTCTTTAGAGAAGACTGATAAGAAATTATACATCCTCTAACATAAGCTTTAGATGCTTCCCATAGTAGTCCTGGGGGTATTTCATTATTACCATTTGTCTCAAAAAACAATAAAATTTGTGATTCTAAATACCCACAAAATTTTGGCTTTGTAAGTAGCTGAGGAGCAAACCTCCAATTTCTATGTATTTGCGTCGATTCACCCAGCTCCAGTGAAAAAGTAACAGGGCTGTGGTCTGAGATGACAATATTATGATATCTTACGTTATCGACTTGTGGCAGTATTTTGCCATCAAGGAGGAAATAGTCAATCCTAGTATATACATTATGAACTCTAGAGTGGAACAAATACTCTGTCCCTGTTGGGTTGAATAGTCTCCATATCTCACACAGATTCATATTGTCTATATATATTTTCAGCAGGTTACTTGCCTTTGATGGTAATGCCCTCTGATTGGAACATCTGTCTACATATGTATCCAGAACAAAATTAAAATCCCCTCCAATAATCAGGTTAGTGTTGGAGACCTCTGGTATTGATCCTAGAACTTGTCTAAAAAATTCTGGGTCATCCCAGTTTGGTCTGGAGATATTCAGTAAGGTAACTGGCATAGATTGTATTTCCCCAGTAACAGTAACATATCTCCCATCCTCGTCCACTATTGTTGTTAGGTGACGAAATGGAACGTTTCTGCGAATTATTATTGCCACTCCCTTAGATTCCATTGGAAACTTTGAGGAATATATTTGGCCTATCCACTTGCTCCTAATTTTACAGTGAGCTCCATTCTTCGAATGTGTTTCCTGCAAGAAGATCACACTGGCCTGTAGCGATTTTAGGTGAGACAGAACTTTACTCCTTTTCACCTGCTCATTAATCCCATTTACATTCCAGGAACAAAAAGTAATGCGATTTCTTGCCCTCTGACCTCCTACCATCTCAGTATTTAACATCTGTATGATAATATTTTTGATCTGTTCTGGACCTTGTAAATCTATCAGTCATTAGATCTTAAACAGCACTCCCTTACCCTGGTCCCTCCCTTCCCCCACAAACCCCATCGCCTTTGAAAGCTCTAAATAACCAACAAAAAAAACCATATCTCCATGCACAAGTATACCTTGTCAAAACTCCAGGAATAACTTCTTGATCTCTAACACTTCTCAGCAGTAGCTCCCCAGTTATACAGATGGTCACAAAGCCAAATCTGGCATCGGAATAAAAAAAACGAGAAAAACTAGCAAACAGAGATTATTGAGATGTTAAAGTAAGTGTGATTCTCAAAGCTATAACTTACTCTAGCACCAGAAAGTCTAGCACCATTAACAACATACTCCTCATACAACACCAGCTTAGACCAACTCTTATTAGTATCTGTGCAGTCATAGGGCCTTAATCCGACATAGTACAATCCAAATATAACTCAAAGAGTCTTGTTTTCTACAGGGATTAGAGGCAGGGCCTCATTACTGTTCGAAACGTTCACAATTTCCAACCGTGGAGTTTTACTTGGGGCATCTTCTTCTGCAAGGGGTTTCTTCTCATTGTGCACAGTCACTTCTCAGCATTTCCTAAATGACGTTCCGCATACCGGTGAGCTTCTTCTGGATCTATAAACACCGCCTCGGTTCCATTAATTGTCACTCGTAGCTTCGTGGGATAGAGGAGGCCAAACTGGACTCTGGGTCTATCCCGCAGCAACCTCCTGACCGGTGTGAAAGCCGCACGTCGTTCAGCCACCGTGGATGGAAGGTCTCTGAAGATCTGAATCCTTTGTCCTTGCTGTTGTAGATCCTTGGTACCTATCACCTTCCGCATTATATCTTCAAATACGTGGCAATAATGGATCCTCACAATCAGGTGTTGTGGCGGCTCGTCGTCCCCCGGGCGCTTCCAAAGTGCTCTATGTGCTCGGTCTGTCACCAGAGCTTCTTCCAGGCTTAGAGATTCTTTCAGCATCTGTGCTGCGAAATCTCTTGTCTTCTGCCCATTTTCCTTCCCCTCTCGTAGGACCGCAATTCTCAGATTCTGTCGTTTCGAACCTCCCTCTAAATCCAGGCATTTTTCAGAAAGTTGTTCAACTTGCCCACAAAGTCATTTCACCTTGCTTTCCAGTTCCACAACTATGTCCGAAGCTCCATTGGCCAACTCTGCTATCTCTTTCAGAGTTTGATCTTGTGTATTCAACTGGGCTTTCAATGTGGTAATCACAGTGGCATTTTCCGCTTTCAACGAAGCAATTTCACTTCTCAAAGTGACCGCTACTTCTGCAACTTTTTCTTCAATTTTCTTACAGATGTCTGACTTCACTGCAGTTAGCTCTGCATGTAGCGACTCTATGGCCATCAATACCACATTGTTGTCCATACTTTGTGCACGTGGCTCCACGTGGCTCCACGTGGCCCTCACTCATGAGCTCTGAGGCGTCAATTGGGCCTGTTTCTTTGTTCATCTCTGCCTTAGCCGTTCCTCTTCTCAGCGTTTTGGAGCGCACTCCATCACTCTTTCTCCTTCTGGTATGTATTGAAGAGCACCTCCCCTTCGTTTACCACCTTAAACCTCAAATTGACTTTGCATAAGTGAAGTTTTAATATCAAATCTGCCAGAGCTACAGGAGGGTGCGTCCTACTTGCTCAACTGAGGGAATGTTAATTTTCCTACTTAAGGATAGAATATGGATGAGTCATGGCAGGCCAGTGCAGATGTGGAAGGCTAAATGGCCCATTTCCCTGTTGCTTGACTCTATGATATACATGTAATAGAAACAGAAGTTCTTCAGATTGCTTCCAGTGATGGCAGGTTTGATGTACTGCAAGTAAAGAGCGTACTACTAACTGAGCTTACTCTTCCTATAATCATATCATATAATCACATCTATGTTCATGATGTGATTCCCTTGCCTCGGCTATCTAGAGTCATGGGGGTCACAGTCTCAAAATAGAGGGCCACCTATTCATGACAGAGAAGTGAAGCAATATCTTAACCCTGAATCATTGGGATCATCTACACAAGAGAATTCTGGTAGAAGACAAACATCAACAGAATTTTATATATTAAGGCAGTCAAATGATATAAATTAATGTAGGAAAGTAGCACTGAGGGGAAAAGGTCTTATTGAATAGTGAATTGGCCACAAGAGGTTGAGCAGTGTATTTGTGCTTTCCATTATGTTTGTAAAATATCATTATCTGTGCTTGTCTGTTGCATCACCTTCGTCCTTCCCACCAATTTTACCAGAGTAGCTGAGAAGCAGGAGGAATATAAAGGGGAAGAACCAACCAGGATACGACTGGGCAATACCACAATTCCTGATTCTTCAGAATTTTCACAAGTTAATTTACACATGGCATTTACTTGGTCACAAAGGAAAAATAAATTCAATATAAAGTAAGTTTTCCGAACAAAATGTATGAATCAAAGCATATTAAGAGAGATTTGCTTTGAAAATCGAAACATACAATGAAAATCAAAACATAAAATGAAAATCGAAACATACAATGAAAATGTATTTTATGTCAACAACCAACACAGTCCGATAATTATGTTTGGGGGCATCCCACAAGTGCCAACATAGCATACCAAAAATGACTAACCCTCTTTGGAAAGTGAGAGGAAACTGGAGCACCCAAAGGGAACTGGAAGAGAAAAAAGTGATTGAAGCAATCAGCAGGTCAGTTAACATATGTGAAGGAAAATCAGCAGTTAATGTTTGGGATTGAGGTCCTTCATCAGGGATGAAAGATGGGAGAGATAGTAAGGATAAAGGGGTGATTGGAGGAATGGTGCAAGAGCTGACAAGTACTAAGTGGATCCAGATGAGGAGAGGTTGATTAGCAGATAGTCAGGTGGCGGGAGAGAAAAGCGAAGGTGGTAAGTGGAGACAAGAAAGGGCTACAGTTTATGGAATCTGAGAAGGATAGGTGAATCAACTACAAATTTAAAAAGGGCCAGAAAAACAAAACTAGATTATATTCTGTAGCACCACATTGTGAAGTAGTTCACAGTGTGGATTAGCTAGCTTTACTCTTTTATCACTTATTTTAAAAGAAATCTGAGCATTACAACCACAAAAGACCAAAGATAAACCCTGACATTGATCACCATTGGATTTCTGATGTATCTTACCTATGAATCTTGCTGCAAAATTGCTGTTACAAAGCACGTCACAGAATTATGAGCTGTGCAAATAAACTTCTTGACCATATAAAATGAAGAACTAATGTATAATTGAAAGTAGTGTTGCAAAAATTGGTCAACAGGCTTGCCAAACCAGTGGACATGTTAAAGAAAATTTTTAATCTCATTTCAATTTTAGGCTCTTAAATTTTAGGTTATGAATACCTCACAGTAGTTTCAACAGCAAAGAAACATTAGAAGACATCTCCCACAGAAATGTAAATTAAATTCCAGACATAAAAGTACTCATGTATCAATGAATTATTTCTCTTTGTGAATGTTGATAGAAAGAATAAATATTAAAAATTGAAGAATGGAAATCATGATAAAATTACAAAATGGGGTAGCACAGTGGTACAGCATTTAGTGCTGCCACAAAACTCTAGTAACCTGGGTTTGATCCTGATCTCTGGTGCCATATGTGTTCATCTGCACTCTCTCCCTGCGACCTAGTGAATACCCCTCCAAATGCTTTCTTTGCTGCCATATCCACTGGCTGCTAGTCTAATTGGCTGCTGTAAATCACCCACAGTGCATTGGGTGGTTGGTGAATCAGGGGATGAGTTTTGGACATACACAGAAAAAATATGTCACAGAGGAACAAATCGGGATGAGAGCTGTCAGACTGGATAGGTCAAATAACTTCCTTCTGTTGCAAGGAAATATATAATATAAATATTAAATATTAAAATATTACTAATTTCATACTGATTTAAGATTTAATAACATAAGATTATAATATTGTATCTGGGAAAATCATTACAGCTGTATTTGTAAGGGCTAACATTGATACCACCTTCTTTTGAAAACCATCACCCTTCATCCTACCATTGATGATACAGGATTCCACTGGATAATTAATAAAACAATAATCTGTAATAGGTAATAGAAAATAAAACAAAAATATTCATTTTCAAAATCAATCCTTGGAAATGTAGGTAGATTAGAAATACCATTCATGTTGACATAGAGGAAGCATAAGAAATAAAAGCCCCATAAGCCATACTACCCATAAGCTTGCTGTGCCATTTAATACAATGAGGGTTTATTCTGTATTTTCCATCCACTTCTCTGCCTACGTTCCTTGCTTCCCTCATGTGCAATGATGTATCAGTCTTAATCTTAAATATATTCAAAGAATTTGCAACTACAGGAATCTGGGGTAGAGAACTTGAAGAATTTAGAAACTTCTGAAGAAGGTAATTTCTGCACATTTCAGTTCCAAATGACAGAACCCCTATCCTGAGATTAAAGTTCAAAGTAAGTTTATTTTCAAAGTGCGTACAATGGCATACAGTGCTATGCAAAAGTCTTAGATGCATATACTGTATAAGTGACCGTGCCTGGTGTCTCAGGGCTGGGCGTGTCTGCACCCACACCACCCCTGCCCCTTACTCTCCTTCTCTGCCACCTGCCCCACACCCCTCCCTCTACTTCCCCATTCCCAACATCCTTTGCTCCTGCCAGATTTACAAACTCACTCTCCACTCGATGTTGACAAATACGGTACTATGCAAAAGTCTTGGGGACCCTTTCTAAACATATATCTCAGCATTTATCTGAGATTCATTTTCTTTTGGGAATTCACAATAACTATAAAGAAACATAGTCGAATCGATGAAAAACCGCTCACAAGACCCTGATGAGGATGGCTGATGGACCTCTGGTCTTCTCCTCCTGAAGTCAATAATTAGCTCTTTAGTTTTGCTGATATTGAGTGAAAGGCTGTTGTTGTGGCACCATTTAGCCCGATTTTCAATCTCCTTTCTAGAAGCTGATTCATCGCTAACATTTAACTCAGCCTGTGACAGGGGTGTTGTCAGCAAACTTGAATATGGCATTAGAGCTGTGCCTAGCTACACAGTCATAAGTGTAAAGTGAGTAGAGCAGGGGGCTAAGCACATAGTCTTGTGGTGCACCTGTGTGCTTATGGCTGGTTTGACATCACCAGCCAGAGTAAGCAGCCTGTCAGCATCTACACCAGGGGTCGCAACCTTTTTGCCTCTGTGTATTAATGAGTGGACGGTGGGCCAGATAAATGCCATAAAAAACTTAAAATAGGGGAATTATCCATTTAAATACATCTAGTTATGTTTTGCCTCAAATTAATGAATAACGCATGCTAGAAAATCACTTGTGCTTAACCAAGGATGCCAATTAGTAATCAAAGAACTCAGTTTAGTTGCAATTTATTTCTATCAAGGCATCTTTTGAATCTATTAAAAGAACACAAAGAATCTTTGAACATAAAACGTATGAACATGATGCATTGAATGGTGGTAAATTAAGTATAATAAAAAAGAAAATTTTAATGCAAACAGTCGATAAATCAATGTGATACTTGATGCTGCTTGTTGCTTGTAAGCTTCTCAATATTGGGTGTCAGACTATGGCATACTTACTAGAAAGAAACTCATACAGCTGTTCTGGAAAAAGGAGGAAACTCCGTCAGTCAGACAATGGCTGGCTACATTAATGGATACTCTGCTTCTAGAGAGGATAAGATACGTTATCAAGGACAGACTCAAGGAATTTGAAAAAATCTGGCAACCACTACTGTTGTATTTAGAACTAAGTGGGGGGGGGGGGCGGTAGGACCTAAACAGCACATACGGGAGGGGTGAAGGGAGGGTAGGGCTGGGAAGGGGAAAGGAGATGGGGTGGTAGGGTTTCCTTTGCTTTTTGCTTGTTCACTGTACATACATTCATTTGACTTTCATTATGTTGTTATAAGAAAGAAAAGAAAAAAGAGGCATTGTACCTTAGGACATTGATGGCTGTGGTTAAGCTGATGTTGCGTCACAATAAAAACATTTGAAACAATATTGGGTGTCAGACTTGTTGATGCCAAGAGCAAGACATTATCCAGATGGGCATCAGTCAATCTTGTTCTCAAATGGTTCTTGGTGTGCTTCATTTTTGAAAATAATTGCTCACACAGATAAGTGCTGCCAAACAATGATGCTATCTTTTTTGCATGGTCCACATTCTTTGATAAACTCTCCATCTGTAAAAGGCTTCATCTTTTCTGCAATACATTTTGAGACTTCGTAGCTGGCATGGGTATTTCCTTCATTTTCCCTGCTTTTCTTGGCAAAAAAATGATGTTTGTTTTCCGAAATTAGCCTTCATTCGCTCAACTTCATCTTTCCTTGCTTGGCCAGTAAACTTGTTAAAGTTTCCACTATGGCTGGTCTCGTAATGTCGCCTGATATTTGTCATCTTCTTCACAGCAACATTTTCTAGGCAAATGAGACAAACTGGTTTCCCAGCTTGCTCAATGAAGAAGTAATCCAGTGTCCCAGTGTCTTGGAAATTTTGGCACTCAGTGTCTACCTTCTTGTGTTTTGCGTTCATTGCCATTGGAATTTTTTTCTTTAATCTTATTTCAAAACACGAGTTATTCAACAAGTATCGTAGCACATGTAACTATCTGGATATTTAGCATGGATTTCTTGTTAAAACAGAGTGACGCTGTTTCCGTTTACAAATTTGAACAATCCCATCTGAAAACCTGCGCATGCACGGAGAGTATCTAATACATATTAAAGAGGTAGTCTGCCGTCCCGTCATTCATATGGAACAAAATGGAACGTGGGGCCAGTGTAACAAGATGTCATACATGTCCATCAGTGTGGTCGCGTGAAACACTCAGAATAAGGAAAAATCACTCATGGGCCAGATAAGCATAATATCCCAATATTTGCTCGCAGGCTGGTCAAAATACCTTCGCAGGCTGGACCTGGCCGATGGGCCACAGGTTGTCTACCCCTGATCTACACTATTAGAATCTCACTATGAAATAAGATCACTTCTTATGCTTAAAAATTTTAATGAGTATGGGCCAATTTTAATCTCTCTTTGCATGGACAATCAATTTATAGCTGTGCTTATGTCTTACCTCAACCTCCAATGCTCTAGGGAGAGCAACCCAAGTTTGTTCAACCATTCCTTATAGCTTATTCCCTCTAATCCAGGCAGCTTCTTCTGCACCAATTTCACAGTCTCCACATCCTAACCTATAATGGGGTAACTAAAACTGCACAAGTGTGATCTGACTCAAGGTTTATATAGCTGCAGTATGACTTCTTTGCTTTTATACTCAATAGTCCTACCACAGAAGGCAGGTGTTCCACCAACATTCTTTAACATCCTATGCACTTGTGTCGCAATTTTCAATATACTATGGACCCGGACCCCAAGATCTCTCTAAGGGGTCTATCATTAATGGCAACATTTCTTCTTTCATTTGATCTCCCAAATTTGCAACATCTCACATTTGCCCAGCTCATACTCGATCTGCCATCCCTTCACCTGTTTCTGTAACTGATCTGCGTATATCATGCTGTATTCTGTGATAATCCTTGATCACAACTCCGCCAATCTTGGTGTCATCTGCAGATTTGCTACTCCACCAATCTACATTTTCATATAAATGATTGATTTACCTATGTCACAAGCAACAGAGGTCAAAGGGTCATAGAGAAATACAGCATGTGAATATGTCCTACTACCCAACAGGTCCATGTCAATTACAACATCCTCCCTCCTAATCCCAGTTGTCTGCATTAGGTCCATAACCCTCCGAGCCCTTCTCCTCCATCTGCCAATACAAATGCCTCTTAAATGTTGAAATTAATCCCAGCACCAATTTTTGCCAAAGACTGCCTCTAGGATCTCCTATCGAAAAGCAAGTTCTGAATGCAAACTTGCAATTCACCCTGGATCCCATGCATCGTTATCTTCCCAATCAACCCACCATGAGGTACCTTATTAAATGCCTTACTAAAGTTCATGCAGATGATGTCTACTGCTTTATCCTCAACAAGTACCCAAATTACAGCTAAAGCTGGTGCCAGAGGGTGACTTTTCCCAGCCCATCAGCAGACCAGTTTAAATTCTTCTTCTTCTAATGCCTCTTTTTTCCCTTTCAAGGTAGCGGGGGCCCTGTCAGAGTCCATAATCTATAATTGCACTCAAACTTTGGTTCTTCACAGTGGCGAGTTCTAGTTCTTGGAGCTTGCTGATCGGCCACATTTTCAATATCTCCAGGAACAGCTTGGAAGATGGCGCCTTTGAGGTGCAGCCATGTGGACCCGATTTCTCACCGTGGAACGAGTGGTATGTCTCTCTCCCTTGTTAGTGAAAGAGAGTGCATGTGGGATGTCGAACTGTTGGGATGAACAGCAGTTTTTGATGAACTGTAAGTTATGGCCTCTCTTGGGATCTTTGCTGTTGCTTGCACGGTGGGTCGTGAGAGTGCTGATGATCTCTACTGGAATATGTTGGAAGGAGGGGGAAGGGGAAGGGGTGAGTTGGTGCTGCTTGTCTGTTGGAGGGTCAGGGGGACGAGGTTCTTAAGTTTTTTCTGTCATTCATTCTTTGGGGTTTTTCTTCTGTTTTGTGTGTGTCTGCAGAGAGTTTCAGGCTGTATAGTACATACATTCTCTGATATTAAATGGAACTATTAAAGCATTGAACCTTATCACCTCTTCAAAAGATTCAATTGTTTGTGAGACATGACCTGCCCTGGACAAAGCCATTCTGACTATACCTGTGCAAGCCATGCCTTTCCAAATACGCAAAAATCCTACCCCTCAGTATCATTTCCAACAGCTTTTCTACCACAGCCACGAGGCTCACTGTCCTAGAATTACCTGGATTATCCCTTTTTCCCTACTGAACAAAGGAACAACATTTGCTATCCCCCCGGTCCTCTAGGACCTCACCTGTTGCAAGTGAGAAAACAAAGCCCCAGCAATATCCTCACTTGCTTCTTCCAATATTCCCTGATATACTGTATGCCATAAGGCTCTGCGAATACTTCTCTTTAATCTCAAAATGTCTCACAATATTATGAGTTTGATTAATAGGACTGGATGTTACAATCCTTAAAGTTTCTGCACTGCACTGCACTTGGCTTGGGTGGAAGTTAAAGATGACCACTAGATGATGTTACTACCATTACGACACATCTTCAGTTGAGTACCTCGACATCACTGGGTGTTTCAGCCTCTTATCACAAGACACCCTCAGCTGAGGCAGGCCCACCGCAGGCTGATCAGACCTGGGTGTATGTCACATGGTTAGCCTCTAGATGGTCACTTGGCAGCCCAGCCAGCATCCCTTCTTCTCAGCCACAGCCAGTGATTGCTCGTTTCGGCGGCATTAGCAAGTGCTTTGATTGCTTTCCTATGGGCCTGCCTCTGACTCCAACTTCCCTCAGCAGCCTTATGGTGGAACTGGCTACGAAGCTCCTGCACCCCACCTCAGCTGGGCACACTTTTACGTTCCAGCCTTGCTTCAACTGCAAGGTTGGCATATCGCAGCCTTTTCCGTTCGTAAGCCTCATCCACAGCATCCTCCCAGGGCACCGTCAGCTCAATGATAAAGACGTGCCGACAGGAATTGGACCAAAGGACCAGGTCAGGCCGCAGGTTGGTCGTTGCAATTTCAGATGGGAAGGTAAGTTTCTGGCCTAAATCAACATGCATTCCCCAGTCCCTGGCTGCACTCAGTGGGCATGAGTCATGAGGCAAGGGGTTAGCCCCCAGTTTCTCTCCTTCCGGGATGAAGGATGGTAGTTGTGTGACTGTTGTCTGGGCATGGAGAGGACTGGCGTTGGTGGTTACTCTCTTACATTCAAGTTCAGCTGCCAAACATCTCAGCACTTGGTTGTCTCGCCAGCTGTATCTGCTTTGTATTAGGCTGGTTTTGCAACTAACCAAGATGTGCTTGAAGGATGCTGGAACTGTGCACAGAGGACAGGCTGGATCCTCTCCCATACAAAGATTTAAGTTTGCAGGAGAGGGCAGGACATTATATGTTGCTCTGATGATGAAGCTCTATCTGTTTGACTCCATGCTCCACAGCTCACTCCATGTGATCTTCCTCCTCTCAACACCCTCCCACCTCATCCAGCAGCCTTGCTTGGCTTGAGATATTGCCTTGGCACATCTGGCTGCTGCTGCTTGGTGGCACACCTCCTCCACCACCAGGTGCTGGCGTTCAGTTGTAGTAGCCTTTTGCCAGGTAGGTTTCATCACTCCAAGGCCAAAGCCTCCTCTGCCCTGTTGGACATAGCCCACTGTCCATGTCCATGTCCCGGTGTCCAGTACCACTGTGGCTGGGGTTCATTTCTTCCCTGTTGCTAGAGCAGGTCTTACGATTGGGTCCCGAGATTTTTTGAGTGTCATTTCCAGCCTTGCTTTGGCACATTTGTATTCCTCCACCAGGCTAGAAACTGGCAGAGAAAAGGCTCCATTCCTGTAAAGTCCTATGCTGCTAAGGCATCTTGGTAACCCAAGCCACTTCCTCACATGTGAGTTCACCAACCTCTCCAGCTGATTTGCATGAGACATAGTGACCTGGTAATTCCAGGTCACTATGGTAATTGGCCACATAGGTCGGGGCAGCAGTCCAAACAGAAAGCACCAAAGCTTGAACCTCCCTGGGAGAGCCTTGTTGTTGATTAGCTTGAGGCCACTGATGGTATCCTGCCTTAGTTGTTCCACCTGCTCTGTGTCTCTGAGGTCTGCATTGCACTGACGTCCGAGGCTTTTGATGGGCTTCTCCAGGACAGTTGGTATTGGCTCAGCATTGATACAAAACCTCATGTCCGTGAGCCAGCCTTTGACAATTGAGATACTGCGAGACTTACTGGGTTTGATCTCCATTCGTGCCCATTTGATGTTTCCCTGGAGTTTATCCAGCAGGCATTTGGTGCATGCTTTTGTTGTTGTTACTGTGGTCATGTCATCCATGTAAGCTCTGAGTGGAGGAAGACACGGCCCATTCTTGAAGCATTGCCCTTCGACCGCCCATTGTGATGCTCAGATAATGAGCTCCATTGCCGTGATAAATGCCAGAGGAGAGATGGTACAGCCCGCCATATGCCTATCTCAAGGTGCTGCCATATGGTGGTGTTATCTTGTGTTGTGACACAGAACTGCAGATCCTGGTAGTACACTTTGACCAGGTTTGTGATGCCCTCTGGAACCTGGAAAAAGTTGAAAGCTGCCCACAGAGTCTCGTGAGGCACTGACCCAAAAGCATTAGTATGCCCCACTGTTCTCCAATTCTTTATCCTCAGTAAATACCAAAGTGAAATACTCATTTAATACCTCAACAGCTTGTTCTGACTGCAAGCATAAATCGTGCTGAAGGGTCTCGGCCTGAAACATCGACTGTTTTCTTTTCCATAGGTACTAACTGGCCTGCTGAGTTTTTCCAGCATTTTGTGTGTTTTCCAAGCATAAATCCCTCCTTTATCCTAAAGAAGACTTACCCTCTTGTAGTTATCTTTTTTCTGAACATAAGTACAGAACTCATTGGGATTATCTTTGATCCTGCTCGCCACAGACATTTCATGATCCCTTTTGGCTTTCCTAATCATCTGCCTGAGCACTTCTCTGCTATCTTTATATTCCACAAAGGCACAGTCTAATTTTAGCTTTGTAGACCTTTTTAGAACATAGAACATAGAATAGTACAGCACATTACAGGCTCTTCGGCCCACAATGTTGTGCTGACCCTCAAACCCTGCCTCCCATATAACCCCCCACTTTAAATTCCTCCATATACCTGTCTAGTAGTCTCTTAAACTTCACGAGTGTATCTGCCTCCACCACTGACTCAGGCAGTGCATTCCACGGACCAACCACTCTTTGAGTAAAAAACCTTCCTCTAATATCCCCCCTTGAACTTCCCACCCCTTACCTTAAAGCCATGTCCTCTTGTATTGAGCAGTGGTGCCCTGGGGAAGAGGTGCTGGCTATCCACTCTATCTATTCCTCTTATTATCTTGTACACCTCTATCATATCTCCTCTCATCCTCCTTCTCTCCAAAGAGTAAAGCCCTAGCTCCTTTAATCTCTGATCATAATACATACTCTCTAAACCAGGCAGCATCCTGGTAAATCTCCTCTGTATCCTTTCCAATGCTTCCACATCCTTCCTATAGTGAGGCGACCAGAACTGGAGACAGTACTCCAAGAGTGGCCTAACCAGAGTTTTATAGAGCTGCATCATTACATCGCGACTCTTAAACTCTATCCTTCGACTTATGAAAGCTAACACTAAGCTTTCTTAACTACTCTATCTAACTGTGAGGTAACTTTCAGGGATCTGTGGACACGTACCCCCAGATCCCTCTGCTCCTCCACACTACCAAGTATCCTGCCATTTACTTTGTACTCTGCCTTGGAGTTTGTCCTTCCAAAGTGTACCACTTCACACTTCTCTGGGTTGAACTCCATCTGCCACTGCTCAGTCCACTTCAGCATCCTATCAATGTCTCCCTGCAATCTTCGACAATCCTCTACACTATTTACAATGCCACCAACCTTTGTGTCGTCTGCAAACTTGCCAACCCACCCTTCTACCCCAACATCCAGGTCGTTAATAAAAATCACGAGAAGTAGAGGTCCCAGAACAGATCCTTGTGGGACACCTCTCGTCACAATCCTCCAATCTGAATGTACTCCCTCTGCCTTCTGCAGGCAAGCCAATTCTGAATCCACCTGGCCAAACTTCCCTGGATACCATGCTTTCTGACTTTCTGAATAAGCCTACCGTGTGGAACCTTGTCAAATGCCTTACTAAAATCAATGTAGATCACATCCACTGCACTACCCTCATATATATGCCTGGTCACCCCCTCAAAGAACTCTATCAGGCTTGTTAGACATGATCTGCCCTTCACAAAGCCATGCTGACTGTCTCTGATCAGACCATGATTCTCTAAATGCCCATAAATCCTATCTCTAAGAATCTTTTCCAACAGCTTTCCCACCACAGATGTAAGGCTCACTGGTCTATAATTACCCGAACTACCCCTACTACCTTTTTCGAACAAGGGGACAACATTCGCCTCCCTCCAATCCTCCGGTACCATTCCCATGGACAATGAGGACATAAAGATCCTAGCCAGAGAAACCATAGAAACCATAGAAACTACAACACAGAAAAAGGCCTTTTGGCCCTTCTTGGCTGTGCCGAACCATTTTCTGCCTAGTCCCACTGACCTGCACACAGACCATATCCCTCCATACACCTCCCATCCATGTATCTGTCCAATTTATTCTTAAATATTAAAAAAGAACCCGCATTTACCACCTCGTCTGGCAGCTCATTCCATACTCCCACCACTCTCTGTGTGAAGAAGCCCCCCATAATGTTCCCTTTAAACTTCTCCCTCCTCACCCTAAACCCATGTCTTCTGGTTTTTTTCTCCCCTTGCCTCAGTGGAAAAAGCCTGCTTGCATTCCCTCTATCTATACCCATCATAATTTTATATACCTCTATCAAATCTCCCCTCATTCTTCTACGCTCCAGGGAATAAAGTCCTAACCTATTCAACCTTTCTCTGTAACTGAGTTTCTCAAGTCCCGGCAACATCCTTGTAGACCTTCTCTGCATTCTTTCAACCTTATTTATAGCCTTCCTGTAATTTGGTGACCAAAACTGAACACAATACTCCAGATTCGGCCTCACCAATGCCTTATACAACCTCAACATAACATTCCAGCTCTTATACTCAATACTTTGATTAATAAAGGCCAATGTACCAAAAGCTCTCTTTACGACCCTATCTACCTGTGACGCCACTTTTAGGGAATTTTGTATCTGTATTCCCAGATCCCTCTGTTCCACTGTACTCCTCAGTGCCTTACCATTAACCCTGTATGTTCTACGTTGGTCTCACCTTCCAACGTGCAATACCTCACACTTGTCTGTATTAAACTCCATTTGCCATTTTTCAGCCATTTTTCCAGCTGGTCCAAATCCCTCTGCAGGCTCTGAAAAAGACCCAGAGGCTCAGCAATCTCTTCCTGCGCCTCGTGGAGCAGCCTGGGGAATATTCCGCAGGCCCCAGGGACTTATCTGTCCTAATGTATTTTAACAACTCCAACACCTCCTCTCCCTTAATATCAACGTGCTCCAGAACATCAACCTCACTCATATTGTCCTCACCATCATCAAGTTCCCTCTCATTTGTGAATACCGAAGAGAAGTATTCATTGAGGACCTCGCTCACTTCCACAGCCTCCAGGCACATCTTCCCACCTTTATCTCTAATCGGTCCTACTTTCACTCCTGTCATCCTTTTTTTCTTCACATAATTGAAAAATGCCTTGGGGTTTTCCTTTATCCTACTCGCTAAGGCCTTCTCATACCCCCTTCTTGCTCTTCTCAGCCCCTTCTTAAGCTCCTTTCTTGCTTCCCTATATTCCTCAATAGACCCATCTGAGCCTTGCTCCCTAAACCTCATGTATGGTGCCTTCTTCCACCTGACTAGATATTCCACCTCACTTGTCACCCATGGTTCCTTCACCGGGACAAATTCATCCCTAACATCCTGCAAGAGATCTCTAAACATTGACCACATATCCATAGTATATTTCCCTGCAAAAACATCATCCCAATTCACATCTGCAAGTTCTAGCCTTATAGCCTCATAATTTGCCCTTCCCCAATTAAAAATTTTCCTGTCCTCTTTGATTCTATCCTTTTCCATGATAATGCTAAAGGCCAGGGAGCGGTGATCACTATCCCCCAGATGCTCACCCACTGAGAGATCTGTGACCTGACCCGGTTCATTACCTAATACTAGATCTAGAATGGCCTTCCCCCTGGTCGGCCTGTCCACATACTATGACAGGAATCAGTCCTGGACACACTTAACAAACTCTGCCCCATCTAAACCCTTGGAACTAATCAGGTGCCAATCAATATTAGGGAAGTTAAAGTCACCCATGATAACAACCCTGTTATTTTTGCACCTTTCCAAAATCTGCCTCCCAATCTGCTCCCGTGTATCTCTGCTGCTACCTTCTTCTAAATTCAGGATCTTCCTTCTTCTAAATTCAGGATCTTTCTTTTCATTCGAAGTTCCCTTTCCTTATTATCCTTTCCTTATTCCTTACCATAAAATGCTGATCCTGAGCTCTGCTCAGCTGGACTTTAAAGAACTAAATATCAAACTGGCCTTGTCTAATGACAGCAGCTCCCAATCAATGCCCCTGTTTATCCTGTCATAATTTGCACTCCCCTAATTTGGTACCTTCCTACAAGATTCAATTTTATCCTTACCCATGACTACCCCAAAACATGATAAATTGTGGTCAATTTTCCCAAAATGTTCACTCAATATCAGGTCTATCAACTAGCCTATCTTATGTTCTTATTTTCCAAAACTGCATCCAGTATGCTGTCCACTAGTTGAACTCTCCACATACTGTTTCAAGAACACCTTTTTGATGCACTGAGAAAATCCCACCCTAATCTAATCTTCTTATATTAAAGAGGTTCCAATCAATACTGGGGATGTTAAAGTTGTTACTATGACAACTCTGTGTTTTAGCCCCTTTCCATTATCTGTCTATGTATTTGCCCCTCTAACTCTCAATGGCTATTGTATAGGCCCATTACCTTTCCTATTTCTGAACTCCATCTGAATTAACTCTGTGGATGAACAAAGTATGTCCACTTTGAGTACTATTCTGACATTCTGCATTATCAGTGGTGCAACCCCTGCTCATTGTCATGTCTAAAACAATGAAACCCAGGAATGTTAAGCTACCCATCCTTCCTCAAGCAACCATGTCTCCGTAATAATTGCATGTACTGATTTGGGCTCTATGTTCATGCTCCTTATCCGTAATACTCCTGGTTTTAAAATATACACATTTCAGCACATCAGTCCCACCATGTTTATTAGCCTGTTCCTTGCTGTCCTTCCTTTAAGTCTTATTTGTCATAACATATTTCCCGCATGCATACCATCATCAACACTGCCACCTGTGCCCTGCTGCTATGGGTTAAACTCTACTTTAAATTTTCCTGATAAGCTTTAGCAAACCTCTTGGTGAAGATATTGGCTCACCTTCAATTAAATGCAAACCATTCCTGGAATAGAGTCCAATAACCCATAAATCTGAAGCCCTCCTTCATGTACAAGCATCTTTTCATATACTGAACTGTACTGTATATCTCTCACCTCACCTACACATTAGCATGAGTAGCAATCTTGAGATTGCAACCCTGAAAGTCCTGCAGGGACTAACTTACTGCTTAGCTCCATAAAATTATCTTGCAGGGCCTCATCCATGCTCTTGCCTAGATGGACCCTCCTCCGTTAGGCTGCCCTGTACCCACTGGGAAACATTATTGACATTTGCACTAGGGAGGCAACACAACATCCTGGAGCCTTGATTGTGGCCATAGAAATGTTTATCTGCATCCCTTACCATAGAATCCCCTATCACTATAGAGTCCCCGATCACTATCACTCTACTTGACCACTCTTCACCTCTCTGCCTCAGAATTGACCATGGTGCTACTGATTTGGTTACTGCTGCAGGCCTCTGAAAGATCATACCCCCCCCCCCCCACCCCCAATATAATGGAATTTTATGATCCTTTGCTGGTTATAAGTTGAGTAGATAGAGGCGGAAAAATGGCAAATGTTGAAGATGGGCTCTGGGGATAAGCCAGATCATGACAGGGGAGAAAGTCTAACATTAGTGACATGGAAATTATTGAGAGCCAGGATTAATCTACACTTGGAAAGGCAGGGTCTGATGAAGGAGTGTTATCTGGTGAGAGATAATGTATTATGCATATAACCAAGGTTTATTTTGAAGAGGTGACTAAATATATTGAGGAAGCTTATATTGATGTGGGTTACGTGGACTTCAGTAAGGCAATTGATAAAACTCTAGAGCATAGAACATAGAACATAGAAAACCTACAGCCCAATACAGGCCTTTGGCCCACAAGGCTGTGCCGAACATGTCCTTACCTTAATGCTACCTAGGCTTACCCATAGCCCTCTATTTCTCTAAGCTCCATGTACCTATCCAGGAGCCTGTTAAAAGACCCTATCATTTCCACCTCCACCACTGCCGCTGGCAGCCCATTCCATGCACTTGCCATTCTCTGTGTGGAAGGATGGTCCAAAAGGTTAGAATACATGGGATTCAAGGAAAGTTGGCTATTTGGCTTGGTAATAGAAGACAGGGGATGACAGTGGAAGGTTGCATTAGTAATTAGAAGCCTATGACCAGTAGTGTACTGCAGGGATCAGAGCAGGTATCCTTGCTATGTGTTATTCATAGTAATAACTTAGATGTGGATGTAGGAGGTAGGATTAATAAGCATCAGATCACATGAAAGCTCATGGTCTTGTTAATAGAGGGAAGCGTAGTCTTCAGCTGGTAAATTAAACACAGCAATGGCAGATGGAATTTAATCCTGGTAAGTGTGAGGTCATGCATTTTGAGGGGATCAAATAATGGTAAGGTCCTAGGGAGTATTAAGGAATAAAGGAACCTTTGGGTGCTAGTCTAAAGAGCAATAAATAAAGGTAACAACGCAGGTAGATAGAGTGGTGAAGAAGGTATAGGGAAAGCTTGATTTTATTTTTTTATTCCTTAAGGTGTCATAGCTGGGGGTGGGGTAAGTAGTGGGGATAAGCTTCCACTACATATTAAATGCTCCCAATGGGGTGTTTTTCTCAAACAGTCCCTAACAATCAAGTATAGCTCATTGCCTTCATGTGAGACTTAGCTATCAAGGCCAGCAAAACCATTTCTACTGACAGGAGAAGGGGCTAAGGTGGGTTACTGGCACATTAAAACCAATTGCTTTGGGCAGATGAGGCTTATCAGCCGTGGTTGGCCGCTTGCCTAGGAAAAGGAACACTCTGATTTCAAACCTCCACTGCCTTGTGGCTGTACCTATTCATGGGGAAGGCTTCGGGAGTAAACCCTGAGGAAAAGTCTGGAGCTACTTTGAGTTCAATGCTAACTAGCAATTCCTGCGAGACCGCTGGTGCCAAACTGCATCAGTCTTTGCTATTCCTTTGGATTCATCAGCAGCTTGGAAAGGGTGAGCCTGCTACATGAGCAGCAGCTGGTTCTGCATATCATACTCTCTGCCTTTGACAGCTGGGACTCAACAGTCCCAACCAACAGAGGGCCATAATTAGCTGGCAGATAGAATATGGACATAAGATAGAGGAGCAGAGTTAGGCCATTTGGCCTTCGGGTCTGCTCCGCCATTTCATTGTGACTGATCCAATTTTCCTCTCAGCTCCAGTCTCCTGCCTTCTCCCAGTATTGCTTCATGCCCTGACCAGTCAAGAATCTATCAAGCTCTGCCTTAAGTGCTGGCTTTGACTTCTCTTGTTAGCCATGGTTGTGTTATCTTTCCTTTAAAATATTTCTTCGTCCTTGAGATGTACAGTATATATCCTGTGTCTTCTGAATTGCTTCCAGAAATTCTATCCATTGCTACTCTGCCATCATCCCTGTCAATGTTTTTTCCCCTATCAATTCTGGCCAACTCCTCTCTCATGCCTCTGTAATTCCATTTACTCCATTGTAATACGGATACATCTGCCTTTAGCTTCTCTTTTGAAAATTTCAGGGTGTATTCAATCATATTAGGATTACTTTCCCCTAAGGGTTCTTTTACCTTAAGCTCTCTTAACCAGAGTTTTATTCAATTTTATGAAACTCTGGTTAGGCCACACGTGAAATATTGGTTACAGTTCAGATTGCCACTCTATTGGATGGGCATGTTGCACTGGCAGATAGAATATGGACATAAGATAGAGGAGCAGAGCTGGTATAGTTGCTAGCAACTCGGCCTCATAAAAGTAAGAAAGCCTGCTAAAAATACGCCGTCATGACGGTGTCCCGACGACTCCACTCAGAGTTAAGGGCTTTCTTCTTCTTCTTCTTCTTCTTCTTCTTCTTCTTCTTCTTCTTCTTCTTCTTCTTCTTCTTCTTCTTCTTCTTCTTCAAGTGTTTGCACTGCTTGAGAGGTGGTGAAGCCAGAGACTTCCACAAAATTTAAGAAGCATCTGGATGAACACCTGAATCACCAAGGCATAGAGGACTACAGAGAAAGTACTGGTTAATGAGATCAGTATTGCTAGATACTGATGGTCAGAATGTACACAGTGAACCACAGGGCCTATTTCTGTGCTGTGTGACTATGAATCTAGTAGCTTCTTCTGATGTTTCAGTTTGTGTCTACAGTATACATGCCTCATGAATGCATTTAAAATATTAGAAAATATCTACTATTGAGATATTGATACCAGTTTAAGATGGCGTTATTAAAGTTGTGGATCAGCTCAATGGTAAATCAGAAGGCAAGACATACGACTAAACACATCATTAATAGCACTACTTAGGAGGTAAATTGTGGTATACTATCACCATAAACAAGGAAGAGGCGATTGGAGGCAAAACTGACTCAAGGAATGAGCCACACTGGTGCATTGCAGAATCAGGATGCAACGTGTTCAGGGCGAAGATGAAATTGGAGTAAGCGATTCGAAAAGGAGTCGAAGCAGAGAAGTTTTGGTGCCCATCCACCTAAACAGGGCACGAAGTTGGGTTGCACTAAGTGCCAAGCCAATTTGGAGAGGTTGAGAACAGCTTCAGGCTGGGCAACCGGACCTGTGGCCCGTGACCTGGTGTTTGGACAATATAAACACCGGCCCAGATAGACTGGAGAGACAGGGTGCCAGGCCATTTTCACTCACTCTCCCACAATGTTCACTAATCTGCAGCTGAGCCTCGATGGTACTGCCAACAGGAGTCAGGTCACTTACCTGTCAGGTAGGAGAAAAATTGCACTAATCCTAGACATTTTAGAGCTAGTGGATCAGAATAAAACAAATTTCAGACATTCAAAGCAACTTGAAAGTAAGTTGCCATTCATTGGACAAGGAATAGTGACTTGAATCTGAGTTTTATAAGAGTTCGAGGGAAAGGAGGACACTATTTAATAATCTTAAATGCGATCCTTAGTGGTTGTCAACAAAATAAGGGCATTCCTTCTGAACATTATAATTACAAAGTAGCAAATAGAATATATTTAGGAGAAAATGTTAAAAGATTTGGCAAATAACTTACGAGAAGATGACGTATATGTTGCTACTGTGCTTGACAGCCTATACAGACTAGTCCCATACAACAAAGGAGCATGACACCTTAGAAGTATTTCTAATGCACTAAATATACTACACCTATAACAAAATAATACTACCTACCTTTTACTTTAAAAATCACCACCTTGTCACTATATAAAACAAAGTTAAAACAGCAAAGTGATATCCTCGACTCTTTCAATGATTCTGTCAGAAAGAAATAAACCTGAAGAAAAATCAAACATTTTGAGCCTAAGTGCTAAACTCTATTGACAATTCTCAGCCACAGGACATGATAGTGAAAAATTGACTTACATTATCAGTTCAGATTTCCATTTCAGATTACCTATTTTAGATGTTTCAGGTGAGAATGTGATCAGACTGAGCTGTGCTAACTTAATTGAACTAGCTAAATTATATATCCTTGCCACAGGGACAGGTTTGATGCCAAGTGTTTATTGTGGATGGACTCACCTCTCGACTCTCCAAAACTTTTCCCCAAGATAGGAACATAATTGTATTTCTTCCACTGACCTGAATGGAGTCAGCATTAACACGATGCAAAAAATATGACCACTTGGGACTACATAACACATAATCAACGTCAAACATTCACTCATTCCAGGACAGTTACACCATGGTTGCAAAACATCCTACAGTGGCTCACTGTAGTGATCATAAAAGAAAATATCTAGACCATTTCTATAGAAGCGGAGAAAGTAGTAGAGTAATAAAACAGAATTATCTTTTTGTTCTAAAAATTAGAACTGCAGATGCTGGAAATCTGAAATAAAATCAGAAAATGCCTGTATGATACAGTAGGCCCCACAGCATCACTGGAATGCGAAACGACTTAACAGTTCAGCTTGCAGTCATTTTGTCAGGACTGGAGAATAGAGAACAAGTTAATTCTTCCAGTCTAGTGGACAAGGCAGCTCATGCTCATCCTCTTGTGCAGTGGAGAACTCTTATTGGGTGAAGGCTTTGCGCAGCAACTGCATTCGGTTTGCAGGGGCAACCTTGAATTTTGGGTTGAACATAGAACATAGAACATGGAAAAGCTACAGCACAATACAGGCCCTTTGGCCCACAAAACTGTGCCAAACATGTCCTTACGTTAGAAATTACCTAGAGTTACCCATAGCCCTCTATTTTTCTAAGCTCCATGTATCTATCCAGGAATCTCTTAAAAGACACTATCATATCCACCTCCACCGTCGTTGCTGGCAGCCTATTCCACATCCTCACCACTCTCTGCATAAAAAACTTAATCCTGACATCTCCTCTATACCTACTTCTAAGCACCTTAAAACTGTGCGCTCTCGTGCTAGCCATTTCAGCCCTGGGGAAAAGCCTCTGATTATCCACATGATCGATGCCTCTCATCATCTTATACACCTCTATCAGGTCACCTCTCATCCTCCGTCGCTCCAAGGAGACTCAACCTGTTCTCATAAGGCATGCTTGCCAATCCAGGCAACGTCCTTGTAAATCTCCTCTGCACCCTTTCTGTGGTTTCCATATCCTTCCTGTAGTGAGGCGACCAGAACTGAGCACAGTATTCTAAGCGAGGTCTGACCAGGATCCTATATAGCTGCAACATTACCTCTCGGCTCCTAAACTCAATCCCAATATGGTTGAAGGCCAATGCACATCTTGCCTTCTTAACCACAGAGTCAACCTGCACAGCAGCTTTGAGTGTCCTATGGACTCAGACCCACAGATCCCTCTGATCCTCCACACTGCCAAGAGTCTTACCATTAATACTATATTCTGCCATCATATATGACCTATCAAAGTGAACCACCTCTCACTTACCTGGGTTGAACTCCATCTGGGTCTTCTCAGCCCAGTTTTGCATCCTATCAATGTCCCACTGTAAGCTCTGACAGCCCTCCACACTATCCACAACACCCCCAACCTTTGTGTCATCAGCAGATTTACTAAGCCATCCCTCCACTTCTTCATCCAGGCCATTTACAAAAATCACAAAGAGTAGGGGTTCCAGAACAGATCCCTGAGGCACACCTCTGGTCACCGTCCTCCATGCAGAATATGACCCGTCTACAACCAAACGTGGCCTTCTGTGGGCAAGCCAGTTCTGGATTCACAAAGCAATGTCCCCTTGGATCCCATGCCTCCTTACTTTCTAAATAAGCCTTGCATGGGGTACCTTATCAAATGCCTAGCTGAATTTCATATACACTGCATCTACTGCTCTACCTTCATTAATATGTTCAGTCACATCCTCAAGAAATTCAATCAGGCTCGTAAGGCACGACCTGCCCTTGACAAAGCCTTGCTACCTATTCCTAATCATATTATGCCTCTCCAAATGTTCATAAATCCTGCCTCTCAGGATCTTCTCCATCAGCTTACCAACCACTGAAGTAAGACTCACTGGTCTATAATTTCTTGGGTTATCTCTACTCCCTTTCTTGAATAATGGAACAACATCTGCAAACCCCCAATCCTCCAGAATCTCTCCCGTCCCCATTGATAATGCAAAGATAATCGCCAGAGGCTCAGCAATCTCTTCCCTCAACTCCCACAGTAGCTTGGGGTATATCTCATCCGGTCCCAGTGACTTATCCAACTTGATGCTTTCCAAAAGCTCCAGCACGTCTTCTTCCTTAATATCTAAATGCTCAAGCTTTTCAGTCCACTGTAAGTCATCACTACAATCACCAAGATCCTTTTCCATAGTGAATACTGAAGCAATGTATTCATTAAGTACCTCTGCTATCTCCTCCAGTTCCATAAGCACTTTTTAACTGTCACACTTGATTGGTCCTATTCTCTCACGTCTTATCTTCTTGCTCTTCACTTACTTGTAGAATGCCTTGGGGTTTTCCTTAATCCTGTCCGCCAAGGCCTTCTCAAGGTCCCTTCTGGCTCTCCTAATTTCATTCCTTTTTTTTGTAATTTATTTTTTTATTGAAATTCGTCATCAAACAAACACTTCCATAAGATGTATTTCAGATATTGTACATATATAGTCATATTTGTCACAAATCTCTACATAATATTTATCTGAGGTGTACACTTATAAAAAGGAAAGGAAAGAAAGAAGAATCAAAAGAAGAAAACTATGTACAAAGTAGGGAGTGATCTTTTTTTTTACAACATATTCATTGACTTGTGAAAATAAAATCAGGTCTATGAGGTGTTATGTAGTTAAACCATTTTTCCCAATTTTGGTTCATCTCTATTGGTAGGGTCTGAAAGAGAAATAGTAGTCAGGGCAGTATATTAATTTTAGTAGATTCAATCCTTGAACTGAGACGAAGAAAAGGAATTAGGTTCCATCCTGTTATATCTTCCTTAATTTTTTTATATAGGCTGATAATTGCATTCTGATAATTTTGCCAAATCATTTGGCATAATGATGCCCAAATATTTGACAGACTCTGTTTGCCATGCCCAAGGATATCTACTTTCAACTTCTCTTGGTGGGTTATAGTTATATGAAAGTAGTTGGGTTTTATCTATGTTGATCTTGTGTCCTGATAATTGGCCATATTGTTCAAAGGATTGCATCAATTTAGGTAAAGGGTATGTTGGTTGCCCTAGCTAGATCAAAATGCCATCCGCATAACAGGCCAATTTATGTTCTGTCCCTTTCTGTCCCTTTCAGTAATTCCCCTGATATCTTCATTTTGTCTGATGTATTGAGCTAATGGTTTCAGATATAATGCAAAGAGTAGCGGTGACCATGCACAACCCTGTCCCGTGCCACTTTCTAGGGTAAAACTATTAGATAAATATCCATTGATTTTCATCATAGCAATAGGATTGTCATATAGTGCCTGTATAGCTTTAATAATTGTGTCATGTAGACCAAATCTATGTAAAACTCTATAAAGAAAATTCCAATTAACCAAATTAAATGCCTTTTCAGCATCCACGCTTATCACTATTGCTTCAATTTCATATTTTTATATATGATCCATAATGTGAAGTGCCCTTCGTATATTATCTTGTGTTTATTGTTGTTGTATAAAACCTGTCTGATCATTATGTATCAGTGTGGGTAGAAACTCTTCCAATCGTTTGGCCATGATGGAGGTAAATAATCTATAATCCACATTAAGAGCAGATATTTGTCTAAATGACCCATATTCCATTTTATCCTCGCCTTTTTCGGTATAACTGAGATTATCGCCTCCTTCCAGCTGGGTGGCATTTGCACCTTTCTTAGAGCCCAGTTCAGTGTGATGAGTAAAACAGGAATTAACTCATTTCTAAATTCCTTATACCACTCTGCTGTATATCCATCTGATCCTGGTAACTTGCTTAATTTAAGCCTACTAATTGCAGTTTTTAGTTCAGCTTCAGTTATGTCAGCAGTCATTCTATTTTGTTCTTTGCTTAAAGTGGGTAACTCTAAAGAATTAAGCAAGGTGTGAATCTGGGCTATGCTTCCCCATGGAGCTTTGGAATATAGAGCTTTGTAAAACATTTCAAAAGCTTCTTGAATTTCACTTAGCTTATTTTTTTAATCACTTTTGTTCTTGGATCCCTAAATCTGTGAATTGTATTTTCTGCTATCTTTATTTTTTCAGTTTCCATGCCAGTATTTTCATAGATTTAGATCCATTTTCATAGTGACTCTGTTTCAGAAACATTAAATTTTTTCTAATTTCTTCTGTAGCCAAACTATTAATTTCATTCCTAATTTTTAAAATTTCCTCTAGTGTATCCTGTGCCAAACTCAATTTATGATTTTTTTCTAATTCCTTCAGCTTATTTTGAAATTCCTCTAATGCTTTATTCCTTATTTTTTTCTTATATGAAGATATTGCTATGATTTTCCTTCTTAAGACAGCCTTCATAGTATCCTATAGAGTGGGAGGTGAAACACCTCCATTATCATTGAATTCTAAGTAAATACCAATTTCTTTTTTAATTTGTTCCTTAAAATAGAAATCACTGAGTAGACGTGAATTTAGTTTCCAAATAGTATTCTTTGGTTGTAGGTCAAAATCAACAGATAAATATATAGGTGCATGGTCACTTACATCTATTGTCCCAATTCCATAGGTATTTATTTTGTCTTTATCTTTTCCAAATGTTATGAAATAGTCTATTCTTGTATATACGGAACCAGGGGCAGAGTAATGAGTGTAATCCTTTCTGTCGGGAAAAGGTCCCTCCATATACAATTAGACCAACATCCTCAAAAAGAGTGTTAACTTTCTTAAATAAGGAGTTTGTTTCATAAGTTTTCTATTGGAAGAGTCTAACTTTGGTTGTAATTGTAAATTTAAGTCTCCCCCACATATCAAGAGACCTTCTGTTTCTGTTACCACAACATTAGCAATTTTCTGGAAGAAACTATTATCACTTCCTTGGGGTGTGTATATATTCAATAAAGTAACTGGATTTCCATCTATATTCCCCCCTACCAGAATATATCTGCCCTCCTTATCTCCCACTTCAAATACTTTTTCAAAATTTAGCTTGCTTGAGATGAGAATAGCAACTCCTCTTCTATGTCCTGATTTATATGAGGAGAAAAACAAATTAGTGAAGCCCATTCTCTTTAATTTTCTATGCTCGTTATCACTTAAGTGAGTTTCCTGTAAATATACTACATGGGCTTGTCCTTTTTTCACTTTTGATAGAATTTTACTTCATTTGATTGGATTTAACAGCCCATTGACATTACAAGAAATGAATTTTACTTTGTCCTTAGCCACGTGTATTTATCTGTCAGTATATCATTGAAATTTGCAGAATATAACTTAATCGATCTAATGCCTGAACAAACAAGAACCAAGAAATGCGAATAATAAAAAAAAGGTAATGAAGGTGTGATTCCAAGGCTGGGGTCTCCAGATGACCCTAGGTTGAGCTAGAAGAAACATCTAGCCGTGGGGGATAGCCCCTCCTACCTGTGAGTTGAGTTGAGGACCCCCGCTGCAGTACCTATAAAAGTAAGTTAAAAAAATCTATGTCCATTACACAGAAATGATTTCCCTGTGTATTCCTTCCATATATATATTCTCATTTAGGTGGGAAAAAGGGGGTGAATGAATGAATTAAAAAACATTGAGTAATATAAAATCCACATTCTTGAGATAGGTATACCACCATCTATTTTTGCTTCCGTTTAGTTTATCAGCACTTTTAAAGTTAGCCAACCTTATGGCTTTTCTGGAGGAGGTGAGGGCTGTCTTCAGAGAACTCACAGTCTCATTCTAATATCCTTCTCTTGTGCTCCTCCTGTCCCCTGCTTTCTCAGTGCTCTTGCTATTTCCCAAGCAGATCCGGATAACTGCTCAGCCAGACTTTCCCTTGGTTTGACCATGCTAATGGGCAGTCCTCTGTTGTTCATGTCTGTAGTCGCCTCTTTCACTGTCTGATATAGCTGCATCTCTCCTTCCTAAAATACTCTCAGTTTAACAGGGTACGGAGTTTGGAATTTAATCTTTTCTTGCTTTTATATTCGTTTCGCTTCGGATTATTCCTTCCATTTCTGTAGGACCGCCGGGGGGTAATCATGATCAAAGTATATTAACTTCCCGTTCCAAAACACCCTCTTCTTACCCCAGGCCCTTCGTAGAATCTCCGCCTTGCTCTTGAATTGAAAGAATCTAAGTACTATTGAGCGCGGCTTACTTTCTCTGTCTTCAGGAGGCCTTGGGACGAGCACATGATGCGCCCTTTCAATTTCAATCTCCATAGTCAGGGGAATCTCCAGCACGTCCCGCAGCAATTTTTCTAGAAACTCCGTCATCAACAATCCCTCCACTCCTTCGGGAACATAATAAATCCTGATATTTTTCCGTCGCGATCTTCCCTCCTGGTCAAGCAATTTACTTTCCTGTTGATTCAATACTTTTATCATCTTACTTATCTGTTCCACGTTTTGCATGCGATCTTTCACCTTCTCAATTCGAGTCTCTGCCACCGCTATTTTCTGATTGACGTTGTCGAGCTCTGACTTTATATCATTGAGTTGCTGCTTTATATCTTTTTGGACTTCCCTTATCTCTTCCAAAACCCTTATCATATTTGCCGCTTCGTCTGAACAAGGCCCAGAGTCAGCTTCGCCGCCACGCGCACGTGTAGGAGAGCCGCATGTTGTACCTCTCTCTTCCATAGGCTCCGCAGTGATGCTTTATTCACCTCCATTCTTTTTCCCCATTCTTGCCCCCCTTATCAATTCAGTTATTTTCAGAAGATCTTTTACTTGATGGATTAACGGGGCAAAATATGCATTTTTCCGGAGGAGCTGTTGACTTAAGCTGCCATTCTGGACGATGACGTCACTGGAACCTCCTAATTTCATTCTTAAGCTCCTTCCTGCTAACCTTATAATCTTCCAGACCTCTATCATTACCTAGTTTTTTGAGCTTTTTGTAAACTCTTTTCTTCTTACTAGATTTACTACAGCCTTTGTACACCATGGCTCCTGTACCCTGCCATCCTTTCCCTGTCTCATTGGAACGTACCTATGCAGAACTCCACGAGAATATCCCCTGAACATTTGCCACATTTCTTCCATACATTTCCCTGAGAATAACTGTTTCCAATCTATGCTTCCAAGTTCCTGCCTGATAGCCTCATATTTTCCTTACTTCAATTAAACACTCTCCTAAATTGTCTGTTCCTATCCCTCTCCAAAGCTCTGGTAAAGTGATCACTATCTCCAAAATGCTCTCCCACTGAGAGATCTAACAACTGACCAGGTTCATTTCCCAATACCAGATCAAGTACAGCCTCTCCCCTTGTGGGCTTTTCTACATATTGTGTCAAGAAACCTTCCTGAATACATCTAACAAACTCCACCCCATCTAAACCCATCTAAACCCTTCACTCTTGTCATGGTCCGGTCCGTGAAGTCCGCATTCTGGTTCACGGTCCGGTCCATCGATCCGTATTCCAGGTTTTTCGGTTTTCTCTTGACCTGTTGTGTGCCTTAATTGAGGCACATGATTCTCATTTTGGGCTGGCTACATAAATAGTCCCTGAGTTCAACTTCATTTGCTGGACTGTTCCCTTCCCTTCCCTTCCCTTCCCTTCCCTTCCCTTCCCTTTCCTTCCCTTTCCTTTCCTTTCCTTTCCTTTCCTTTCCTTTCCTTTCCTTTCCTTTAGAAACCTTTGCCTGAAGCCTTGCCTGCAACCTCACCTGAGTCCTAGCCTGTATCGCTGTCAGGTTCTACCACTGGAGCAAGACCAGAACCTTGCTGTGTCTAGATAAGGAACTGTCCTTCGTTGTTTGGAACTGTCTCCTTATGTCCATGCCTTCGCAAGGTAGGTTTGGCCATTTGCCGCTACCTTGTGTTGAGAGTCGTCTCTTTGTGCCCTCGCCTCTGCTGGGTAGGTCTGGCCATTTGCCGCTACCTTGTGTGGAGATCTGTCTCTCAGTGCCCTATGTATGAGTCCCAGCACTATGTCCTGCTCATTAGGAGGGGTCCTGACTCTGTGTAGAGCAGTGGTCCCCAACCACCGGGCCGCGGACCGGTACCGGACCACAAAGCATGTGCTACCGGGCCGCGAGGAAACAATATGATTTGGCGATATGAGTCAGCAGCACCTTTCCTCATCCCCTGTCACGCTCACTGTTGAACTTGAAGGCACGCGTCATCCATGTCAGCGCGGGAAGATCAACTCCTTGAGCTTGCAAATGACAGCGGGCTGAAAAGTATGTTTGACAGAACATCTCTGCCGGCATTCCAGATCAAAGTCAAGGCTAAATATCCTGAGATAGCCACAAAATCACTGAAAACCTTGCTTCCATTTCCAACAAATTTCCGCGAAGCGGGCTTTTCTGCAATGAATGCAACAAAAACTAAATTGTGGAATAGATTGGACATAAGGATCCCCCTTCGAGTATCACTGTCTCTCATCACCCCTCGATGGCACCATCTCGTTGCAAGGAAACAAGCCCAGGGCTCCCACTGATTCAGCGATATTGGTGTGTTGCAATGATTTTATATGTTCACACGGGGAAAATATGTGCTGTGTGTTTAATATCCAAACGTTACTTAAAATGTTATGATGCTATTGACTTATAAGTGACTTATAATTGACTTATCATTATATTCATGCACTGTGTTACATAAAACCTGAAATAACACTAACATATAGTAAAAGCAGGAATGATATAAATACACAGCCGATATAAAGTAGAAATAATGTATGTACAGTGTAGTTTCACTGAATAGAATTGCCAAAAGTGATTTGTAGAAAAAAGGGGCACATACACGCATGCGCATGTCACGCATACGCACATAGGTGCCCGCACGAGGCTTTATGGTCATGGTGTGAGCCACGGTGGCAGGGCCTCTGGCACTGAGTCTGAACCTGTGGTGCAGAAGGGTGGGATGGAGAAGATGAGAGCTGTCGTCATTGGAGACTCTATAGTCAGGGGAGCAGACAGGAGATTTTGTGGACATGAGAAGGACACCCGCATGGTTTGTTGCCTCCCGGGTGCCAGGGTCTGGGATGTCTCTGAGCGGGTGCATGACATCCTGGTACGAGAGGGAAAGCAATCAGAAGTCATGATACGTGTTGGGACCAACAACATAGGCAGGAATAGGGATGAGGTCCTGGAGTGTGAGTTTCGGGAATTAGGCAGAAGGCTGAAGAACAGGACCTCAAGGGTGACGTTCTCAGGATTACTGCCAGTGCTATGTGACAGAGATGGTAAGAATTGGAGGAGGTGGCAGTTAAATGCGTGGCTGAGGAGTTGATGCAGGGAGCAGGGTTTTAGATTTTTAGATCATTGGGATCTCTTCTGGGGAAGGTGGGACCTGTACAGATTGGATGGGTTGCACCTGAACTCGAGGGGGAGGAATATCCTTGCAGGTAGGTTTGCTAGCATGGTTCGGGAGGGTTTAAACTAATTTGCGAGGGAGATGGGACCCAGAGCGATAGAGCAGTGAAAGAAGTGCATGGAGTAAAGCCAGATCTAACATACAGAGAGGCTTTGAGGACAGAGAAGCAGAATAAACAGTGTAAAGACAGTAAGGTAGAAGGGCTGAAATGTATGTATCTCAATGCAAGAAGCATCAGGAACAAAGGTAATGAACTGAGAGCTTGGATACATACATGGAATTATGATGTAGTGGCCATTACAGAGACTTGGCTGGCACCAGGGCAGGAATGGATTCTCAATATTCCTGGATTTCAGTGCTTTAAGAGGGATAGAGAGGGTGGAAAAAGGGGAGGAGGGGTGGCATTACTGGTCAGGGATACTATTACAGCTACAGAAAGGGTGGGTAATGTAGCAAGATCTTCTTTTGAGTCAATATGGGTGGAAGTCAGGAACAGGAAGGGAGCAGTTACTCTACTGGGGGTATTCTATAGGCCCCCTGGTAGCAGCAGAGATACAGAGGAGCAGATTGGGAGGCAGATTCTGGAAAGGTGCAAAAATAACAGGGTTGTTATCATGGGTGACTTTAACTTCCCTAATATTGATTGGCACCTGAGTAGTTCCAAGGGTTTAGATGGGGCAGAATTTGTTAAGTGTGTCCAGGATGGATTCCTGTCACAGTATGTGGACAGGCCAACCAGGGGGAATGCCATACTAGATCTAGTACTAGGTAATGAACCGGGTCAGGTCACAGATCTCTCAGTGGGTGAGCATCTGGGGGACAGTGACCACCGCTCCCTGGCCTTTATAATTATCATGGAAAAGGATAGAATCAAAGAGGACAGGAAAATTTTTAATTGGGGAAAGGCAAATTAAGAGGCGAAAAGGCTAGAACTTGCGGGTGTGAATTGGGATGATGTTTTTGCAGGGAAATGCACTATGGACATATGGTCGATGTTTAGAGATCTCTTGCGGGATGTAAGGGATGAATTTGTCCCGGTGAGGAAGATAAAGAATGGTAGGCTGAAGGAACCATGGGTGACGAGTGAGGTGGAGAATCTAGTCAGGTGGAAGAAGGCAGCATACATGAGGTTTAGGAAGCAAGGATCAGCTGGGTCTATTGAGGAATATAGGGAAGCAAGAAAGGAGCTTAGGAAGGGGCTGAGAAGAGCAAGAAGGGGGCATGAGAAGGCCTTGGCGAGTAGGGTAAAGGAAAACTCCAAGACATTCTTCAATTATGTGAAGAAAAAAAGGATGACAGGAGTGAATGTAGGACTTATTAGAGATAAAAGTGGGAAGATGTGCCTGGAGGCTGTGGAAGTGAGCGAGGTCCTCAATGGATACTTCTCTTCGGTATTCACCAATGAGAGGGAACTTGATGATGGTGAGGACAATATGAGTGAGGTTGATGTTCTGGAGCATGCTGATATTAAGGGAGAGGAGGTGTTGGAGTTGTTAAAATACATTAGGACAGATAAGTCCCCGGGGCCTGACGGAATATTCCCCAGGCTGCTCCACGAGGTGAGAGAAGAGATTGCTGAGCCTCTGGCTAGGATCTTTATGTCCTCGTTGTCCACGGGAATGGTACCGGAGGATTGGAGGGAGGCGAATGTTGTTCCCTTGTTCAAAAAAGTTAGTAGCGATAGTCCGGGTAATTATAGACCAGTGAGCCTTATGTCTGTGGTGGGAAAGCTGTTGGAAAAGATTCTTAGAGATCGAATCTATAGGCATTTAGAGAATCATGGTCTGATCAGGGACAGTCAGCATGGCTTTGTGAAGGGCAGATTGTGTCTAACAAGCCTGATAGAGTTCTTTGAGGAGGTGACCAGGCATATAGATGAGGGTAGTGCAGTGGATGTGATCTATATGGATTTTAGTAAAGCATTTGATAAGGTTCCACACGGTAGGCTTATTCAGAAAGTTAGAAGGCATGGGATCCAGGGAAGTTTGGCCAGGTGGATTCAGAATTGGCTTGCCTGCAGAAGGCAGAGGGTGGTGGTGGAGGGAGTACATTCAGATTGGAGGATTATGACTAGTGGTGTCCCACAAGGATCTGTTCTGGGACCTCTACTTCTCATGATTTTTATTAACAACCTGCATGTGGGGGTAGAAGGGTGGGTTGGCAAGTTTGCAGACGACACAAAGGTTGGTGGTGTTGTAGATAGTGCAGGTGATTGTCAAAAATTGCAGAGAGACATTGATAGGATGCAGAAGTGTGCTGAGAAGTGGCAGATGGAGTTCAACCCAGAGAAGTGTGAGGTGGTACACTTTGGAAGGACAAACTCCAAGGCAGAGTACAAAGTAAATGGCAGGATACTTGGTAGTGTGGAGGAGCAGAGGGATCTCAGGGTACATGTCCACAGATTCCTGAAAGTTGCCTCACAGGTAGATAGGGTATTTAAGAAAGCTTATGGGGTGTTAGCTTTCATAAGTCGAGGGATAGAGTTTAAGAGTCGCGATGTAATGATGCAGCTCTATAAAACTTTGGTTAAGCCACACTTGGAGTATTGTGTCCAGTTCTGGTCACCTCACTATAGGAAGGATGTGGAAGCATTGGAAAGGGTACAGAGGAGATTTACCAGGGTGCTTCCTGGTTTAGAGAGTATGGATTATGATCAGAGATTAAGGGAGCTAGGGCTTTACTCTTTGGAGAGAAGGAGGATGAGCGGAGACATGATAGAGGTGTACAAGATAATGAGAGGAATAGATAGAGTGGCCAGCGCCTCTTCCCCAGAGCACCACTGCTCAATACAAGAGGACATGGCTTTAAGGTAAGGGGTGGGAAGTTCAAGGGGGATATTAGAGGAAGGTTTTTTACTCAGAGAGTGGTTGGTGCGTGGAATGCACTGCCTGAGTCAGTGGTGGAGGCAGATACACTGGTGAAGTTTAAGAGACTACTAGACAGGTATATGGAGGAATCTAAGGTTGGGGCTTATATGGGAGGCAGGGTTTGAGGGTCGGCACAACATTGTGGGCCGAAGGGCCTGTACTGTGCTGTACTATTCTATAGTCTTTCTTGGGGTAAACACAACATATTTAACTGCTACTCTTGTCTGTTGGCAACCCTACTCCCCCCACCCATGTCCCCCTGCCCCTGGTCGGCCGGTCCGCAAGAATATTGTCAATATTAAACCGGTCCGCAGTGCAGAAAAGGTTGGGGACCCCTGGTGTAGAGCCCCGGCCCCAAATCCTGTTCCCAAGGAGGGGTCCTGGCTCTGTGTTCCATCTTCCTGTTCTGCCAAGGCCAAGTCTCTGAGTTCCTGTTCTGCCAAGGCCAAGTCAAGGCTTCGTGTTCTCACCCAGCCCAGGAGTACCTCATTCTGCCCATGAAAGCCTCAAAGAATCCTGGCCTTGTCCGGTCCTGTAGCCATGTCATGTCTTCGCCTAGTTCTGGAGTCCAAGCCCGAGTCAAGACCCAGGTTCTGGGTCCTAGCCCAGTCTCTGGCTCGGGAACTATACCCAAGCCTCCTAGAATCCAAGCCATGTCCAGTCCTGTAGCCACATCTCAAAGAACCCAAACCATGTCTAGTCCTGTAGCCATCTTATGTCCTTGTCTAGTTCCGGGGTTCGAGCCCAGGTCAAGACCCAGGTTCTGGGTCCTTTTCCAGTCTCTGGCTCAGAGCCCTAGCCCAGGCTCCTTGTCCCTAGTTCCTTGTCCGGGTTCCATGTTTCTTGTCCATGTCCTAGCACAGGCCCTGCATCCTAGTCTCGTCCAGGGCCTGTGTCAATGTCCAGTGTCATTTCTTCCCCACTTCCCTTGCTTGCTTGACAAACCTAGTCCTGTTCCTAGTACTTCAGTGTCTGTGTCTTGCATTTGGGTCCACCTTCAGGATCCCCCTTATGACAATTCTCGGGACATGTGTTACATACCTCATGGATATCTTGTGACTGTCTTATGACCATGATGTAATGTTTTCTTTTTGTTGGAGGTCACCTGATGTAATTTTCCCGCCAATGTGAGGTCACATGATGACCTGTTCTCAACAGGTATATAAAAGGGAGACCTCAGTGACACAGTTTAGTTTTCCAGCTAGAACGTTAGTGAGTGACTCCGCTCTGTTGCGTGTTTCTTTTTATGACGCAGTTTCATTTTTAAAACGGAGTTTTACATTCTATTGTAAGGCACAATAGTGCTGGACTGGCAGTTTACCCACGTCTGCCAGATTTGTTGAGTTACCTTTTCAGTAGTATTGGAGAGTGAAGACTTTATCGAAGTACAGGACCTGAAGGATTAAGAGAAGTTGGTATCGTTCAGCAGTTTAATAAAGGATCGACCTTATTGAGTCTCGTTGAAGAAGTACCGACCTGCATCGAAGTTAACTCTTGCCAAAAAAGGAAGGTAGTTCATGCGGGATTTGCTCGCCAGAAGAAAGGTCAGTTGCTTTTAAGCCGTTTATTTCCTTCGTCGTGAATCCTTTAGACAGGACCAGCAGGAAAGTCGCGTCTATGAAGAAATCCTTCTCCAGAGAAGTCTCTCCTAATTGATGGTATACATCTCTTGGACTTTCAAATTAACCATTTTAAGAACTGTGTTTGACTTAACCGCTTTAAGAACTGTTTTCGCATTTATCGCTTTAAGAACTAGTACTGAGTGGCGGTTTGTGGAATGGCCGCATAGTGGTTAATTTCCGGTTAAGGTATTCGTTTTTTTTATTGTTTATCTGTGTTTAATAATGTTTGATTGTTTTCATATAACCTGACTCAATTGATATTCATTGTGCCGGTTACGTAACACATGCCAATCGATATTTGGGAAATTAAAATCTCCCATCACAACAAGCCTGTTATTATTACACCTTTCCAGAATCTGCCTCTCTATCTGCTCTTTGATGTCCCTACTGCACCTAATGACCCTGTGATCTCCGTCTCAGAAGCTGTCATGGTCTAGCCCGTGAAGTCCGCATTCCGGTTCACGGTCCGGTCCGTGGACTCAGGACTCAGGGTCTTCCAACTGTCCCTTGTTTTGATTGAGTTAATCATAGGCACCTGATTCCAATCTTGGGGCTTGGAATATAAATGACCTTGGGGTTGGGTGTGGGCTGCTGGTTTGTCTTGTCAAGATCCCCTGGGAGTAACCTTTTGGTGGAAGGCTAGAGAGGCCACTTGTCATCTTTAGGCTGTGTTAGAGAACCATTGCTTCATGGAGCCTTGCTGTTGGTAGTCGGAGCTGTCTTTGCGGTATGGATTTGGCTGTTTCCTGGGCCAACTGAGTGGCCATCAGCCACTCTGAGCTCGGTAGGGATCCGGCTGTTTCTGTAGCCAGCTGAGGTTGCTAGCTGAACTGAGACTTGGAGCAACCCTGGAGCAGAGATGGAACTGTCTGTTGTTCTTTGGTGTTTGTCTCTTCTTGTCCTTGCCTCCGTGGGGTAAGTCAGGCTGTTTTGCTATTGCCCTGTGGGGGGGATCTGCCTTGTCTTGTCCTTGCCTCTGTTGGGTAAGTCTGGCTGTTCTGCCATTGCCCAATAGGTGGACCTGTCCCACCTTGGTGTGGAGATAAAGTTGAGTCCTGGCTTGTCTATGGATGTCCCGTCGCTTTGTCTATGTACTGTCCTGTCTCATGTTGGCGTCGTGTTAAAGATGAGACCCGGCTTTTCGAAGGGTAAGTCCTGGCTCTATGTTGATGTTCAGTTCCCAGTATGTCTCTGAGCTCCAGCCTCCGAGTTATCAGCCTCTGCATTCCGAGACCCAGGTATCTCAGCTATTTTCCACACTTCACAGAGTCATGTAGCACAAAAATAAGAACTTTGGCCCAACATGTATGCCAATGCCAACTTCTTGCCCTTCTACACTAATCCTATTTTCCTGCATTAGCTCTATAGTCTCCTATGCTTTGCCAATTCAAGTACCTCTTAAATGTAGTGGTTGCATCTGATTCCAACACCTACTCTGGTATTGTTCAACCACTCACTGTGTAAAAAAAACTTTGCATAAAGATCTGCTTTCAAACTTCTTCCTCTCAGCTTAAACCCATGCCCTCTTGGTTTTGATACTTTTGCTCTGTCTTTTTTTTCCTGGACAATGTAGTCCAGAATTTTCCACCCCCACCGATGACCCCTTCTCCCGTCTTCAACCCTCCTCTTCTTCATAGACACCCCGCTCTGGTATTCTGCCTGCTCTGGATCTCTTTATTGCTAACTGCTGACGGGACATCAACCGTCTCGACTTCACTGCACCTTGTCCCCATTCCAACCTCACTCCTTCGGAACGCTCTGCTCTCCACTCCCTCCGCACTAATCCTAATCTTATTATTAAACCCGCCGATAAGGGGGGTGCTGTTGTAGTCTGGCGTACTGACCTCTACCTTGCTGAGGCACAGCGACAACTCGCGGATACCTCCTCTTATTTACCCCTCGATCGTGACCCCACTAAGGAGCACCAGGCCATTGTCTCCCACACCATCACCGACTTTATCCGCTCAGGGGATCTCCCATCCACTGCTACCAACCTTATAGTTCCCACACCCCGCACTTCCCGTTTCTACCTCCTACCCAAGATCCACAAACCTGCCTGTCCTGGCCGACCTATTGTCTCAGCTTGCTCCTGCCCCACCGAACTCATTTCTGCATACCTCGACACTGTTTTATCACCCCTTGTTCAATCCCTTCCGACCTATGTTCGTGACACTTCTCACGCTCTTAAACTTTTCGATGATTTTAAGTTCCCTGGCCCCCACCGCTTTATTTTCACCATGGATGTCCAGACCTTATATACTTCCATCCCCCATCAGGAAGGTCTCAAAGCTCTACGCTTCTTTTTGGATTCCAGACCTAATCAGTTCCCCTCTACCACCACTCTGCTCCGTCTAGCGGAATTAGTCCTTACTCTTAATAATTTCTCCTTTGGCTCCTCCCATTTCCTCCAAACTAAAGGTGTAGCTATGGGCACCCGTATGGGTCCTAGCTATGCCTGCCTTTTTGTTGGGTTTGTGGAACAATCTATGTTCCGTGCCTATTCTGGTATCTGTCCCCCACTTTTCCTTCGCTACATCGACGACTGCATTGGCGCTGCTTCCTGCACGCATGCAGAACTCGTTGACTTTATTAACTTTGCCTCCAACTTTCACCCTGCCCTCAAGTTTACCTGGTCCATTTCCGACACCTCCCTCCCCTTTCTAGATCTTTCTGTCTCTGTCGCTGGAGACAGCTTATCCACTTATGTCTACTATAAGCCTACTGACTCTCACAGCTATCTGGACTATTCCTCTTCTCACCCTGTCTCTTGCAAAAACGCCCTCCCCTTCTCGCAATTCCTCCGTCTCCGCCGCATCTGCTCTCAGGATGAGGTTTTTCATTCTAGGACGAGGGAGATGTCTTCCTTTTTTAAAGAAAGGGGCTTCCCTTCCTCCACTATCAACTCTGCTCTTAAACGCATCTCCCCCATTTCACGTACATCTGCTCTCACTCCATCCTCCCATCACCCCACTAGGAATAGGGTTCCCCTGGTCCTCATCTACCACCCCACCAGCCTCCGGGTCCAACATATTATTCTCCGTAACTTCCGCCACCTCCAATGGGATCCCACCACTAAGCACATCTTTCCCTCCCCCCACCTCTGCATTCTGCAGGGATCGCTCCCTACACAACTCCCTTGTCCATTCGTCCCCCCCATCCCTCCCCACTGATCTCCCTCCTGGCACTTATCCGTGTAAGCGGAACAAGTGCTACACATGCCCTTACACTTCCTACCTTACCACCATTCAGGGCCCCAAACAGTCCTTCCAGGTGAGGCATCACTTCACCTGTGAGTCGACTGGGGTGATATACTGCGTCCGGTGCTCCCGATGTGGCCTTTTATATATTGGCAAAACCCGACGCAGACTGGGAGACCGCTTTGCTGAACATCTACGCTCTGTCCGCCAGAGAAAGCAGGATCTTCCAGTGGCCACACATTTTAATTCCATATCCCATTCCCATTCTGACATGTCTATCCACGGCCTCCTCTACTGTAAAGATGAAGCCACACTTGGAGGAACAACTCCTTATATTCCGTCTGGGTAGCCTCCAACCTGATGGCATGAACATCGACTTCTCTAACTTCCGCTAAGGCCCTACCTCTCCCTCGTACCCCATCTGTTTCTCATTTTTATGCACACATTCTTTCTCTCACTCTCCTTTTTCTCCCTCTGTCCCTCTGAATATACCTCTTGCCCATCCTCTGGGTCAACCCCCCCCCTTGTCTTTCTTCCCAGACCTCCTGTCCCATGATCCTCTCATATCCCCTTTTGCCTATCACCTGTCCAGCTCTCGGCTCCATCCCTCCCCCTCCTGTCTTCTCCTATCATTTTGGATCTCCCCCTCCCCCTCCAACTTTCAAATCCCTTACTCACTGTTCCTTCAGTTAGTCCTGATGAAGGGTCTCGGCCTGAAACATCGACTGCACCTCTTCCTACGGATGCTGCTGGGCCTGCTGCGTTCACCAGCAACTTTGATGTATGTTGCTTGAATTTCCAGCATCTGCAGAATTCCTGTTGTTTCCAGGATTTCCCAGGTCCTTTCCTCCACCTACCAGCCTCTATAATCAGCACATCCATCATTTCAATAAGATTTCACCATCAGGCACATATTTTCCTTAACCTTTTAAAAATTTGGAAGGACTGTTCCCTTTGTGACTCTAAGACCAGAAGAAATAGGGGCAAAATTTGGCCATTCAACCCATTGAGTACCCTTCGCCATGGCTGATTTATTAACCCTCTCAATCCCATTCCTCTGCCTTCTCCCCTTAACCCTTTGGTGTCCTGACTAATCAAGAATCTATCAACAGATGCTTTAAATGGACCCAATGATTTGGCCTCCATAGATGTCTGTGGCAGTGAATCCCACAGATTTACCACCCTCTGGCTAAAGAAATTCCTCCTCATCTCTGTTCTAAATGACATCCTTGTATTCTGAAGCCATATCCACTGGTCCTAGGCTTCCTCTCAATGTTCACTCTAAATCTTTCAATGTTTGACAGGTTTAAATGAGATCACACACACACACACACACACACACACTCTCACACACACACACACACACACACACACACACACACACACACACACACACACACACACACACACACACTCAGCCTTCTAAACTGCAGCAACTACAAGTCCAGAGCCATCAAATGCTGTTCGTACATTAAATCTTTCATCCCCAGGATCATTCTTGTGAACATCCTCTGGACACCTCCAATGCCAATGAATCCTTTCTCAGATAAGGGGCCCAAAACTGCTCAGAAAACTCCAAGTGCGGTCAGACCAATGCCTTATAAAACCTCAGCATTACATCCTTGCTTTCATTTTCTAGTCCACTCAAAATAATGCTAACGTTGTATTTGCCTTCCTTATTCCTGACTCAACCTGCAAGTTAACCTTCAACTGCAGCTGAACCTAAGGGTCATCAATATCCTTGTGGGCAGATTTATTAAAGCTGTTGGGAAGGGATTGGGTTAGTTTGGCAGAGAGTGGAAGCCAGGATGATTGGGCTGAGGGTGAGGCAATTCGTGTACAAGCAGATACAGTATGTACTGGGGCTGTGAGGAAGGACAGGGCCAAATTGCAGTCAGTGGGATGAGGTAAAAGTGTAACAGGGTACCAAACTCAAAGGATGATGAATACAATACTGAAGGTATTGCACCAGTATATGGAATAAGGTAGATGATCTTGTGGTGCAGTTAGAGGTTGACATGTATGATATTATAGGTAACTGAATCATGGCTGAAAGAAGATCAAAGTTGGGGACTTAATATTCAAATATACATATGTATAGAAAGAACATGTAGGTAGGCAGAGGGGGTGAGGTGGCTCATCAGGTTAAAAAATGAAATCAAATCCTTAGAAAGAGGTGACATAGGATTGGAAGATGTGGAATCCCCGTGGGTAGAATTACAAAACTGCAAGGACAAAAAGACCCTGATGGGAATTATATACAGGTCTCCGAACAGTGACCAGGACGTGGGCTACAAATTACAATGGAAAATAGAAAAGGCATGTTAAAAGGGCAATGTTGTGATAATCATGGGAGATTTTAATATGCAGGTAGACTGGGAAAATTCAGTTGGTACTGATTCCCAAGAGACAGGATTTGTAGAATGCCTAGGAGTTATTTTTTCAGAGTAGTTTGTGATTGAGCCCACTAGGGGAAAGGAAGTTTGGGATTGACCCAAGTTTGATTAGGAGCTTAAGGTAAAGGAACCCTAAGGACAGAGTGATCATAATGTGATAGAATTCACCCTGCAATTTGAGAGAGTGAAGTTAAATCAGGTGTATCAGTATTACAGTGGAGTAAAGGGAATTACAGAAGCATAATAAGCATTTATAGCGAGAGGATTCGAGTACAGGAGCAGGGAGGTACTACTGCAGTTGTACAAGTCCTTGGTGAGACCACACCTGGAGTATTGTGTGCAGTTTTGGTCCCCTAATCTGAGGAAAGACATCTTTGCCATAGAGGGAGTACAAAGAAGGTTCACCAGATTGATTCCTGGGATGGCAGGTCTTTCATATGAAGAAAGACTGGATGAACTGGGCTTGTACTCGTTGGAATTTAGAAGATTGAGGGGGGATCTGATTGAAACGTATAAGATCCTAAAGGGATTGGACAGGCTAGATGCGGGAAGATTGTTCCCGATGTTGGGGAGGTCCAGAACGAGGGGTCACAGTTTGAGGATAGAGGGGAAGCCTTTTAGGACCGAGATTAGGAAAAACTTCTTCACACAGAGAGTGGTGAATCTGTGGAATTCTCTGCCACAGCAAACTGTTGAGGCCAGTTCATTAGCTATGTTTAAAAGGAAGTTAGATATGGCCCTTGTGGCTACAGGGGTCAGGGGGTATGGAGGGAAGGCTGGGTTCTGAGTTGGATGATCAGCCATGATCATAATAAATGGCGGTGCAGGCTCGAAGGGCCGAATGGCCTACTCCTGCACCTATTTTCTATGTTTCTATGTTTCTATAAGAAGGGATCTGGACATGGCTGATTAGAAGGGAACACTGGCAAGGATGACAGCAGAATAACAATGGCAGGTGATTATGGGGGAAATTTGGAAGGGGCAGGAAATATACATGTCAAAGATGAGGATATATTCTAAAGGGAGGATGAGACAATCGTGGGTGAAATGGAAGTCAAAGACAGCATAAAAGCAAAAGAGGGCATATAATATAGCAAAGACAACTGAAGCTTTTAAAAACCAACAGGAGGCAAATAGAAACATCATAAAGAGAGTAAAGATGAAATATGAAAGTAAGCTAGTCAATAAAAGAAAAGGTTACAAAAGTTTTTTCCAGATATATAAAGAGTAAAAGAGAGATGAGAATGGATATTGGTCCACTGGAAAATGATGCTGGAGAGGTAGTAACTGGGGATAATGAAATGGCGGAGAAACTTAAGTTTTTCGTGTAAGTCTTTGCTTTGGAAGACACTAGCAAAATGTCAGTCTGTGTGAGTGTCACGAGGCAGAAGTGAATGTTGTTGTCATTACTAAGGAGAAGGTGCTTGGGAAGTTGAAAAGCCTGAAGGTAGAGAAGTCACCTAGTCCAGATGGACTACACCTCAGGGATCTGAAAGATGTAGCTGAAGAGATTGTGGAGGCATTCGTAATGATTTTTCAAGAATCTCTAGATTCTGGAATGGTCCTGAGGACTGGATAGTTGCAAATGTCACTCCACCCTTTAAGCAGGGAGAAAGGCAAAAGGGGAAGTTATCGGCCAGTTAGCCTGACTTCAGTGGTTGAGAAGATGTTATTAAGTCTATTATTAAGGATGAGGTTTTGCAGTACTTGGAGGTGCATGCTAAAACAGGCTAAAACAGCAAAGTTTTCTAAAAGGGAAATCTTGCCTGACAAATCTGTTGGAATTCTGAGGAAATAACTAGCAGGAGAAATAAAGGAGAGTCAGGGGATATTGTTTATTTGGATTTTCAGAATGCCTTTGACAAGGTGCTGCACATGAGAAACTTAACAAAGTAAGTGTGCATGGTGTTAGCATGGACAGAAGATTGACTGGCTGGCAGGAGACAAAGTGTGGGAATAAAAGGGGCCTTTTCTGGTTGGCTGCGGTGACTAGTGATGTGCCGCAGGGGTTGGTGTTAGGACCACTTCTATTCATGTTGTATGTGAATGATTTGGATGTAGGAAATGATGGCTTTGTGGCCAAGTTTGCCAATGATACAAAAATAGGTGGAGGGGCAGGTGGTGTTTACACACGGACTTAAACAGGTTGGGGAGATGGACAAAGAAGTAACAGATGGAATATAATGTGGGGTAGCATATGGTTATGCACTTCAGTAGAAGGAATAAAGGTATAAACTATTTTCTAAACGGGGAGAAAATTAAAAATCAGAGGTGCAGGGGGACTTGGGAGTCCTAGTGCAGGATTCCCTAAAGGTTAACTTGCAGGTTGAGTTGGTTGTAAGGAAAGAAAATGCAATGTTAGCATTCATCTTGAGAAGACTAGAATTCAAAAGCAAGGTTGTAATACTGAGGTTTTATAAAGCATTGGTCAGACTGCACTTGGAGTATTGTGAGCAGTTTTTGGCCCCTTATCTAAGAAAAGATGTCCTGGCATTGGAGAGAGTTCAGAGGAAGTTCACAAGAATGATCCCGAGAAATGGTTAACATATGAGGAGCGTTAGATTGGTCAGGGTCTGTACTCGCTAAAGTTTAGAAAAATGAAGGGGAATCTCATTGCAAACTATCAAATATTGGTGTAGAGCAGATATTTCCTATAGTGGGGGAGTCTAAAACCAGAGAGCAGTCTCAGAATTGAGGAACATCTATTTAGAACAGTTATGAGGAGAAGTTTCTTTAGCCAGAGGTTAGTGGATCTATGGAATTCATTGCCACAGATTACTGTGCAGGTCAAGGGATTGGGTATATTTAAGCAGAGGTAGATAGGTTCTTTATTAATCAGGGAGTTAAAGGTTACAGGGAGAATAGGGTTGTGAGGGATAATAATTCAACCATGATAGAATGGCAGAGCTGACTCAGGATTAGTGGCCTAATTCTGCTTCTGTGTCTTATGGTCTTAACCCTAAGGGAGTCCTGCACTACGATTTGCAAGTCTCTTTCAACCTCTCTTTCTGAATTTGCTCCGTATGTAGAAAATAGTCAACATTATTCTTTCTATGAAAGTGCATGGCCATACACTTCCTACACTCAATTCCATCTGACACTTCTAAACCCATTCTCCTATTCTGTCCAAGTCCTTATGCAGAGTCCCTGCTTTTTCAATGTCACCTGCCCATCCATGTATCTTTGTATCATGCATAATCTTGGCCACAAAACTTTCAATTCTGTTTTGCAGCCTCCTGTGCAGCACCTTGTCAAAGGCCTTTTGAAAATCCAAGTGAGCAAAATCCACTGACTCTCATTTGCCTATCCTGCCTGTACTTTTCCTCTAAGGTTTGTCAGCCAAGGTTTCCCTTCATGGAAACCATGCTGACTTTGGACAATTGTATCATGTGCCTCCAAGTACCTCAAAATCTGTGAATTTAGGCTAAATGGCCTGTAATTTCCTCTGTTGCCTCCTTCCCACTGTGGAGTGATATTTTCAATTTTCCATGTCCTCTGGAATGATTCCAGGTCTAGTCATTCTTGAAGATCAGTATTATTGCCTCTACAATCTCTTCAGAAAGATAGATAGATAAATAAATAAGTATAGAAACAAGAGAAAATCTGCAGGTGCTGGAAATCTGAGCAGCACACACAAAATGCTGGAGGAACTCAGCAGGCCATGTTGCAAGGACGTGGCTGGGGACAAACGCAAGTGCAGGACACAGAGGCTGAGGCAGAGTCGTTAGGCATAGCACCTCAGCGAACGGGGAGCCGATATCCAGGAGACGATGCGAAGCTTAGAACTGACAGTTCTCAGGAATAGGAAGCAAGGTTTACTCTCACAAGAGTCGAGCAACGAACTGGCAACTTCTTGCTGTGGTGGCAGGGTTTTTATCCTGCCGTTTGTTGGGAAGCAGGTGCGTGTAGTTAGTGGTACCTGGGTATGATTGGAATCTAATTGAGGTGATCGAGGCCCAAATCTTGAGGCAAATGGCAAGGTGGGGGATTGCCAGACGGGACCATGACAGGCCAGGCATATTTATGGAAAAGAGTAGTAAACAACTGACATTTCAGGCTGAGACCCCTGATGAAGACTCTTGCCTCTTTTCCATAGATGTTGCCTGAGTTTCTCCTGCATTTTGTGCATGTTGCTTAGATAGATAAATTGATGCTTTATTGATATCAAAGAAAATTAGTGTCACAACAGCATTGCAAGTGCACAGATATACAAATAGTAGAAGAGAAATAAGAAAGAATAAAAAATAAATCACCTTAAAAATAAAACAAAGTTAAACAGAGCTCTGGTAAATAACAGTCTAACAGGAGGGGGTCATCACATCCCCGACTATAGGCTGACTTATTATTGACCCTAATGGCCAAGGGTAAGAATGACTTCATATAGCATTGTTTGGAGCAATGTAGTTGTCTTAGTCTATTACTAAAAGTGCTCTTCTGTTCAAGCAAGGTGAGAAACATTGTTCAGAATTGCCAGGATTTTCTGGAGCGTCCTTTGTTCTATCACAGCCTCCAGAGTGTTCATTTTGACTCCGATAACAGAGCCAGGCTTTCTAATTAGTTTACTGAGCCTGCTGGCATCACTGTATTGATGCCATTGCCCCAGCACACCACTGCATAGAAGATTGTACTGGTGACAACAGACTGGTAGAACACATGAAGCAGAGCCTACACACTCCAAATGACTTCAGTCTCCTCAGGAAGTAGAGGTGACTGACTCTTCAGCTACCTCTTTCAGAACCCTGGGGTGCAGGTGACTTATCTATATTCAGGCCTTTCATCTTCCCACCAAGCACCTCCTCCATAGTAATAGCGACTGCACTCACTTTTGATTCCTAACACTCAAATTTCTGATATATTACTGGTGTCTTCCATGGTAAAGACTGATGCAAAATACTTACAGCTTGTCTACCATTTCCTTGTCTCCCATTACTACCTCTACAGCATCATTTTCTAGGGGTTCGATATCCATTATACTCATTATATGTCTGAAAAAACTTCTGGTAGCCTCTTTTATATTATTCGCAAGCTTACTTTCATATTTAATTTCTTCTCTCCTTATTGCTTTTTCAGCTGTCTTCTGTTGGTCTTTAAAATCTTCCAAACCCTCTAACTTTCCGCTAATTTTTGCTATATTGTATGCCTTCCCTTTGCTTTTATGCTGCCTTTTATTTTTATGCTGTCTTTGTCAGCCATGACAGGCTTATTCCTTTTTTAAAATGGTTCTTCTTTGGGATTACTGATCCTGTGCCTTTCAAATTACTCCTAGAAACTCCAGCCATTGCTGTTTGCCCTCATCACTGCTAGTGTCCCTGTCAAAATAACTTTGGCCAATGCTTTCTTATGCCTCTGTAGTTCCCTTTACTATATTCTAATACACCCGATTTTAGTTTCTCCCATTCAAGCTGCAGAGTGAATTCTACAAAATGTTATGAGCACTGTCTCCTAATGTTTCCTTAACCTTAAGCTTCCTAATCAAATTTGATTCATTACACAGCAGTCAATCCAGAAATGCTTTTTCCCTGGTGCACTCAACCACAAGCCGCTCTGAAAATTTATCTTGTAAGCATTCTACAAATTTCTTTTCTTGGGATCCAGCACCAATCTGGTTTTCCACATTTACCGCATATTAAAATGCTCCATAACCCGCATATTAAAATTCTCCATAAAACTACCCTTTTTACATACTTTTAAAATCTCCCTCTGTGATTAGTATCTCAGATTCTGGCTGCTTGCATATAAATTCAGTGAGGATGATTTTTGACATTTTCAGTTTCTTAAAACTATCCATGAGGAGTCTACACCTTCTGATCCTATGTCACTTTTTTTCTGAGGAATTGATTTCATTTTTTACCAACAGAGTCACCCCAACACCATTGCCTCCCTGTCTCTCCATTTAATATGGTGTGTATCCTTGGATGTTAACGTCTCAACTATGATCTTCTTTCAGCCATGATTCAGGTTTGCCCACAACGTCATACCTGCCTAGAAGAGACTTCGCAGAGTTTGTGGTTTGATTACTACTCTGCAAAGTCTCTTCCAGGGATGACTACCCTGAAGAAGTTTAAATCTTCCCTTCAACGGGAGTTCAGTGAAACTCTATCTCACTAATCCCCTGCTGTGATCCCTGCTGCTCTCCACCTCTTCGACCACATGCTTACCCAGACATGGGAACATGTCTTCACTGCCACGGTTTCACCAATCAGCTTCCCAGCTCTTTACTTCAGCCCTCCTCCTCTAGGTTTCACCTATCAGCTGGTGGTTCTCTCCCCCCGCCCCCGCAACATTTAAAATCTACTCAGCTTTAATTCTCCAGTCCTGCCAAAGGGTTTCGGCCTGAAATGTTGACTGTACTTTTTTCCATAGATGTTGCCTGGCCTGCTGAGTTCCTCCAGCATTTTGTGTGTGATTCAATGGGCCAAATGGCCAAATTCTGTTCTTATGTCTTATGGTCTTATCCTTTTCGAAACACTTTTGTCTTTTTTCTTTATTCTGGAGACTTCCTCTTCTGCAATCTCCTGACACTTTTCTTTCTCTTCCTTTTCCACCCTGTTGAACCTACTCGCTATTATTTAGTTTACAGCCCTAATTATACAATTCACCAGGAACCTTTAATATCTTTATTTTTCCCTTTCAGGGTTCTTTTGAAGACCCTGACCTGGAGTTACACTCTGACCTTGGTTCTTTGTGGGAATGGGACCCATTCTTGGGGTTTCAGGACCGGCCATTGTTCAGCACGCCAAGGGGTCGACCTGAGAGGCGGCCTAGTGTTTGAAAGCCTAAGATCTTGAGGCTCTGGAGACGGGCGGATTGAGGGTCGGTGTCACGGCAGGAGACTCGTGTGTCATCAGGGAGGCCAGAAAATCTTTTGCCGTGGGCCTGAAGACCCGAGATCTTTGTGATGTTCGGGCACAGAGCTTGTGAAAAGCGATGAAACGTACATTTTAACATTGTAAACCAGCAGTTTGTTGTTATGTTTCCCGGTTCCTGAGAAAATGGGGGACACCTTGAGAGAGAACTTGTGGGTTACCAAGTGCCGGATGAATTGCGATAGTCTTTGGGATAACTGCAAGGTCTGTGTCTTTGCTATCGCTTAGCTCCACACTTGTGCTCGGTAGCGGGTGCGCTTTTTGTTTTGCCAGTGGGGGGAGGGGGATTGTTGCTTGCCGCCACTTATGTGCAGGAACGGGGAGCTGGGGAGTACTTTGAGGTTCTCATGTTTAACTGTCGTTCATTCTTTGGGGCAATTCTCTGTTTTCGTGGATGTTTGTGATGAAAAAGCATTTCAGGATGTATATTGTATACATTTCTCTGACATAAAATTGAACCTTTGAACCTTTGAATTTAGGGCCCAGCAATGTTGAGGTGGTGCCCATCCCATCAGAACACCTCCCTCTTTCCCCAATACTGGTGCCAATGTCCCACAAATTCAAACCCACTTCTCTCACATCAATCTATGAGACACACATTTAGTTCTCTAATCTTATTGACCCTGTGCTTTGCTCAAGTAACAATCCAGACATAATTACTTTTATAGTTCCGCATTTTAATGTAGTCTTTTGGTACACAAATTCCATGACAACTGGATCTTTCCCCTCCTACGCCAAACTCCTCCACAGGTTAAATGAGATGTCACAAATCTGATATCAGGCAGACAACACAGCCTTCCGAACTCTCGATCCTTGTGACAAAGTTTTATTTATTTTCTGATTCTCTGCTCCACTCCTTTGTTTCCACTACTACTCTCAGAAAAAACTGTAGAAAATGCAATACATGTCCTTTCTTCTCTTCCCCTCTCAACATTCATAGACCCAAATGGTCTTTCCAGTACAAGCAGTGAATCACTTGCAGTTCTTTCAACTTAGTGTACTGAATTTGGTGTTTTCAATGTGGCCTTCTCTACATTGGAATTAGATGATCACTTTGCAGAATACTTGCATGTAGATTTCAGGACTGACCCAAACTTTTCTTGTTACCTGTCACTTTAATTCTCCATCCCTCTTCCATTCAACCTAATTGTCTATAGCTCTCTGCATTACTGCAATAAGTCTCAAAACAATCTTGAGGAACAGTGCTCCATCTTTCACCTGGGCATGTTGTGACAAGAATACGCATAGATTAAGATGTAGCTGGCCTGTGCCGGCACCAGTGGAATCAGCAGTTGGTCTGCCACCTGTCTTCAGGAGAGAGAGAGATAAGGAAAACAATGGAGCAGCATTTGGAGATGTTAATGAAGGAAGGAGAGCTGTCAAGAGCAGCTCCCCCTTTGAACCCTGAACTGTTTGAAGTGATGGACGGGCGATACCCCAGCAGGGGGATAAAAAGGGATAGGTTCGCTAAGGCAGGACACACACGACACCCGAGGTAACAAGACTCTGGAAGTGGTGCGTCTCTCACAAGTCGGTGGGAAGTATCGGGCCATAGACGCACAGGGTGGAAAGGCACGATCGGCGGGAACCTGGTGTGTGTCCACCCTTGTCTGGGTGCCAGGTTCACCGCAGGGAAACGATCGTATCTGGAAACGGAGGGGTCACGGTCGGTGACCTCAGATGACATCACAAAGGACTCGCCCGAAAGTTGACTGCGAAGGTCTGTGTGGAAGCCGTTTAAATATTCATTCATTTTGCTCTCCCTCTCCTTCCCCCCGCTGTCCATCGCCACGGCAGCGATTACTGCGAACTGAACTGAACTAAATTGAACTGAACTTTGCGTCTCTTTGAAACTGGTCATTTACCCCTAGACAACGATAGAGCTTGATTGATCCTGTTATCTTAATTCTGTGTACATGTATGTTTATCATTGCTGAACTGTTGCATTCATTATCCTTTTGATTAGGGTACTGTGTTGCTTGTTTCTTTAATAAAACTTCCTTAGTTCTAGTAATCCAGACTCCAACAGAGTAATCCATTTCTGCTGGTTTGGCAACCCAGTTACGGGGTACGTAACAATGTTTAAACCTTTTGTACTCAGTACTGAAATCTCCAACTTTATGCAAACACGAGGGAATCTGCAGATGCTGGAATTTCAAGCAACACACATAAAAGTTGCTGGTGAACGCAGCAGGCCAGGCAGCATCTCTAGGAAGAGGTACAGTCGACGTTTCAGGCCGAGACCCTTCACCTGACGAAGGGTTTTGGCCTGAAATGTCGACTGTACCTCTTCCTAGAGATGCTGCCTGGCCTGCTGCATTCACCAGCAACTTTTATGTGTGTTTCTCCAACTTTACGTAGCTCACTTTCTCTTTCTATTTTGTCACATACCCCGTGATTGGTTAAAGAACCAGCAGAGATGGAAAACACTTTGGAGTCCGTTAGTGCTATTAACTAATAATATTTATTAGTAACTACGCAATACAATAATATAAATGTAGATAAATCAAACAGGTTAGCAAATGATTATATATAAGTAAGTGTGGAATATATATGAAAACCAAGCTTCTTCAAGTCTAAGGGTAAATAGGTAGTCTAATGGTAATGAGTAAAGTTCAGTTCAATTCGTGGTATTGAGTTGAGTAGTGGAGAGAGAGAGAGGGAGAGATTTGAGTCTTCAAGTGAGCTGCCACCATTGATCTTCCCGTTGTCCTCCGAAATCCTTTAGAAGTCATTGACCATGACCACAACAAGGGGAACTGTTCTTCTGTGCTGGAGCTATCAACCCAGGCAAGGGTTGGGCACATGAACAACTCCCCACCGATCACTTCCTTTCCACACTGCAAGAGCCACTGATCGATCTGCCTGATTGATCCTCCAAAAACCCACTTTTTCTGTGGGCACAACAAAGCTCATTTAGTGTCCAAAATCATGTGTCCCAGGTCTATCATCCTACCATCTATTTATCTGACCGTACTGAGTACCAACTGTCTCTCAAATAACTCCTCCCTTCTCTGTCTGTGTAAGAACATACAAGCAGGCAATGTCCTTGGAGAAAGTATAAACAACCTGCTACTCAGATACCTCGTCTCTCTCTCTCTCTCTCTCTCTCTCTCTTTTAGACAAGGTGTTTGTGTTAAATAACTCTTTTCAAAAGCGCAGTTCATAGGGATAATCGAGCACAGTTTATAGGGCTAATTCAGCACCCTGTCACAATATAGTCATTTATACTGTAACTCACTCATCTATGACACTGCTTAGTTTTTGCAGAAAGTTTACTCATGAATGGTTTACTCTTTTTCATTATTTCATTACAATTGAGTACTGTAATTATAGTGTAGCCTTCAATTCCACTACAAAATCATCTCCCACTTCAAGACAAAATATGAAGGCATTATTGTTTAATTATGAACAATTGATCTGAGTTTAAGTAAATAGGAAATGGTAAACTATCTTGGTTTTAATGATTAGATTTACATTCACCACTATGGTTGAGCAGCTCTTTGATTAAATTCCCTTTATGCATAAATTAATGATTAAAATGTTAAGTTAATATTTATATTCAGGGCATTTATTAAATACTCTGGGACAGATAACTACTTCAGGCTCCAATAACAAAGCAGACAATCCACTGACTAGAGTGATTAGCTATTAGCAATTTTCATTATCACTTTATATATAACCCATAAGATATGTGATCCTGAGGGCTTCATCACTGAACAGTGAATTTAATCTGATGACATGAAACCTATTATTTTGCTACTGTTCATCTTAATCCAGCAACCTTCAGATAATAAAACAGAGTCCACTTGCTGCTAGACTTGTAGTTACAGTGATAGTGGGCCCAGTGTTTGCACACCAGAGAAATGACTGAAGCAATTCCAACCAGATTTAGGCAGAGATGTCATTTAATTTTGTCCTCCTGACACATCCACCATCACAGATGCCAGCCTCCAGCCAAATGAAATCATTCCATGGGATGTCAAGAATCAGCTAAAAATGCTGGATATAACAAATGTTATGAGACCAGACAACATCTCAGCTACACTTTTATCCAAGCTTTCCAGTATGGGTACAACAGTAGCATCTACCCTAATATGTGCAAAATTGCCCAGGTATGCCCTATAATCCAAGTTGACCGTTATCACCCAGTTAGTCTATTCTCAACCAGCAGCGTAATGGAAGGTTTTACTGACTATGCTGTCAATAACTTATTCACTGATGTCCACTTCAGCTTTCAACGGGGCCACTCAGCTCAACCTAAGAGCAAACAATATTACAGAGCTAAATTATGGAGGTAGATGAGAGAGGATGCCCTTGATATCAAGGCAACAATTGATTAGGTGTGGTATAAATAGACTTCGTTAAAATTGAGATTATGGGGATTAAAGGAATAAAAAACATTTTAATGGTTTCAGACATACTTTGCACAAAGGAAACACAGCCCCCGATCTCCTGCAGTTTGCCTACCAGGAGCACATTAGAATCAACAATGCTGTTATCTACCTGCTGAAGAAAGCCTACTCCCATATGGATTAACAGGGCAACACTGTCAGGATCATGTTTTTTGATTTCTCAAATGCTTTCTTAAAATCTTCTATAGTTGTACCGTGGAGAGTATTCGGACAGGCTGCATCACTGTCTGGTATGGAGGGGCTACTGCACAGGACCGAAAGAAGCTGCAGAGAGTCGTAAATTTAGTCAAATCAATCTTGGGTACCCAGCACATCTTCAAGGAGTGGTGTTTTAGAAAGACGGCGTCCATTATTAAGGACCCCCAGCACCCAGGGCATGCCCTTTTCTCAGTGTTACCATCAGGTAGGAGATACAGAAGCCTGAAAGCATGCATTCAGTGATTCAGGAACAGCTTCTTCCCCTCTGTCATCCGATTCCTAAATGGACATTGAACCCATGAAACTACCTCACTTCTTTAATATATGTTACTTCTGTTTTTTGCACGGTTTTAAATCTATTCAATATATGTATACTGTAATTTATTTATTTATTATTACAATTGTTTTTTTTTCTTCTGTGTTATGTAATGCATTGAAGTGCTGCTGCTAAGTTTCACGACACATGCTGGTGATAATAAACCCGATTCTGATTCTGGACAAATGTAATAAATATTTTGTGTCAGTCTTGGAAGACACTAGGTGGCAAAAGTGAGTGTAGTTTGTATTACCATGGAGAAAGTGCTTGGAAAGTTGCAAGTTTTGAAGGTAGATTATTCACCTAGACAGAATGGACTATACCCTAGGGTTCTAAAAGAAGTAGCTGAAGAGACGGTAGAAGAATTAGTAGTGATCTTTCAACAATCATTAGATTCTGGAATGATTTTGGAGGACTGGAAAATTGCAAATGAAGGGAGGGTGGCAGAAAAAAGGAAATTGTAGCCAGTTAGCCCAAATTCAGTGGTTGGGAAAGCTTTAAGAGTCCATTATTAAGGATGAGGTTTCGTGGTACTTGGAGGCACATGTTAAAATAGGCCAAAGTCAGTATGGTTTTCTAAAGGGGAAGTCTTGCCTGACAAATCTGCTGGAGTTCTTTGAGCAAATATCAGGCAGGATAGACAAAGGAGAGTCAGTGGATGTTGTTTACTTGGACTTTCAAAAGGCCTTTGATAAAGTGCCACACATGAAGCTGCTTAGCAAGATAAGAGCCCATGGTATTACAGGAAACTTCTAGCATGGATAGAAGATCAGCTGACTGGCAGAATGCAAACAGTGGGAATAAAGGTGGCCTTTTCTGGTTGGTTGCTGGTGCCTAGTGATCTTCTGCAGGTGACAGTTTAGCGACTGATTCTTTTCACTTCATCTGACAATAATTTGGATGACGGAATTGATAGCTTTGTGGCCAAGTTTGCAGATGACATGAAGGTAGGTGGAGGTACAAGTAATGCTGAGGAAGCAGGGAGTCTGCAGAAGGACTTACGCAGATTAGGAGAATGGGCAAAAAATTGCAGATGAAATATAGTGAAGGAAAGTTTGTGGTTATGCACTTTGGAAAAAAGAATAAAGGCTTAGATTATTTTCTAAATGGAGAGAAATTCAAAACTCAGAGGTGCAAAGGGAAATAGGTGCAGAATTCCCACAGTGGGTGCAGAATTCCATGAAGGTTAACTTGCAGGTTCAGCATGTGTTAAGGAAAGCAAATGCAATGTTAACATTCATTTTGAGAGAACTAGAATATAAGAATAAGGCTGTAAAGTTGCAGCTTAATAAGGCATTGGTCAGACCATATTTGGAGTATTGTGAGCAGTTTCGGACCCCTTATCTAAGAAATGATGTGCTGACATTGGAGAGGGTCCAGAGAAGTTTCACAAGAATGATCCTGGGATTGAAAGAGTTTACATATGATGAGTGTTTGGTGGCTCTGGGCCTGTACTCACTGGAGTTTAGAAGAATGTGGGGATACCTCATAGAAACCTAATGAATATTGAAAGATCCAGTTAAAGTGGATGTGGAGAGGATGTTTCCCACAGTGGGTGAGTCTAGGATCAGAGGGCACAGCCATAGAATAGAGGATTGTCCATTAAGGACAGATGAAGAGTAAACAACAGGAATTCTGCAGATGCTGGAAATTCAAGCAACACACATCAAAGTTGCTGGTGAACGCAGCAGGCCAGGCAGCATCTCTAGGAAGAGGTACAGTCGACGTTTCAGGCCGAGACCCTTCGTCAGGACTAACTGAAGGAAGAGTTAGTAAGAGATTTGAAAGTGGGAGGGGGAGGGGGAGATCCAAAATGATAGGAGAAGACAGGAGGGGGAGGGATGGAGCCAAGATCTGGACAGGTGATTGGCAAAGGGGATATAAGAGGATTATGGGACAGGAGGTCCGGGGAGAAAGACAAGGTGGGGGGGAAACCCAGAGGATGGGCAAGGGGTATAGTCAGAGGGACAGAGGGAGAAAAAGGAGAGTGAGAGAAAGAATATGTGTACAAAAATAAATAACAGATGGGGTACGAGGGGCGGGTGGGGCATTAGCGGAAGTTAGAGAAGTCAATGTTCATGCCATCAGGTTGGAGACTACCCAGATGGAATATAAGGTGTTGTTCCTCCAACCTGAGTGTGGCTTCATCTTTACAGTAGAGGAGGCCGTGGATAGACACGTCAGAATGGGAATGGGATGTGGAATTAAAATGTGTGGCCACTGGGAGATCCTGCTTTCTCTGGCGGACAGAGCGTAGGTGTTCAGCAAAGTGGTCTCCCAGTCTGCGTCGGGTCTCGCCAATATATAGAAGGCCCCATCGGGAGCAGCGGACGTAGTATATTACCCCAGCCGACTCACAGGTGAAGTGTCGCCTCACCTGGAAGGACTGTCTGGGGCACTGAATGGTGGTAAGGGAGGAAGTGTAAGGGATGTGTAGCACTAATCCTTGTAAGCGGAACAACTGCTACACATGCCCTTACACTTCCTCCCTTACCACCATTCAGGGCCCCAGACAGTCCTTCCAGGTGAGGCGACACTTCACCTGTGAGTCGGCTGGGGTGATATACTGCGTCCGGTGCTCCCGATGTGGCCTTCTATATATTGGTGAGACCCGACGCAGACTGGGAGATCATTTTGCTGAACACCTATGCTCTGTCCACCAGAGAAAGCAGGATCTCCCAGTGGCCACACATTTTAATTCCACATCCCATTCCCATTCTGATATGTCTATCCATGGCCTCCTCTACTGTAAAGATGAAGCCACACTCAGGTTAGAGGAACAACACCTTATATTCCGTCTGGGTAGCCTCCAACCTGATGGCATGAACATTGACTTCTCTAACTTCCGCTAATGCCCCACCTCCCCCTCGTACCACATCCGTTATTTATATATATACACACATTCTTTCTCTCTCTCTCCTTTTTCTCCCTGTGTCCCTCTCACTATACCCCTTGCACATCCTCTGGGTTCCCCCCCTCCCCTTTTCCTTCTCCCTGGGCCTCCTGTCCCATGATCCTCTCATATCCCTTTTGCCAATCACCTGTCCAACTCTTGGCTCCATTCCTCCCCCTCCTGTCTTCTCCTATCATTTTGGATCTCCCCCTCCCCCTCCCACTTTCAAATCTCTTACTAGCTCTTCCTTCAGTTAGTCCTGACGAAGAATCTTGGCCCGAAACGTCGACTGTACCTCTTTCTAGACATGCTGCCTGGCCTGCTGCATTCACCAGCAACTTTGATGTGTGTTGCTTGAATTTCCAGTATCTGCAGAATTCTTCGTGTTTACCATAGATACTTGAATTGATCTCAGAATTTTTGAGAAAAAAAAACACGAGTGAACAAAATTCCTGCCCTGGCTGGAAGTAGATACAACTGCACAGTCAGAAAGCCTACTTTCATATGTGATGACTGGTTAAGTAGACAGTGTTGGAAGTCTGCAGAATTCATCACAGATTTATGGAATTTTGCAGCATGAAAAAGTCTACAAATCATAAAGGTAGAAGGAGGAAGATTGTATTGATTGAATTTTATTAATTAAATATGAAGGAACTAATTCTGTATTATAGTGCTTGGAACAATGAAAAGTAAATCCTGACAGTGAACACAGAGCCTAATTTTGTTAATTAAATTTGATGGATTTGATATCTTAATTTGCTGGTCCACAATTTCCCAAACTGTACTTTTTTGGGAGCATCAAAGAGCTTATAAATATTGATGTAACCCCGTGGTAAGCCTCAGGCTTGCTCAGCTTGCTTTCGACTAGGGGGAGCAGCCTTTGGATCCACCAAAGTGGGTAATCAAGTTTGTGTAGATGTTGTGTGATGTACCCCACCCCACCAAATAACAGACAGTACACCATATGCGATTAAATGATTACACTTTATAAACCTTACTGGAACTATGTAATTAATACAGATACAATATAAAAGGAAAGTAAAAGGTGCCAATCTAATCAAAGTTCAACCACTTTGTGCACATCTGTTGGAGCTCAATTAACGGGGTCTTCTTTCCACCATTCGATCCCCTCCAACCTCCTCGACCTGCTGCCAGGGACCAAACACGGTGGTTGACAAGACGCTCCGCATGAGTCTGTCCTCGTCTCGTCTCCTCACCAAAGACCCTGGGCCTCAGATTCCCGCTGGGGGTCCCCCGTTCCATTGCCCAGCTTACAGCATCGTGTCTCCTCTCTCTGTTCCCATCGCGCCTTCTGCCCCAAAGCCCGCGAAAAACAATAGCTTACAGACACACAAGAAAGAATAACATCTATCCCAATTGGTTAGCAAATGAATACAATTCTTGTTATCAGTATTATAAGCCAAACAAGCTGCTAGAGAGAAGCACTTTCTCAGCAGTTAACATAACAAAGAAGCCATTTTATTCTGACATAACAAAGAAGCCATTTTTATTAGCCTTAGCAGTAACATAAAAGAAGAAACCCTACATTGAATTTGGTCTTAAAGTGGAATATTCTGCTTGTAGTTCCTTGTAGTTCATCATTAGAAATGTATAATAGACTCACAATCTATGATATTCAGGTTTTCTTGTTGATAGATCTATCTTATCTAACAAGGCCTCAATCATCAGAATTCATTCTCCTGTGCTTAACAAAGCCACGGCAGTAAATCCCTGCTGTAAACTATGTTAAAATTTAGAAATGGTAGCTGTAGGTAGCTATCTTATTCAAATAACCATAGCTGGAATTTATTTTTCACTCAGAAACAACTATGGCATTCAGAATACATTACAATGGAATTAACCAATTTCATATTGAAATAGATGAGGATTGCAAGGATTGCATTATGTGTGCACATCATTTAAAAGGTATATTAATGCAGAAATTACATGATAACTGAATTTTGTGGAGATATTCTTTGCTTCAAAACACTTCTTGTGCAATCTATTAATAATTAAAAGTTGTTTATTCACAAAATTACATTGAAATCATCTAGTTTTTCTGTGTATTAGTTGGGAAATAGGAATTTCGAGGTAATGAACTTCAAATAAAAATCAGCTGATTTGAACTGGTGGAATTTGAAATGTGGAAAATACAGCAGTAACTTTACTGTTTCACAACAGTGTGCCCAGTTGTAGATAGAGCATATAGAAAGTATGTTAAAAGTAAGTATTTTCCGGCATTTTCACAACATAATGAAATAATCTTTGACTTTCTATAACATGGACATTACACATAGAGTCTGAAAAAAGAAGAGTAGTATTACTAGACAGCTGTGTGTGAGAATGAGGTAACAGTTATGCATGAAACAATTAGTGCTCTATAAAGCACTGTCAATGATCTTTTTGTGATAATCTCTAACAACACTTTTGTTCGCAGCCTAATTTAATTACATTATGAAAGAAAACTCACATCACATTTCAAATGGAGGAAAAATCATTACCTAGTGATCTAATATTTAACTGGCTGATTCTTATTTCAGGAGGTGATATTTATTATTTCAAGTTACATTATTATCACTGTGCATTATTCAATCACAGTGGTTTCTCTCCAGGATAATGCACAGACATCTACGCAGTTCAAGTAAAGGTTAATTGCAAGTTGTTAGTTTATTAATCAAATGTTAAGGGCGAGGAATTTGCTAACAGAAAAGAAAATCTAATTTTGCATTGTTGTCAAATTGTAAGAATTTCTTTTAACTAGGGCAGCAGTGCTCTAAATTTTTTTCATTACTCATGAAATTAGGCTTTACACTTGAAACATGGGACAGGAATAGACTATTCAGTCCCATCAGTGTATTCCATGATTCAGTGAGATCACAGTAATGCTGAATCCATCCAGATGTATTGGTTCCATGTGCATAAGCATAGTGTGATAAAATCTTAAGAACTAATCTTATTGCTTGAAGCAGCTTTTACTGTTCTTTGTAGATAGAGTTTCATCCTCTGTGTTAAGCAAAGTTTCCTTACTTGACTACTGAATGATTCTACCCTGATTTTACCCTATGTTTGTTTGTAATATGCTAGTCTACCTGCAAAAGTTTCTCTTTAAAGTTATTAGTTCACTTAAATATTCTAAAAGTGTTTATCAAATTATCTGCCAACCTTTGCTTTCTCAGAGAGAATGCTTTGCTAATGTATACAGTTCCTATAATGTAAAGCACAGCAGAGCTCTGGTTGCACACTAGTGAATCCAGGCTGCAATATTTTGAATAACTTTTGTGGGTGTGGTTCCCAGAATTGTATACCTACAGTAGGCACTTCATGAGGATGTTGCCTGGATTGGGGAGCATGCGTTATGAGAATAGGTTGAGTGAACTCAGTCTTTTCTCCTTCGAGTGACGGAGGATGAGAAGTGACCTGACAGATGATGAGAGGCATTGATCGTGTGGATAATCAGAAGCTTTTTCCCAGGGCTGAAATGGCTAACATGAGAAGGCACAGTTTTAAGGTGCTTGGAAGTAGGTACAGTGGAGATGTCAGGGGTAAGTTTTTTATGCAGAGTGGTGAGTGCATGGAATGGGCTGCTGGTGACGGTGGTGGAGGCGGATACGATAGAGTCTTTTAAGAGACTCCTGGATAGGTATATGCAGCTTAGAAAAATAGAGGGCCATGGGTAACCCTAGATAATTTCTGAAGTAAGGACATGTTTGGTACAGCTTTGGGGGCCAAAGGGCCTGTATCGTGCTGTAGGCTTTCTATATCACCAGAGCAGTCTCCATAAAATCTCTAAGTCTACTGGAAAGATAGTGAACCAACTTTACTCACCTCTTCTATGCCAACAGCATTGAAGTGATAGTTATACTTAGTCAGTTATGTTGGGCAGGACATGTCATTCACATTCCAGACCCAAGAATCCAGAAATAGGCTGATTACCCTGACTTCTGTTGAGGAAAGCAATTACCAACTAGGGCAAAAGACTCAAGGAGATACCCAGAACCTTCTTGAAGAAATACAATATTCCCACTGACATGTTGGAATTCTGTCCCATGACTACTCAAATTGGGGATTCAGGATGGTGTTAAGAAACTTGATGCCAAGTATTCATTGTACACAGAAACTTTAAAAGGAGCACAGTAGCTCGGAAGCTACTCACTTTTCCACCTTGATGGGGACTTCCTGTGCCATCATAGTCATAATGATAAAGTCATTGAATTGTACAGCACAGAAACAGGCCCTTTGACCCAACATCCATGCCAAACAAGATGTCTACCTGAGCTGTTCCCATTTGCCTGCATTTGGTCCAAATCCTCTAAGTCTTTCCTGTCCATGTACTTAACCGAATAGTAGCTTGTTGCATATACCCAACACCCTCTGTATGAAAGGCTTGCCCCTGAGGTTCCCTTTAAATCCTTTCCCTCTCAACTTAAGCTGAAATCCTTTAACTTTAGATTCCCATACCCTGGAAGATAAGAGTCTGACCATCTACCTTATCTATAACTCTTTAAAAGGTCACCCCTCAGCCTTCTTCACTCAAGGGAAAATGGTGCAACCTATCCTGTCTAACCTTATAAATTAAGCCCTTCAATACCAGCAACACCCTTATGAATTTTCTCTGTGGGAGAATCTGTGGAACAAGTGTCAGAAAAAGTGATAGAGGCAGGTACATTTGAAAGGCATTTGTATGTACATAGATGAATTGGAAAAGTTTAGAGGGATACGAGCTAAAATACAAGAAAATGGAATAACTTGGTTAGGCACCTTTGTCAGCATGGATAGGTTTAGATGGTAGGGCCTCTTTCTGTGTTGTATAACTCTGTAATTTTATCTGTCGGCTCACACCAACATTACCAGAGTCACCCTTGATCTAAACTCTAAGGGACTTCCAAAAAGACACAATTATAACCTAAATAACTATAGCTAAATGTTCTATTCTGATTCTAGCGTTATATGGCTATTATGGAGAAGGCAGGAGAACAGAGTTGAGAAGGAAAATCAATCACCCATGATCAAATGGCAGAGCAGATTTGATGGGCTGAATAGCTTAATTCTGTTCCTATGTCTTATGGCTTTATAGAACTACAGAATGTGAGGCCACAACTTGCCCAGTATTGAGGCAAACAAAGTGAGAATAGGGAAGAAGGAAGTCCACAGATGCTGTCTGACCTGCTGAGTTCTCCAGCATTTTGTATGCATTGCTCAAGATAATTCTTACTATTGCATTTCAGCTTATTTCACATTTAATCACATTCTCAATGATCGTTGGAGAATGATATCAAATTGTGGCTCAGAGTTTAAATAACTGTATAAATTTATTAAACACTAAAACTTATAAATGAAAAGCTCAGCATGAAGCTCAGAGATGCCTTGTGCAGCTGGATCCTGGACTTCCTGTCAGATTGCCAGCAGGTTGTAAGAGTGGGCTCCCTCACCTCCAACCCTCTGACTCTCAATACAGGAGCCCCTCCGGGCTGTGTACTGAGTCCCCTCCTTTACTCCCTGTGTACCCATGACTGTATCACCACCCGCAGCTCCAATCTGCTAATTAAATTTGCTGATGACACTACATTATCTCAAACAATAACGAGGTAGCCTGCAGGGAAGGAGTCATCTCTCTGACATAGTGGTGTCAAGAACACAACCTCTCCCTCAATGTCGCAAAAACAAGGGGGCTAGTTGAGCATTACAGGAGGAGTGGAGATGGGCTAACCCCTATTGACATCAATGGATCTGGAGTTGAGAGGGTAAACAATTTCAAGTTCCTCAGCGTCCACATCACCAAGGACCTCATGTCACGTGGTCTGTTCACACCAGCTGTGTGGTGAAAAAGGCACAACAGTGCCTCTTTCACCTCAGACAGCTGAGGAAGTTTGGTACGGGCCCCCAAATCCCATGAACTTTCTACAGGGGCACAATTGAGAGCATCCTAACTGGTTGCCTCACTGACTAGTATAGGAACTGTACCTCCCTTAAATGCAGGACTCTGCAGAGAGTGGTGCAGACAGACCAGTGCATCTGTAGCTGTGAACTTCTCATGATTCAGGATATTTACAAGGACAAATGTGTAAAAAGTGCCCGAAGGATCATTAGGGACCCAAGACATCCCAACCACAATCTATTCCAGCTGCTACCATCCGGGAAACGGTACTGCAGCATAAAAGCCAGGACCAACAGGCCATCAGACTGATGAACTCACGCTGACTTGAGTGTACTCTGTATTACATTAACTGTTGTATAATTTATAAATTATTATACATTACTATGATTGCACATTGCACACTTAAATGGAGATGTAACGTAAAGATTTTTACTCCTCATGTATGTGGATGCAAGAAATAAGGTCAATTCAATTCAATGAACACAAGGGAAGCACAAGTGACTGCAGATGTTAGAATCTAGAGCAGCACACAAAATTCCGTGGCTCAGGCAACATCTACGTAGGGAAATGGACAGTCAATATTTTGAGTTGAGACCCTTCATCTGGAGCAGTTCAGGCTCTCAACCTGAAATGTTGACTGTTCATTTACCTCTGTTGATATTGTCTGACCTGCTGAGTACCTCCAACTTTTTGTGTAATGCATTATGAGCATTACCATCACAGTTATAGTGAATTATGATCAACAGTTCAAATCAAAGTAATAAGTGAGCTTCCCTTGAGCAACCTTCCAACATATAACTATTCTAAATATAATAAACTACCAAGTCCAGTTTGTTGGTTATTGTTTAAAAGAAATAAAATAATACACATTAATGTCTTATTTCTTGTATATTATACGACAGCATGAAATAATACAGGTATCAATCTTTTAACATGTTACTAAAGTTGTTTGAAATGGTCAATCAAAACATACATAGCAAGCCTATAGCGGGTAATGAAGGATTTTCTCGCTGGAGCTTTTGCACACCATCCATATGTGATTTGCTCGCTAAAAGACACTTTAAAGAGTCGAGTTTCTAAATATCACTCCACTTTGTCCCACTTGCAAATTCTCCAGCAAATTTGGCATCATGGCAATACATGCAGGTAACACCAGTTTCTGTTTTGTACATAAATATTTCTTGTACAGCACATTCCTGACCTCATGAGCTTTTGGTGTAGCAGTTTCATTAAACCATTCCACTTGAAATGAACTCGCAGTTCTTTTGTAATTCATACCCCTTGCTTCTTTGGAATTCGACATTGTGAATCAATAATTTCTTCAATTAAAACAGTCTAAATAAGCCAGTTCTAAAATTTGCAAACAAATCATCGCAAACTCCATATACATCAGAAACTGGAAAAGGAAATGTGATTGTGTGTGATCATGAAATATATGAGGTGAGGTACAAGGTGACAACATTTTGTGTGTAAATTCCTTTGTGCGCTGGTAGCAAAAGGTGTGTGTGCATGCACATGTACACACCTTAGAGTCACTATGATATAGTTTCCACTATGATATAGCTCTTACTTACTTTGAAGAACAAAGAATATTCACATGATTCAAATGGCATTTTTCCAAAAAAATGTATACACCAAACTTGTCCTCTATGCCCAAGTGATTCAAGTGCACATTGAGACCCATATTAACTGATGTTGGTGTTCAGATTCCACCATTCTCTCCACCAGAGCATTCCAGATGCTCACCACTTTCTGGGTGAATAAAAGATTCCCCTTTAATCTAAATCTATGTCCTTTAGCTTTATCGACTGCATTGCCTGAACCATTAAGGATTATGACATCAACAACTTACACTCGTGTCTCCTAGCACTCCTTGGAGTGTGACTTATTACACAATTTTGGCACAATCCACCTAAACGTTTCGGTAGCTTTAAGAAGCAAAGTAGATCTAAGAATGAACTAGAAATGGTATCACCATATGGAATGAACTTGAATAGCAAGGGAGAGAATGATATAAACCTAATGTGGGCATGTGGGATTAGTATAGATGACCAAACAGGTTGACATGAACATGGAAGATTGAAATGCCCATCTCTGTGCTTACAACTCTATGCCTAAATGAATGGACAAATGTAATCATGCTTTGCTGATTGGATCAGGCTAATCAAAATACCATCTCTACTCCTATTTCAAAACTGAATAAACTCTATTCTGATTAATATTATCAAGCCCACTGAGATCAGAATCTCAAAAATTCCATTCAGTATTTGCATTCTTATTCCAGAAAAGCATTGTTCCAGTAATATTCTTGGGGATGCCTATTTTCACCCTATAAGAAAAGGGAGCGGTAAAATTATTGGATTGGGATGAACTAATGATCCAGAGCACAAAGCACAAAAAAGTATTGTTAAACTAAACTTCAGCATATCAACTAAATATAAGTTAGTAAGAACTGCATAATGTAGATTTGCAGATGGATAAACATTATTGAATTTTTCTCAATTCATTTTGGAAAGTAATGGATACTTAAGCAGACCGCCTTATGGTAACTTTGTAGAAAATGACCTTATTTTGAATTTCACATAGCTATTTGTCCTCACCTCACTTCAGCTTCATATAAACTCAGCATTATTTACTCAAGAGGTGCAAATCTTCAGATCAGTGTTATAATTCATGGTTTTGAAAGCAAAAATAATCCTTGATCATCATAATGAGGACAAGATATTACAGGAGATTGAATCAGATTAATGTTCAAAGTTGAAAGTAAATTTTATTATCAAGGTACATATATGTCACCATATACAGCCCTGAGATTCATTGTTATGTGCACACTCAACAAATTTTTAGAATAATATATAACAAAATCAATGAAAGACCACAGAAGACAACACACTACGTAAAAGCAAAAAGAAGGAATAATAATATAAATAAATAAGCAATAAATATTGAGAACATAAGATTAGTCCTTGAAAGCGGTTTTAGAAATTTTTCAATTATAGGGCAAGTGAAGTTGAGTGAAGTTGCTCCCATTGGTTCAAGAGCCTGATAGTTGAGGGGTAGTAACTGTTCCTGAACCTGGTGGTACGAGTCCTGGGGCTCTTGTGTCTTTTTCCTGATGGCAGCACCGAGAAGAGAGCATGTCCTGGATAGTGGGGGTCCCTGATAATGAATGCTGCTTTCCAGTGACAGTGTTTATTGTAGATGTACTCAATGGTTGGGAGGGCTTTACCAGTAATGGATTAGGCAGTTTCCAATACTTTTTGTTGGATTTTTCATCCACGGGCATTGTATTTTCCTTATCAGGCTGTTATGCAGCCAGTTAATATACTCTCCACTACATAGCCATAGAAGTTTGTTAAAGTTTTAAATGTCATGCTGAATCTCTATAAACTCCTAAGGAAGTAGAGGCGCTTCTGTGCTTACCTTGTAATTGCACATGAGCTGGGACCAGAACAGGTCCTCTGAAATAATAACACCAAGGAATTTAGAGTTGCTAACCCTATCTACCTCTGATCGTCTGATGAGGACTGGCTCATGGGCCTCTCATTTCCTTCTTCTGAAGTCTATAATCAGCTCCTTGGTCTTGCTGACATTGAGTGAGAGATTGTTGCTATGACACCACTCAGCCAGATTTTCAGTCTCCTTCCTGTAAGCTGATTCATTATCACCTTTGATTTGGCTAGTGACTGTGGTGTTGTCAGCAAATTTGAATATGGCATTTGAGTTGTGCTAAGCTATACAGTCATAAGGGAAAAGTAAGTGGAGCAGGAGACTAAGCACACAACCGTGTGGAGCACCTGTGCTAATAGAGATCATTGAGGAAATGTTGTTGCCAATCCAAATTGTCTGTCAGTGAGGAAATCCAGGATCTAATTGCACAAGCATATTGAGGCTGAGGTCGTGGAGATTTTTCATTAGCTTTGAGGGATGATGGTATTGAATGCTGCGTCATAGTCAACAAAGAGAACCTTGATGCATACATCTTCGCTGTCCAGATGTTCCAGGTTGAGTAAAGAGCCAATGAGATGGTATTTGCTGTCGATCTGTCACTCCAGTAGGCAAGTTGGAGTGGATCCAAGTCACTTCTCTTTTTTTGTAATATATTCTATATTGAAGTTCATCATCAAAAAATATTTCCATAAGATGTATTTCAGATAATGTATTATATAATCTATCATACTATCATATAATCATATTTGTCACAAATCTCCACATAATATTTATTTGAGGTATACACTTATAGAAAGGAGAGGAAAGAAAGAACAATCAAGATAAGAAAACTATGTACAAAGTAGGGAGTGATCTTTTTTTTACAACATATTCATTGACTTGTGAGAATAAAATCAGGCCTGTGAGGTGTTGTGTAGTTAAACCATTTTTCCCACTATGAATCAAATTGTTTCAACTTATGATTAACAGATGCTGTTATCTTCTCCATTTTGTAAATGTCCATTGTAATTTCCATCCATACATTTAAAGTTGGGCTCTCCTGTGATAACCATTTCCTGGTAAGGGTCTTTTTACCGGCCACCAGCAGTATATTCATTAAATATTTATCTCTTTTCAACCATTCTTGAGGTATATACCCAAAATATATGGTCTTACTCTCCAAGGGTATTTCACATTTAAAGATGTCTTGTAGGGCATTATGTATCCCACTCCAATGGTCTTTGATAATGGGGCATTCCTAGAAAATATGATAATGGTTTGCATTTTGAGTTCCTCAATTTCTCCAGCAAACAGGGAGGTTACTATCATAATGGAATTTCTGAAAGGGTGTAATAAAATATATTATCAAGTTCTTCCACCCGAACTCCCTCCATTTCTGTGAACTGGTACACTTCCATTGATACCTCCACATTATTGTCCATTCTTCCTCAGATATTATTATCCCTTCTTCCTTCTCCCATTTTGTTTTAATATATGAAGTCGAATGTGCTTTAAGATTTGACAAACCCTTATACAAACTTGAAATGATTCTACTACCATTCTCTGAATTATATGCTTTCCGAAATAGCTCTATCAAACATGTACTTGCCTTGGTTACATTTTTAACCGTCCTATTAACATACTGTCACATCTGTAAATACTGGTAAAAGTCTTGTTTTTCTAATACGTGTTTCTCCTTGAGCATTTCAAAACTGAACAGTGTTCCTTCTTTCATTATATTGTAAATAGCTGTTATTCCTTTAGCTGTCCAGTCCTTGAATCTAGCATCCAGTTTATTCGGCGTAAAATCTGAGTGATATGCACATCATTTAAGCATTGCAATATCTCCCTCTAGTTTATATTCTTTTATAATAGTTTTCCATATTTTAAGAGTCCATTTCACCCATGGGTTATCAATAGTATTTATGTACCTTTGTAGGTTGTTATCAGCCAAAATTGCCTGTATGGGGATGGGAAGTATCCCCTCCTCAGTGTTTTTCCATTGAGCGTCATATGATGGATTGACCCAACATATCACAGCTCTCAACAGTGCTGCAAAATAATAATCTCTAATAATAGTCCAGATAGCTGTGAGAGTCCGTAGGCTTATAGTAGACACCAGTAGATAAGCTGTCTCCAGAGATAGAGACAGAAAGATCAAGAAAGGGGAGGGAGGTGTCGGAAATGGACCAGGTAAACTTGAGGGCAGGGTGAAAGTTGGAGGCAAAGTTAATGAAGTCAACGAGCTCAGCATGCGTGCAGGAAGCAGCGCCAATGCGGACTTCGATGTAGCGAAGGAAAAGTGGGGTCAGATACCAGTATAGGCTTGGAACATGGATTGTTCCACAAAGCCAACTAAAAGGCAGGCATAGCTGGGACCCATATGGGTGCCCATGGCTACACCTTTAGTTTGGAGGAAGTGGGAGGAGCCTACCTGGACTATTCCTCTTCTCACCCTGTCTCTTGCAAATATGCCATCCCCTTCTCGCAATTCGTCCATCTCTGCCGCACCTGCTCTCAGGATGAGGCTTTTCATTCCAGGACAAAGGAGATGTCCTTTTTTAATGAAAGAGGCTGCCCTTCCTCCACCATCAACTCTGCTCTCAAACTCATCTCTCCTATTTCATGCACATCTGCTCTCACCCCATCCTCCCGCCAGCTCACTAGGAAAAGAGTTCCCCTTGTCCTCACCTGCCTCCAAGTCCAACATATTATTCTCCGTAACTTCCTCCACATCCAACGGGATCCCACCACTAAGCACATCTTTCCCTCCCCAGCCCCCCCCCACTGCCTTCTGCAGGGATTGCTCCTTATGCGACTCCCTTGTCCATTCGTCCCCCCATCTCTTCCCGCCTATCTCCCTCCCGGTACTTATCCTTGTAAGTGGAACAAGTGCTACGCATACCCTTACACTTCCTCCCTCACCACCATTCAGGGCCCCAGACAGTCCTTCCAGGTGAGGAGACACTTCACCTGTGAGTTGGCTGGGGTGATATACTGCATCCGGTCCTGCCGATGCGGCCTTCTATATATTGGCGAGACCTGATGCAGGCTGGGGGTCTGTTTCGCTGAACACCTACGCTCTGTCTGCCAGAGAAAGCAGGATCTCCCTGTGGCTACACATTTTATTTCCACGTCCCATTCCCATTCTGACATGTCTATCCACGGCCTCCTCTACTGTCAAGATGAAACCACACTCAGGTTGGAGGAACAACACCTTATATTCCGTCTGGATAGGTTCCAACCTGATGGCATGAACATTGACTTCTCTCACTTTCATTAATGCCCCACCTCCCCTTCGTACCCCATCCGTTATTTATTTACCTTTTATTATTATATATTTTTTTCTCTCTCTCCTTTTTTTCCCTCTGTCCCTCTCACTATACTCCTTGCCCATCCTCTGGGCTTCCTCCCTCCCCCTTTCTTTCTCCCTAGGCCTCCCATTCGTCCTATGATCCTCTCATATCCCTTTTGCCAATCAACTTTCCAGCTCTTGGCTCCATCTGTTCCCCCTCCTGTCTTCTCCTATCATTTCGGATCTCCCCCTCCCCCTCCCACTTTCAAAGCTCTTACTATCTCTTCTTTCAGTTAGTCCTGATGAAGGGTTTCGGCCCGAAACATTGACTGTACCTCTTCCTATAGATGCTGCCTGGCCTGCTGCATTCACCAGCAATTTTTATGTGTGTAGTTTGAAATTCCAGCATCTGCAGATTTCCTGCGACGCAATGGGCAATCGCCTCTGATCTGGGCCGACAATTATGTGGCGGGTGGCACCTAATTAATTAGCATGTTTGTTTCGGCATTTTTCTTAAAGATGTGCTGTGTGCCTTCCGGCTACCGCTGCATTCTCCGCGAATCGGTATCCGTTCACTGCCCGGAGGGTGGGGGCCACTGCACCACCCCAAACTCCAATGACTCAGCCTAACACACCATCATCAGTGTGCTCCATGTCTTCTTGATTCCCGTATGGGATACTACACTGTATATACATTATTTCTACTTTATATAGGCTGTGTATTTTTACGAGTTATTTTGTATGATTTGGCAGCTTCATAGCTTAAAGGTCACTGGAGAGCGCTTGCACCGGATTTTTGCCGACGACGCTTGCACATGTTTCTGCCGAGAGCGTTTGCGTGAGATTTTCACTACAGACAACAGTTCAGGCAATGATTGTGGAAAAGTATTTCTACTTTATATAGGCTGTGTATTTATCATATCATTCCTTCTTTTACTATATGTTACTGTTATTTTAGGTTTTATGTGTTATTTGGCATGATTTGGTAGGTTTTTTTTGAGTCTGCGAACGCTCACAAAGTTTTCCCATATAAGTAAATGGTAATTGCTTCTTCGCTTTCCGACATTCCGGCTTACGAACCATTTCATAGGAACGCTCTACCTTCAGACGGCGGGGGAAACCTGTACTCTACCTTGCCCAGACAGCTTCTGATACAATCATAAACACAAGGGATGCTGCAGATTCTGGAAATTCAAAGCATTACATACAAAATGCCAAAGGAATTTAACATCTTTGGAAAGGAATAAAGAGTCAATATTTCGGGCTGAGTTCCTTCATCCAGACTGGTCCTTACTAAGGTCTCAGCATGTTCTTCCTGTGATCACATGAGTTTCTTCTGGGTGCTCTGATTTCATTCTTAGATTAATTTATGACTGTAAATTGACCCTAGTAGATAGGTGAATTGGTGGAATATTGGGGGTGTTGGTATATTGTCGGGGCAAATCTACAATTCTATAGCTATGAAAAGCTGGTAAGATCCATAAATTATCAGTGAGATCTGACATAGATTGGGAGACCACTTTGCCGAGCATCTACACTATGTCTGCCAGAACAAGAGGGATCTCCCAGAGGCCACCCATTTTAATTCCATTCCCCATTCCCATTCTCATATGTCCATCTATGGCCTCCTCCACTGTCGTAATAAGGTCACAGTTAAATTGGAGGAACAACACCTTATATCCCGTATGCTTAGCCTCCAACTTGATGGGATGAACATCGATTTCTCAAACTTCCAGTAACGCCACCTCCCCATCACCATTTCCTATCCTCTTTTCCTCCTCTCATGTTATCTCCTTGCTCGCCCATTGCCTCCCTCTGGTGCTCCTCACCTCCCTCCCTTCTTTCCTTCCATGGCCTTGGGTCTCTTTCACCAATCAACTTCCTAGCTCTTTGCTTTATTCCTCCCCCTCCAAGGTTCATCAATTACCTGGTGTTTCTCTCTCCACTTCCAACCTTTTAAATCTACTCCTCAATGTTTTTTCTCCATTCCTGCTGAAGAGTTATGGCCCGAAACGTCAATTGTACTTCTTTCCACATATGCTGCCTGGCCTACTGAGTTCTTCCAGCATTTCGAGTGTGTTGCTCAGATTTCCTGCATCTGCAGATTTTCTCTTGGTTGTGAGGAACCACACACCATACAGTTTGGAGTCTCATCTTGCCCAGCCATCTGTGAGATCCACCTGATGAACACTTAAGAGACATGCAGGAATTCTGTATTTCCCTCAACAAACAATCTGTGCTTATCACACCCTGAGAATCACAACTTTCGAACAAGTGCCCATCACCAACCCTCCCTGAACCTCAGGACATAGCACTAGAATTGGTGCCAAAATGATAGATAATTTGGGATAGTGGCCTGAAGGTGTTCAATCAAGACCCTATAAAGTCACGATTCAATACTTCAGAGTAGTAAATAATGCATATGGCATTGATCGGTGTTCCATATAAAACTTAAGAGAGTCATATTGCTGTTGTTTAAAACTCTGATTAGATCACGTTCTGTAGATGAACATGGCCTGACCAAAGTATTATACAGCTGCAATATGACTCTGATTTTATATTTAACAGCCCAACTGATTTTACAATGCACAAGAATGCAAGAGGCTGCACAGCTTAATGGATACAACCTGGTATATCATGGGTACAGCCCTCCCCACCATTGAAAGCATCTACAGGATGTGCTAGCACAAGGAGGCGGCAATAATAATCATCAATCACCGCCATATGGGCCATGCCCTCTTCTTAACACTACTATCAGGCAGGAGCTCCTCAAGCCTGAAGTCCCACACTATCATGTTTCCTCTGAGGAATGACCTGATAGAGGTAGAAACATATAGCACAATACAGGCCCTTTGGCTACAAAGCTGTGCCGAATATGTCCCCACCCTAGAACTACCTAGGCTTACCCATAGCCCTCTGTTTTTCTAAGCTCCATTTATCCATTCAGGAGTCTATTAAAAGACCCTATCGTTTCTGCCTCTACCACCACCGCCGGCAGCCCTTTCCATGCGCTCACCACTCTCTGCATAAAAAACTTACCTCTGACATCTCCTCTGTACCTACTTCCAAGCATCTTAAAACTGTGCCCTCTCATGCTAGCCATTTCAGCCGGGGAAAAAGCCTCTGACTATCCACATGACCAATGCCTCTCATTATCTTGTACGCCTCTATCAGGTCACGTCTCATCTTCCGTTGCTCCAAGGAAAAAAGGCCGAGTTCACTCAAACTATTCTCATAAAGCATGCTCCCCAATCCAGGCAACATCCTTGTAAATCTCCTCGGCACCTTTTCTATAGTTTCCACATCCTTCCTGTGGTGAGGCGACCGGAATTGAGCATAGTACTCCAAGCGGGGTCTGACCAGGGTCCTATACAGCTGGAACATTACATCTCAGCTCCTAAACTCAATCCCATGATTGATGAAGGCCAATGCACTGTATGCCTTCTTAACCATAGAGTCAACCTGCGTAGCAGCTTTGAGTATCCTATGGACTCAAACCTCAAGATCCCTCTGATCCTCCACACTGCTGAGAGTCTTGCCATTAATGCTATATCCCGCCATCATATTTGACCTACCAAAATGAACCACCTCACACTTATCTGGGTTGAACTCCATCTGCCACTTCTCAGCCCAGTTTTGCATCCCATCAGTGTCCTGCTGTAACCTCCGATAGCCCTCTACACTATCCACAACAGGTATATAAAATTATGAGTGCCAGAGATAAACTAGGTAACCAAAGTCTTTTTCTCAGCCTGAAAATGTCAAATACTAAAGGGCAAAGCTTTAAGGTGAGAGGGGAAAGGATTTATGTGGCAGGCTTTTTGTATAGAGAGCGCCTGGAGTGCTCTACCAAATGGTGGAACTAGATATGATAACAATATTTAAGAGGCTTTTAGACAGACTCAGAAACAGACAGGAGATTGGGAGATAGACCAAAGAAGATGGCTGGGATTTTGAATAAACACTTTTCCAGTGTTCACTGACATCAGTGGTGGAGCAGTAGTGGGAATTCTGAAGGACAGGATCTATTGACATTAGTACAGATGGAGTTTGATAGGAGGACTCAGTGTGACTTTGTACATGTGAAGTTGTGTTTGATGAATCTTTTAGAGCCTTTTTTTGAAGAGGTAACCTAAAAGGTAAATGAAGGTAGAGTAGTGTTTTTTTTTAAACTTTAGCAAGGCCTTTGACCAGCTCCCGCATGGCAAGCTGTTCTAGTAGGTTAGATGGTATGAAATTTAGGAACGGTTAGTTAGCTAGATTCAAAATTGGCTCAGAGGGTGGTAGATGAAGAACGTTTCTCATGATGGAGGCCAGTGTCTTGCAGTGTAGCACAGGGCTTGATGCTGGGAACATGTTATTCATCATCTATAGTCTATAAATGATTTCATGTGAATGTACAAGGCTTGATCAGCAAATTTACAGATGACATGAAGGAGGTGCTGTTGATAATGAAGAAGATTATCATAGGTTATAGGGAACTTGATTAGGATATTGGGTCAAAGAGTGGCAAATAGATTTCAATATAGATAAGCCTGAGTTGATGCATTTTGGAAAGTCAACCCAGTATAGGACTTATAATATGAAGGGTAGGATTTTAGGGAGCATAATGGAACAAAGGCGCCAAGGAGATCAAGTGCGTAGTTCATTGAAAGTGATGTCAGATGTAGACAGCATGGTGAAAAAGTTCACTAGCCTTCAGTCAGGCAATGAGTAAAGCTTGGACATTGTGTTGCAGTTGTGCAAGTTGCTTCTGAGGCCACACACAAAACGGTGTACACGTCTTTGAAGGTTCCCTATCATCCAGGTCATTGAATGTCAAGCAGTAGTAACTCAAGACAACTGGACTTGCTGTGTTGTCTAGAAGATGTTTCGCCACTCATCCAAGTTCTGGACTGAAGAAGAGAAACTCAGCATCTATGGAGAGGAATAAACAGTTGACTTTTTGGACTGAGACCTTCGATGTTTCAGGTCTGGGGCCTTTCATTAAAACTTATTGAAAATCTTTTTTTTGTTTTCAGGCTACATATGTATTTTGCAGGCTTCCTATCTGTACCTTTTAGCTTCTCTTTGCACAATCAGAATATAAAAATCAGTGCCTTTGTCACAATGTTGATGAGATTTAATCCCACAGCATTTGGACCCAGACCCAGCAGAAATGATGAAGGAGCATTCGCTGCCACCTCGCCGCTGTCGCACCTGGTGAAGCTTTCATGGCCAGTGACCCCTTACATAAAACGTTAAGAAGGAGGCAGCAACTCTTGCTATCAATCAATAAGAAACAGCCAACATTAACTGTTTGATAACCTTCAGCCAACCACACACCCAATTCCCTGGAGAACAATCGCTTCCGTTGCTAAGGAAGAAGAAGTACTTCCGGTGCGCTGCGATTGGAGGATGGGCGCGCGGGGGCGGGTGATTGACAGGTACGCCGGCGGCAGCTGTACGGTGGGTTGGAGAATGATGCCGGGTAAGGTATCAGCTTTGGTGCCTCTCTCTTGGAACCTCGCGTTGTGCTGGCTTGTGGGCACAGTGGTGGCAGACAGTTCGTTTTGCCCGTGTGTTCATGTTTTTTTTTCCTTTCTACAATGCAGGGGTTGGAGGCAATGCAAACGAAATGCAGTGGTGTTTCTCTCAGGTTAAGGGAACTATTGACGAGGATGTATCAGAAGGTAAACCTGCTTTTTATTTTTCCACAAAATAAATGTAAAATGTCATGTAATAATGACAACTTCATCTTCCTTCCTGCTTGTGTGAGTTGATCAGGAGAGCGTTTGTGTGAGTTGGTCGGCTTCATACCGTGAAGAGCTGTTAACATTTTGAATGGCAGCATTACATACGAACTATAAATTCCGTGCCCTTTCCTCCCGCACCAAACCCCTCCCAAACTGGTTAGCAAAATAACGGAGCTCTTGTTTTTTGCATGTAAATGTTGCACTTGTTGTAGTAATGAGTAATCATTGCTGCCACTCTAGCTAAATGATTGTTTACGAATGTTATTGACTGCATTAAACAACAGTATTTTGTTCTAAACAGTAATAGTAAGTGAACATGTGTATCTGTCAATACGACACTCAGTTGACAACGTCATTTTAATTTGTGCGATGATTAACTGTCAGAACAAGTGGGGTAGATTTTTGCTAACTTCAGGTTAGTGTTAACTGTGGAACAGTTGGGGAACAGATTGTGCTTTCAGATAATAAGTTATTTCTTATAAAGCAGCAAACTTCTGACTCCAGAATAATTGCTCAAATCACCTTTCAGAGAGTTGTGTGATAATAGTCTAACTTTACTCCCAAAATATGCAGAGTTATCTAAAGACTCTGTGGTTCTGATACCAGCAAGAATGATGACAATTGTGTTTATACATTTGGGCATTGAGGAAATGATAAGGAGATGTGGTAATCAAATAGATAGTTATGCAGAACTTTGAAAGAAAATTAACATTGAGAGAGAGAGAGAAACCTAGACTAGAACGGAGATGATGGGAAAGGTAATTTCAGAGTGTTAGGCCAAGACAGATGAAATTTTGGATATATTTAAATTTTATTTGTTTATGTACGAATGAAAAACACTGGTAGTGCTATTACTTATTGCCCCCTGGAGTTGGCACAGCAGATAAAAAAGAGAAAGATTAGGATTTGGGGTTGGACCTGTAAAGAAGTATACCACCCACCCCTGAAGGTTGTGTGGGATTCAGTTGACAGTTTCATGGCTTTACGCTCACCAGTACTGTGACTGGCTGTTTTCTCCGTAGTTGCCTTGGTGGGAATTGAACTTGTATCAGTGAATCAATGGTCTAACGCAGCCCGTGGCTTCCCTACTAAGGAATAGAAAGAGGTTGGCAGTGCAGGGACCCAAAAAAAAAGTGCTCCAAAGTAATGTGGGTTTGTGAGCAACTTATGAATGAAGGCAGCTAGGATGAGGAAAGAACAGGGAAAGGTATTCCTCCACTGGAATGAAGTCAGGCTGAAGAAGATGCAAGTTGACGGAGAACTATGAGTAGGAATTCAAATTGAAACAGCTTTGGAAAGCAGTTAGGAAGACACCTTCTACATGTGTTCTCAACTTGATTAATAATTGCTGCACCCCTTTCTTACGTTGGCTAGAGTATATTCTGGGATCTGAGCTAGCACTCACATGTAACAACATAAGTAATGACACCAACTGCACCAGTGTAATATTTAAACGTTTTCTTTCACACATTGCGTAGCTACATTAACACCAGCAAAGTTAGTATTTTGGTTGCTAATGTACAAAAATGTCTCTCAAATTCTCATAAAGGTGACTACTGCTGTTATATCTTATGCAGAAAATGCTGGAGAAACTCAGCAGGTCAGGCAGCATTTTTGATTGAAATTTGGTCAATGTTTTGAGGATGTCCCTGGCAAAACTATTAAATCTGGATGGTTTTGGTTGGTATTTTGCAATAATGAGTTGAATCAAGTTGACTTGCATTCTTGGATTTGCATTTGTATAGCACCTTACATAACTTACCCACACGTTTTGTGGCCATTTGGTAGTGGTGTAGAGAAGCCAGATCATCTGATTATGTTTTTCAACCTCTCACAAAAATTTCTTCGGCCAGATAGTTTTAGTAATTGATGAAGGGATAAATATTGGCTAGAATACAGGAGCCAACTCCCTGCAGGGATCCTTACATCTATCAAAGCCATGACGAAAAGAGGGCCTTGGTTCAAAAGGCAGCACCTTTGACAATATGGCCTTCTCTCTTCTGCACTGGAACATCTTTAGAAATGTTCTACTCAAATCTAGGGATTAAAACTAAATATTATGGAAATAAAATTGCTTTAAGGTAATCAATCTTGACTGTGCTTTCCTGCTGGATGCTCCTGTTTCATAGCCTTTGGTGTTGTTTTATTAGCAGGCACTATTTTTGACAGAGGGTGTATAAGTAATGCTGACACCTATTGCTTTTTCAGCTCGTGATAGAGCAGTTTTCTTAATCAGGGAACAATGTGAAATTGAAGAGTGGGTTGGCGTAGAAGGAACCCTGATTATGGATTCGGTTAGTTGTGTCATTCCAACATTGGCACTGTGAGTGCTTGCCCCCAACCAAGCCACCAGTTTCTGTAACACTGGAATTTTGGAAGAAATTTTTTGAAGCACAGAGGGAGAAATAATCTGATTTGTAAACTAAAATTAATGCTTCTTGACTTGTATAGTACAATGTTTTGAGTATTTATAAGAGTGGTTCTTAACATGGGGCATGCTGGATTTCATAGGGGCCACAGGGGTTTCTGAATGGGCCATGATAAGTTTACTGTTTTAATGAAATATTGCTAAAATATATAAATAAAGAAGAAATGAATATATATAATTTGATTGGAACACTGAATGAAACGACTTGGAAAATATACTAGATGATGCAAATGAGGCAGCAAAAAAGCCTAGCCTATGTGTGTGAGGGTCAGTTATCTCTGCTCTTGCTTGACCACGCACAAATCACTTCACTCTGTGTGTGTGTGTGTGTGTGTGTGTGTGGGTGGGGGGGTGTGGCACGTCAATCGTTATCTCTGCTCTTGCTTGACCACGCACAAATCACTGTTCTGTGTGTGTGTGTGTGGGTGGGGGGGTGTGGTGGGGAGTGGCACCTCAATCGTTATCTCTGCTCTTGCTTGACCACGCACAAATCACTGTTCTGTGTGTGTGTGTGTGTGTGTGTGTGTGTGTGTGTGGGGGTGTGTGTGTGTGTGTGTGGGTGGGGGGGTGTGTGTGTGTGTGGGTGGGGGGGTGTGGTGGGGGGGTGTGGCACGTCAATCGTTATCTCTGCTCTTGCTTGACCACGCACAAATCACTGTTCTGTGTGTGTGTGGGTGTGTGTGTGGGTGTGTGTGTGTGTGTGGGTGGGTGTGTGTGGGGGGGTGTGTGTGTGTGGGTGTGTGGGTGGGGGGGTGTGGTGGGGGGGTGTGGCACGTCAATCGTTATCTCTGCTCCTACTTGACCCCGCACAAATCACTGTTCTGTGTGTGTGTGTTCTGTGTGTGTGTGTGGGTGTGTGTGTGTGTGTGGGTGGGTGTGTGTGTGGGGGGGGTGGGGGGGTGGGTGTGTGTGTGGGTGGGGGGGTGTGGGTGGGGGGTGTGGTGGGGAGTGGCATATCAATCGTTATCTCTGCTCTTGCTTGACCACGCACAAATCACTGTTCACACCCTGTGGGGCAGCCCATTGAGCTCTGCTCCACATTCGCCTCAAATCACAAACTGCAGATTGGGCAGGGCTGTCTGCAGCAATGCCAGTTAGTGAGTATAGATCAGGAGCCTGGTTCTGTTTGCCTTTTACTGACCCCTGCATGTTAAAATGCATGAAGGCTGCAGTTACTGCAGTGGGGTTATCTGCCAGAAATGGCTGAACTACAGACAAGTGATAACATGTTAGCTCTACCATTACAATCCTGTTACATTTCTTATTACCCTAACAACCCTGTTACATTTCTTTTTGCTATTACAACCCTGATAAATCATTACCTACCAGTGCAACATTTAAATCCCTGATTCATTCATTCATCATGTATCATGTCATATGATGTGGTCTCCACCATGATTGTTCTTGGCACATTTTTCCACAGAAGTGGTTTGCCATTGCCACTTTTTGGGTGGTGTCTTCACAAGAGGGTGACCCCAGCCATTACCAATACTCTTCAGAGATTGTCTGCTTGGCATCAGTGGTCACATAACCAGGACTTGTTTTATGCATCAGCTGCTCATATGACCATCCACCACCTGCCCCTGTAGCCTGATTTGGGTGGGGGGGTGGTTGCTTGCCGAGCAGGTGCTATACCTTGCCCAGGTGGGTGACCTGAAGGCCAGTGGAGGGAAAGGGCGCCTTGTACCTCCTTTAGTTGAAACGTATCTCTACCCTGCCACCTAGTAACTCCCTGATACTTATCAAATTTTGAAAGGAAGTTCAATTCGCTTTTCTCAGTGACTACACGCTCTTTATTGTCGCATAGAATTGGCATACGTTACAGCAATTTAAAAAATTACTTGCCCATTTATTTATAAAGTATCCTATTTGGAGCTTTGAGATTGTTTTATTTTACTAATGTACCTGTAACATTATATTTAACATATAATACCTATAACCTGCTAAACATAAATATTGACTGTATATTAGAATAATTAGACCAACCTATGGAGGGTGGGGGCCACAGAGGTAAATGAAAGTCATAAGTGGTACACGAGCAGAAAAAGGTTGAGAACCACCAATTTAAAATATCTGTAATATTATATTTTTTTCTGGTACATTCCTGCTGAATGAGTTGTTAGAGCTGTACTTTTACTGGGACTGCAATTGTTGATTCTTTCAGACATCAGATTAATGAAAATTGATGAAACAGTGGTTTGGCTTTGCAGTAGAGGTAATTGATAGTTTCATCTTATGCCTGCAAGATGGCCAACATGAAATGATTTCAGTTTCTGAAGGCTTAAACCTGGTTTCCAAGGGCTGGAAAGAAACTTCTGAATTGACCACAGTGCAGAGTTCGTTCAAAGAACCTACTTTTTTTGAAATTTCATTTTCATCCATTATCATAATGATTACGGTTATGAGTGAGGTTCTTCATAAGTAATGAAATCATAAATAAAAAATAATAAAGAAGCCGTGAGTTCCCACATATACTGTAACTTTGAAATTGTATGTATGCTAAAATGAAGTTAACTGATATTAACCGGCTGTTACTATTTCAGGTCGGAGAGTATTCAGAAGCATGTTTCTAAGAATTTTATTGGAATAATTGTTTTCAAGAATATTATTGGAATTATTATTTTTTGTTCTCTAACACATTGCTAATTAATGTAATTTTACTGTATGCTTCTTGGTTATGTATTTATGTTGTGAAGCATACAGGTCCTTCCTGGGTTACAGCAGCGTTCTGTTCCTGTGACAGGTCATATTTGTATCCTGGACAGGTCATAAGTTAGAAATGTGTCCATAAATTAGGCCATACAAATGGATGTTTGTAAGCTGAGGAGGACCTGTATAATGAATGCTGAAAGAAGGAAAGATCCATTCTGCATGACATGAGGGGTATGCAAAGGTAAGCAGTGTAGGTGAAAGGTTTTATGTCAGAACAACACGCTTGTGTTACAACATGAACATAGAAACATAGAAAACCTACAGCAAAAGACATGCTCTTCAGCCCACAAAGCTGTGCAGAACATGTCCTTGCCTTAGAACTACCTAGGCTTACCTGTAGCCCTCTATTTTTCTAAGCTCCATGTATCCATCCAGGAGTCTCTTAAAAGACCCTATCGTTAGCACCTCCACTGCCGCCGCCAGCAGCCATTCCGTGCACTCACCAATCTCTGCGTAAAAAAACTTACTCCTGACATCTCCTCTGTACCTACTTCTAAGCACCTTAAAACTTTACCCTCCCATGCTAGTCATTTTAGCCTTGGGAAAAAGCCACATGATCAATGCCTCTCATTATCTTGTACACTTCTATCAGGACACCTCTCATCCTCTGTTGCTCCAAGGAGAAAACACCCCCAATCTTTGTGTCATCAGCAAATTTACTAACCCATCCCTCCACTTCCTCATCCAGGTCATTTATAATAATCAGTGAGAGCAGGGATCCCAGAACAGATCCCTGAGGCACACCACTGACCACCAACCTCCATGCAGAACATGACCCGGCTGCAACCACTCTTTGCCTTCTGTGGGCAAACCAGTTCTGAATCCACAAAGCAAAGTAAACCTTGGATCCCATGCCTCCTTACTTTCTCAATAAGCCTTTCATGGGGTACCTTATCAAATGCCTTGCTGAAATCCATATACATTACATCTACTGCTCTTCCTTCATCAATGTGTTTAGACACATCCTCAAAAAATGCAGTCAGGCTCGTAAGGCATGACCTGCCCTTGACAAAGCCATGCTGATTATTCCTCATCATATTATGCCTCTCCAGAAGTTCATAAATCCTGCCTCTCAGGATCTTCTCCATCAACTTACCAACCACTGAAGTAAGACTCACTGGTCTATAATTTCCTGGGCTATCCCTACTCCCTTTCTTGAATAAGGGAACAACATCCGCAAACCTCCAATCCTCCAACATCTCCCGTCCTCATTAATGATGCGAAGAGCATCGCCAGAGGCTCAGCAATCTCTTCCCTCGCTTCCCACAGTAGCCTGGGGTACATCCTGTCTGGTCCCGGTGACTTATCCGACTTGATGCTTTCCAAAAGCTCTAGCACATCCTCTTCCTCAATATCTACATGCTCAAGCTTTTCAGTCCGCTGCAAGTCATCCCTACAATCGCCAAGGTCCTTCTCCGTAGTGAATACTGAAGCAAAGTATTTGTTAAGTACCTCTGCCATATCCTTCGGTTCCATACACACTTTTCCACTGTCACACTTGATTGGTCTTATTCTCTCATATCTTATCCTCTTGCTTTTCACATTCGTGTAGGATGTCTTGGGGTTTTTGTTAACCCTGCCCGCCAAGACCTTCTCATGGCCCCTTCTGGCTCTCCTAATTTCATTCTTAAGCTCCTTCCTGCTAGTCTTATAATCTTCTATATCTCTATCATTACCTAGTTTTTTGAACCTTTCATAAGCTCTTCTTTTCTTCTTGTCTAGGTTTATAACAGCCTTTGTACACTACGGTTCTTGTACCCTACCATCCTTTCCCTGTCTCATTGGAACATATCTACGCAGAAACCTACGCAAATATCCCCTGAATATTTGCCACATTTCTTCCGTACATTTCCCTGAGAACATCTGTTTCCATTTTATGCTTCCAAGTTCCTGTCTGACAGCCTCATATCTCCCCTTACTCCAATTAAATGTTTTCTTAACTTGTCTGTTTCTATCCCTCTCCAATGCTATGGTAAAGGAGACAGAATTGAGATCACTATCTCCAAAATGCTCTTCCGCTGAGAGACCTGACACCTGACCAGGTTCATTTCCCAATACCAGATCAGTACAGCCTCTCCTCTTGTAGAGTTATCTACATATTGTGTCAAGAAACCTTCCTGAACACACCTAACAAACTCCACCCCATCTAAACCCCTTGCTCTAGGGAAATGCCAATCAATATTTGGAAAATTAAAATCTCCCACCACAACAACCCTATTATTATTACTCCTTTGCAGAATCTGTCTCCCTATCTGCTCCTTGATGAACTTGAAATGTTCAGAATCTTACAAGTAAGATTATATTCAAATCCCATGAAAACATTTGTTTTAAGACTGATATTTATCTCTGTGAGATCATGTGGTGAATTTTAAATAAACTAAAAAATGAACAGTTCTGAAAATTGAATCTCAGAGTATGAATCCACCTTAGACATTTTCTGATATTACTAGGTACACTGTAAGGTGCTATAATGTGCTAGAACGACTGCTCCAGAGACTATTAAAACATTGGGTGGGCTAGAATATATCGGTATTTATACACACTGTAAATTTATAACAGATGAAAAATGATGGACCAAAATTAATGTCATCTGCTCCATCCACTTATTCCCACATAATTGTGTTAATGAAAAAGATTAGCTTTATTTGTCACATGTACATCAAATCATACAGTGATGTACATCATTTATGTCAAATCAAATCAAATCGGTGAGCAAGTGTCGCCATGCTTCTGGTGCCAAAGTAGTAAGACTACAACTCACTAACCCTGACCGAATTTCTTTGGAATGTGGGAGGAAACTGGAGCACCTGGAGGAAACACATGCAGTCGCAGGGATAATACGCAAACTTTTTACAGGCAGCAGAGGGAACTGAACCCTGAACAGTGATTGCTGGCGCTGTTAGGCTAACAGCTGCACTACTGTGTAGTGTCCTCCCCCAAGACTTTGAAGTCCATTAATCAGCATGGAACTGGACTTTAAAACCCAGGTCAAATACCATGTAGGGAAGGGGTTCCCAACCAGGGGTCCATGGACTCCTCTGTTAATGATTCGTAGTCATAGTCATACTTTATAAATCCCGGGGGAAATTGGTTTTCGTTACAGTTGCTCCATAAATAATAACTAGTAATAGAACCATAAATAGTTAAATAGTAATATGTAAATTATGCCAGTAAGTTATGAAATAAGTCCAGAGTGCTCGCTGCATCTCGGTGGGATAAGTCTCTGGCTGAATGTACTCCTGTGCCCAACCAGTACATTATGTAGTGGATGGGAGACATTGACCAAGATGGCATGCAACTTAGACAGCATCCTCTTTTCAGACACCACCGTGAGAAAGTCCAGTTCCATCCCCACAACATCACTGGCCTTACGAATGAGTTTGTTGATTCTGTTGGTGTCTGCTGCCCTCAGCCTGCTGCCCCAGCACACAACAGCAAACATGAAAGCACTGGCCACCACAGACTCGTAGAACATCCTCAGCATTGTCCGGCAGATGTTAAGGGACCTCAGTCTCCTCAGGAAATAGAGATGGCTCTGGCCCTTCTTGTAGACAGCTTCAGTATTCTTTGACCAGTCCAGTTTATTGTCAATTCGTATCCCCAGGTATTTGTAATCCTCCACCATGTCCACACTGACCCCCTGGTTGGAAATAGGGGTCACCGGTGCCTTAGCCCTCCTCAGGTCTACCACCAGCTCCTTAGTCTTTTTCACATTAAGCTGCAGATAATTCTGCTCACACCATGTGACAAAGTTTCCTACCGTAGCCCTGTACTCAGCCTCATCTGCCTTGCTGATGCATCCAACTATGGCAGAGTCATCAGAAAACTTCTGAAGATGACAAGACTCTGTGCAGCAGTTGAAGTCCGAGGTGTAAATGGTGAAGAGAAAGGGAGACAAGACAGTCCCCTGTGGAGCCCCAGTGCTGCTGATCACTCTGTCGGACACACAGTGTTGCAAGCACACGTACTGTGGTCCACCAGTCAGATAATCAAGAATCCATGATACCAGGGAAGCATCCACTTGCATTGCTGTCAGCTTCTCCCCCAGCAGAGCAGGGCGGATGGTGTTGAACGCACTGGAGAAGTCAAAAAACATGACCCTCACAGTGCTCGCTGGTTTGTCCAGGTGGGCATAGACACGGTTCAGCAGGTATACGATGGCATCCTCAACTCCTAGTCGGGGCTGGTAGGCGAACTGGAGGGGATCTAAGTGTGGCCTGACCATAGGCCGGAGCAGCTCCAGAACAAGTCTCTCCAGGGTCTTCATGATGTGGGAGGCCAATGCCACCGGTCTGTAGTCATTGAGGCCGCTGGGGCGTGGCGTCTTCGGCACAGGGACGAGGCAGGACGTCTTCCACAATACAGGAACCCTCCGGAGCCTTAGGCTTAGGTTGAATACATGGCGAAGTACTCCACATAGCTGAGGGGCACAGGCTTTGAGCACCCTGGTACTGACACCATTCGGTCCTGCAGCCTTGCTTGGGTTGAGACGTTTCAGCTGTCTTCTCACCTGTAGAGCCGTGAAGCCCACCGTGGTGGTTTCGTGTGGGGAAGTGGTATAGTCATGAGAGCAGGGTGGGGGACTGTGAGGAGGGGTAGGAGGGGAGAGTGGAATATGTGTTGGTTGGGGGCTGACAACAGATGGCTCATGTATGGGATGGGCAGCAGCCACACTGTCAAATCTGTCAAAGAACAGGTTAAGTTCGTTGGCCCTGTCCACACTGCCTTCTGCTCCTCTGTTGCTAGTTTTGCCGGAACCCAGTGATGGTCCTCATCCCCCTCCAGACCTCTCTCATGTTGTTCTGCTGGAGTTTCCACTCAAGCTTCCTCCTATACCTGTCTTTAGCCTCCCTGATCCTGGCTTTCAGGTCACTCTGCACTCTGTATTGCCCTCAGCTCCTCCCTATTTCCATCTCTAAACACCCTCTTTTTAGTGTTCAGGATGTCCTTAATGTCCTTCGTCACCCATGGCTTGTTATTTGAATAACAAAGGACAGTTCTTGTCAGAACATTGCAGTCCACACAGAAGTTGATGTAATCAGTGATGCACTCTGTGAGCCCATCAATATCCTCTCCATGTGGCTCATAGAGTGCCTGCCAGTCTGTCACCTCAAAACAACCCTGGAGCGCCTCATAAGCCTCTTCTGACCATTTCCTCACTGTCCTCGAGGTTGCTGGTTTACTCTTCACCAGAGGCACGTAGCAGGGTTTTAGATGCACCAGGTTGTGATCTGACCTTTCCAGTGGGGGGAGGGGAGAGGAGCTGTATGCATCCTTAACATTGGCGTACATCAAATCCAGAGTCCTCTCCCCTCTGGTTGTACAGCTCACATACTGTGTGAAGTTGGGCAGTGTTCCAGCCATGGTAACCTGGTTGAAGTCACCCGAGATGGTAATGAGGGCACTTGGGTGCTGGGTTTGTAATCTGGCTATGACGGTGTAAATGATGTTACACGCCAACGTCGGGTTGGCAGAGGGAGGGATATACACAACAACCATAATTGCATGCGAGACTTCCCTTGGCAAGTCATATGGCCGGAGTCCAACAGCTAAAAGTTCAATATCCGGGCTACAGACCTGTTCCTTGACTGTAATATATCTTAATATTGGGGTCCATGGTGAAAAAAAGGTTGGCCAACCCCTGTTCTTGGATGATAAATTCTTATCCAGTGAATCTAGGTCATCAAAACTGTTTAAGGAGATTACTCAGTCCCTGAAGTTGCTATATTTTGAAAATCTCTGGTTTAAAAAATGGTTTCAGTCTTGTCTGAAGGTAACCAGTGATTTGCTTGTGGAACGAAGAGGCAGATAAAGACTCTTCATTGGGGTGAGGTGCAGTGGTAGTGTGTGAATGGTAGTGAGGCAGTGGCCACTTTATCAGACAGATATTCAAAGGTATGAGTTCAGATTTCATGTTAATCAAAATCAGGTTATTTTTGTTTAATTTGTAATTATGATATCAAGGCTTTTAGATTTATTACTTTAGAACATAGAAATCTACAGCACATTGCAGGCCCTTCAGCCTACAATGTTGTGTCGACCATGTAACCTACTCCAGAGACTGCCTAGAATTTCCCAACTGCATAGCCACCTATTTTTCTCAGCTCCATGTACCTGTCTAAGAGCCTCTTTAAAGACCCTATTGTATATGCCTGTACTACTTTTGCTAGCAGTGCATGCCATGCACCCACCACTCTCTGTGTGAAAAAACATGCCTCTAATATCCCCCTTGTACCTAGTTCCAAGCACCTTAAAACTACACCCCCTCATGCTAGCCATTTCAGCAATGGGAAGAAGCCTCTGGCTATCCACACGATCAATGCTTCTCATTGTCTTATACACCTCTATCAGCTCATCCTCCTTCGCTCCAAGGGGAAAAGGCCAGGTTCACTCAACCTATTCTCATAACACATGCTCCCCAATCCAGGCAATATCCTTGTAAATCTCCTCTGCACTCTCTGTATAGTATCCACATCCTTCCTGTAATGAGGTGACCAGCACTGAAGACAGTACTCCAAGTGGGGTTTAGCTAAGGTCTTATATAGCTGTAACATTATCTCATGGCTCTTGAACTTAATCCCATGGTTGATGAAGGCCAACATACCATACATCTTCTTAACCACATTCTCAACCTGCATAGCAGCTTTGACTGTTGTATTGACAGGGACCCCAAGATCTCACTGATCCTCCACACTGCCAAGGATTGTACCATTAATATTATATTCTGTCTTCAAGTTTGACCTACCGAAATTAACCACTTCACACTTATCTGGGTTGGACTCGGTCTGCCACTCCATAGCCTAGTTCTGCATCCTATTGCAGATCAAATACAGCCTCTCCTCTAGTTGGCTTATCTACATATCGGGTCAGGAAACCTTCCTGAAAACACCTAACAACCTCCTTATTCTAAGAAGATGCCTGTCAATATTAGGAAAGATAAAATCACCCATCAGAACATTCCTGTTATTATTACACCATTCCAGAATTTGCCTCCCTACCTGCTCCTCGATGTCTGTGTTACTGTTGGAGGGGAATCTGTAAAAAAACACCCAGTAGAATTATTACCCCCTTCCAGTTCCTGGCTTCCACCTACAATGACTCAATAGGCAATCCTCCATGACTTCCTCCCTTCCCTGAGGGGAATGGCCACCGGGGGACCCTGCACTGACTTCTTTCTCCCTTTACCTCTCTCGGTGTTCACCCATCTACTCCCTGAATTCTGCAGTCTGGGTGTAACCACCTGTTCCAAAGTTGTATGTATCAATTGCTCTCTGCCTCCCAGAGGATCCCAAGTTCATCCAACTCCATAATGCAGTCTTTAATGAGCTGGAGTTGGTTGCACTTCCTGAAAGTGTAGTCATCAGGGAAACTATTTGGATACCATGAATTCCCACATACTACAAGGAAGAGCATTCCACTGCCATATCTATCATTCCACCTGCACTGTACAGTGGGTAACCAAGACCAAATCCTCTAACCTGTTTCTTTGGCCTCAGCCTCTTCTCATTGAAGCCTCTTGAGTCAAGCCTGATGCTCCTATTCTCACTGCTAGCCTACTCCAAACAATGGCTGCCTCACTTGCCCGTTCTGTACTTTTATTTGATTCTCAGTGCTCTGCTCCTGACGCTGATTGGACCTCTGTAATGTTAATATTAAAAACAATGCCTGCTTCAGAAATTGCTGAGGAACTCAGCAGGTCAGGCAGCATTTATGGAGAGGATCAAAGAGTCGATGTTTCAGGCTCAAAAGGGTCTCCAGACCCATGAAAGAGGCTGACTCTTCTGACTCTGAAAATGACCAAGCAAGCCAGCCACTTGTACTATAGCGAAAGAACAACACTGGACAAATCATGATGCATCAACCTAGCACTGAATCTAAACACAAGAAAGTTGCTTCCAGAATAAACGTTGACTGTTTATTTGTTTCACAAGATCACAAGACACAAGACAAAGGAGCAGAAGTAGGCCATTCGGCCCATTGAGTTTGCTCCGCAGCTCCCCCATGAGCTAAACTATTCACCCATCTAGTTCCAATTTCCGGCTTTTTCCCCATATCCCTTGATACCCTGACTAATTAGATACCTGTCAATCTCCTGTTTCCATAGATGCTGCCTGACCTGATGAGTTCCTCCAGCACTTTGTGTGTGTTGCTCTGGACTTCCAGCATCTGTAGCATCCCTTGTGTTTATAAAGTTGCTTCCAGTGCATTCAACTTTTTCGAGTCCTCAACCATTTGTCAATGAGAGTCCAATCTGAGAGAGCTATTCCACCAACCAGCCAAACAGCTGTCTGCTGTGGTGGTGCACAAGTTGCCAGATGTCTCATTACAGTCCTTGAATATGTCCTGAGAGCACAGTTCAGCTATTCCATTACTAACCTTCACTAATTATGGAAAGCTAGGTGGCAGTGTGGGCTGCAGAGAGGCTTTGGAATTAAATGAATGGGCAAGAATGTGGCAACTGAATTGCAACAAGAACATGTTGTTAGCCACTGGCAGGGAAAGAGGATATTTTCTATAAATAGTGACAGACTGAAAAGTTTTAGTGTTTGCTCACTCCACTGTTGATGCACAATAGCAGTAGTTTATACCAACTACTAAATGTACTCATCCAAAACTCATTAGATGGCACCTTCCAATCCCTGCCTCTAAAACTGACAAGAAGGGTGGCAAAAGGCTGGGGATACCACCGCCTAGAAATTGTTCCCCAAGCCACACGCCATCCTGACTTCAAAGTATATTGCCTTCACTGTCACTGTATCGTAAACACGGAACTCCCTCCTTAACAGCATTGTGGGTATACCCTCCTCTTATGGGCGGCTCACCGCCATCTTCTGAAGGGAAACTAGGGATAGGCAACTAAATGCTGGCTCAGTCTGAAAAGCCCTGAAATGAATTTTAAAAACCATAGATGCTTGACTTGGTCAGGGAAGTCTGAAGGTAATAAAATTCAGTCTGTGGTTATGGGTACACTACTCCATTATTACATAGTTGTTTCCAGATTAGGCCATTTGGGCCATCAAGTATGTACTGCCATTCAATCACGGCTAATTTTATTTTGCCCCTCAACCCCATTTTCCTGCCTTCTCCCTGTAACCTTTGATGCCCTGACTAATCAAGAATCTATCAACTCAGCTTTGAAAATACCCAATGATTGGCCTTCACTGCCGACTGTTGTAATGAATTTCATAGATTTGCCACCTTCAGGCTAAAGAAATTCCTCCCCATCTGATGTATGTTGCTTGAATTTCCAGCATCTGCAGAATTCCTGTTGTTTCTGTTTTAAAGGGATGCTTTTCTATTTCGAGGCTATGCAGTCTGGTCATAGGCCCTCTGATGATTGAAAACCTTCTCTCCATGTCTACTCTATCTCTACGATATTTTTTAATGAGACCCTCCCTTCATTCTTCTAAAGTCCAGTGAGTACAGTGATAACCATCAAGTGTTTCTCATATGTTAACCCTTTCATTCTCAGTATAATTCTTATCCGCTGAACCTTCTCATCCTCTGAACCCTCTCAATGTCAGCACCTTTCTTACTTTCTTAGATTTGGGGCCCAAAGCTACTCTCCAAATGTGGTATGACCAATGTTATGTAACGCCTCAGCATTGCATCCTTAATTTTACATTCTAGTCTTCCCAAAATGAATGCTAACATTGCATTTGCCTTCTTTACTAATGATTCAATTTGTAAGTTAATCTTTAGGGAATCCTACACTAGCACTCCCAAGTCCCTTTGTACCTCCGATTTCTGAATTTGCCCCCTTTTTGGAAATAATCTGTGCCTTTATTCCATTGACCAAAGTGCATGACCATACATTTCCCTATAGTGTATTCCATCTGCCCATTTTCCTAATCTGTCCAAAGTCCTTCTGCAACCTCGCTGTTTTCTCAGCACCACCTGCTCCTCCACCTACTCTTGTATTGTCTGCAAACCGTTAATTCCATCACCCAGATTGTTAACATATAATGTGTAAAGAGCAACCCAACACCGACCAATGTGGAACACCACTAGTCACTGGCAGTCAACCAACCAGAGAAAGTCCCCTTCATTCCCACTCTTTGCCTCCTGCCAGTCAGCCAACCTTCTGTTCATGCTAGTGCTTTCCCTGTAATACCATGGGGTCTGTATCAAGGACAAAGTAACATCTATGTGTATAGACAAGGAAGTATAGGGCTGTGTATTTTTACGTCTATATTATCAAAATCATCTGTGGCTCAATGTTTAGTACTGTCACCTGAATTTAGAGATTAGGGGAATTCAAATCTTTTATTGTTTGCGTGTTTTAATCATTTCCCATCCTCTAGTTTAAGGTGATTTATTGGATTTGCAATTTTGTAAATACTTTGAGGTAATTAAGGAGGAGGATGCTTCTGATCAACATTGTCAAAACCAGTTAGGAGACCAATCAAAAGCTGCCATTAACTTTTGTACATATGGATGTCAGTATTCGCAAAGCAATATAGAAAACAGCACACCGAAGCATTTGAACGAAATTTTCTTTTTACTTTTGTTTGGTGATAATAACAGTATTGGAATTGAGAGAATGCTGTTTGACAATGAAATATCACCAGTTAGTTGAGCAACCTTGCTGGTGAAAGACAGGTGCTTGATCGGATATGTCACTTGACCACTGATTACTTTCCATCTCTGTGTCGCTGTCTCCCTGTGCCTGTCTTTCTCTCTTGCCATCCTGATCAATATGAAGCAGTTGGGCTGAAGGACATGTTTCCCTGTTTTAGGATTCTTTGGCTCTATTGCCTGTTGTTTATTTTGTTGGAAGTAATGGTTGCTGGGTAGCCAAGAGCTATATTTTTTGTGAGGTATTTTGAACGGATTGACCATAGAAACATAGAAAACCTACAGCACAATACAGGCCCTTTGACCCACAAAGTTGTGCCGAACATATCCCTACCTTAGAAATTACCAGGGTTACTCATAGCCCTCTATTTTTCTAAGCTCCATGTACCTATCCAAAAGTCTCTTAAAAGACCCTATCGTACCCGCCTCCACCACCATTACCGGTAGCCCATTCCATGCACTCACCACTCTCTGCGTAAAAATACACTTACCCCTGACATCTCCTCTGTATCTATTCCCAAGCACCTTAAACCTGCGCCCTCTTGTGGCAGCCATTTCAGCCGTGGGAAAAAGCCTCTGACTATCCACCCGATCAATGCTTCTCATCATTTTATACACCTCTATCAGGTCACTTCTCATCCTCCATCACTCCAAGGAGAAAAGGCCGAGTTCACTCAACCTGTTTTCATAAGGCATGCTCCCCAATCCAGGCAACATCCTTGTAAATCTCCTCTGCACCCTTTCTATGGTTTCCACATACTTCCTGTAGTGAGGCAACCAGAACTGAGCATAATACTCCAAATGGGGTCTGATCTGGGTCCTATATAGCTGCAACATTACCTCTTGGCTCCTAAATTCAATTCCACAATTGATAAAGGCCAATACACCGTATGCCTTCTTAACCACAGAGTCAACCTTTGCAGCTGCTTTGAGCGTCCTATGGACTCAGACCCCAAGATCCTTCTGATCCTCCACATTGCCAAGAGTCTTACCATTAATACTATATTCTGCCATCACATTTGACCGACCAAAATGAACCACTTCACACTTATCTGGGTTGAACTCCATCTGCCACTTCTCAGCCCAGTTTTGCATCCTATTAATGTCCTTCTGTAACCTCTGACAACCCTCCACACTATCCACAACACCCCCAACCTTTGTGTCATCAGCAAACATGCTAACCTATCCCTCCACTTCCTTATCCAGATCATTTATAAAAATCACGAAGAGTAAGGGTCCCAGAATAGATCTCTGAGGCACACCACTGGTCACCAACCTCCATGCAGAATATGACCCATCTACAATCACTGTTTGCCTTCTGTGGGCAAACCAATTCTGGATCCACAAAGCAATGTTCCCCTGGATCCCATGCCTCCTTACTTTCTCAATAAGCCTTGCATGGGGTACCTTATCAAATGCCTTGCTGAAATCCATATACACTACATCTACTGCTCTTCATCAGTGTGTTTAGTCACATCCTCAAAAAATTCAATTGGGCTCATAAGGCACGACCTGCCTTTGACAAAGCCATGCTGACTATTCCTAATCATATTATACCTCTCCAAATGTTCATAAATCCTGCTTCTCAGGATCTTCTCCATCAACTTACCAACCACTGAAGTAAGACTCACTGTTCTATATATCATATATGACCATATATCAATGTAGTTGGTCCTTAATTCTGCACAGATGAATGGAAGACCATTGAAGGAGTTAAGATAATTAGGACATGGAATATAGGTCATGGGCAATAACAGCACACGATTGTCCTGTAGCAACCACAGATATTTACCATTTTGTAATTTATTTTTGACTCACCAATAATTGTTTCTTTAGAGCAACTCTGTGCAAAAATGTTCCATGATGTTGTTTATTGTGACCTTGCATTTTGCATAACAAAAAGATTGCGAGGATAAAACAAAGATTTATGTAGCTTTGCATCAACCCTTTTATGGCAACTTAACATGTTGTTTGGTTGATGTCAATAAAGACTGCAGGTCGGTCAGTACAAGTACTCCAGTCTTGAACAAGTCAGGATGTTGCCAGGACCAGTTAGTAGCCTTTGCTTTGGACAGAAGCTCACTCAAAACATGCACATTCAATGGAATTAGCTGGGATCTATTGCTTACAATGTGAACATCAAGAGCTGGTTAACCAATTTTTTTTTGTACTTTTGGCTCAAGATGGTTGAAAGTCCTTCTTCAACCTTTTCTCTTATTCTCATATCCCAGCATCATTTTTAGTTAATGATGGGGATGTTCACGATGTTCTATTAAAATCAATTGAAACCCCGCTGGTTTCCTTGGCTGCGTAAGTCTGGAGAGATCGGATATACAAGTATTTGGACAGTCAAGGGCTGATTAAGGATAGTCAGCATGGCTTTGTGAGTGGTAGATAGTGTTTAATGAATCTTGTAGAGTTTTTCGATGAGGTTACCAAGAAAATAGATGAAGGAAAGGCTGTGGATGTTGTCTACAAGGACTTTAGTAAGGCCTTTGACAAGGTCCCACATGGGAGGTTAGTTCAGAAGGTTCAGACACTAGGTATCCATGGAGAGGTTGTAAACTGGATTTGAAATTGACTGTGTGGGAGAAGGCAGAGAGTGGTAGTGGATGATTGTTTCTCACATTGGAGGCCTGTGATTAGTGGTATGCCTCAGGGATCTGTACTGGGTCCATTATTGTTTGTTGTCTATATTAATGATCTAGATGATAACGTGGTAAATTGGATCAGCAAGTTTTCTGATGACACTAAGATTGGAGGCGTTGTGGACAGTGAGGAAGGCTTTCAAAGCTTGCAGAGGGATCTGGACCAACTGGAAAAATGGGCCAGAAAATGGCAGATGGAATTTAATGCAGACAAGTGTGAGGTGCTGCATTTTGGAAGGACAAATCAAGGTAGGACATACACAGTAAATGGTAGGGCACTGAGGAGTGTGAAGGGACAAAGGGATCTGGGAGTTCAGATACATAAGTCCCTGAAAGAGGTGTCACAGGTAGACAGGGTTGTAAAGACTTTTGGCATCCTGGCATTCATAAATCAAAGTATTGAGTATAAGAGTTGGGATGTTATGGTGAGGTTGTATAAGACATTGGTGAGCCCAAATTTGGAGAATAGTGTGCAGTTCTGGTCACCTAACTATAGGAAGGATATCAGTAAGATTGAAAGAGTGCAGAGAAGATTTACTAGGAAGTTGCCAGGTCTTCAGGAGTTGAGTTACAGGGAAAGATTGAACAGGTTTGGACTTCATTCCTTGGAGCGTAGAAGAATGAGGGGAGATTTGATAGAGGTTTACAAAAGTATGAGGGGTATAGAGAGAGTAAATGCAAATAGGCTCTTTCCACTTAGATTAGGAGAGATAAGTACGAGAGGACATGGCTTTAGGGTGAAAAGTGAAAGGTTTGGGGGAACATTAGGGGCATCATCTTCACTCAGAGAGTGGTGGGAATGTGGAACGAGCTGCCATCTGATGTGGTAAATGCAGGCTCACTCTTAAGTTTTAAGAATAACTTGGATAGGTACATGGATGGGAGAGGTCTGGAGGGTTATGGATTGGGTGCAGGTTAATGGGACTAGCGGAATAAAGTTTCAGCACAGACTAGAAGGGCCGAATGGCCTGTTTTCTGTGCTGTAGTGTTCTATGGTTCCAACCAAACTCATAGATCTCGTACCCCAAACCCCGGTTTGTGTGGATGCTGTGTAATTTGCTACACTGTTACAACACAGTGCCAAGAAATAATAGACAGCACACTGAATACGATTAAAGGAATTATATTTATGAATCTTTACTTAAAGGGTTAGTAAACAGGAAAACAAAAAGGGCCCATTATAATTAAACAATCAAATATGCACAAGTTGGAGCTTAACTGTTCCAAAAGTAATATTCACACTGAAAGTAAAATTTACACTGCAGCTTGGCCCCACTAAACCTTTAGGAATAGGGTTTTTTGCTTTAGGATGTTCCTTGATATGTTGCTGGGAATGTGTTTCCCCCAGAGATGACAGGCCATTCTTTCACTGGATCTCTCCACTTAAATATCCGGGGGCTCACTCTCCTACGGTTTTCCGTCCTTCATGCTCCCGCCTGAAGTGTCCCTCTTCACCACAGTTATAACAGACAGTACTGGTCGCTCCCCTTCTCGCAGGACCCTGTTCACTGTCAGCACTCTGCTTCGTCTGCCCCCTCAGGGAATCTGACTCCCTTTAGGCTTTGCCATGCGGGTGGCCGCACCTGCTGATAACAACTGGGACATCTCCGTCCTAAACTCTGCTACAAGCTGCTTTACCACTTCCCAGGGTGGGGTATCTGGTCACTTCAGCCAAGTGGGTCACTACTGAGAGCTGTACCCTGCTGATGGAGGCCTCCTGCACCTCCGTTGCATTCTCCTCCTCTCTAACTTCTCTGATCAGCTCAACAGACGAGGGAGAAGCTCCTGGATGAAGGCTGTTTAACAGAGGAAGGGATGGGTTACACCTTCTGGAAAGGTTTCCCCCCAGGTGGACAACATCTCCACGGAGTAGGCTTGGCCATCAAGAACACCTTTCTACCAAGTCTCACAGAAACACTTGTTGGCATTAGTGAAAGACTAATGACCCTCTGTATCCCCCTGGCAAAGAAACGCTATGCCACGCTTCTCAGTGCCCATGCACCAACTTTGCCATCTGAGAATGAGGCTAAGAAAGGCTTTTATCAGACATTGGATGAAGCTCTTTGCCAGATCCCTAAGAATGATAAGATCCTTTTGCTTGGGGACTTCAACGCTAGGGTGGGACGGAACAACAGGATTTGGAGTGGAGTGCTAGGTAGGCATGGTATTGGCATGGTGAATGCAAATGGCATGAGGCTACTTACTGTTTGCTCTGAGCATAACCTTACCATAACCAACACCATCTTCCAGCAGGAGGCAAAATATAAGACCTCGTGGATATACCCTCGCTCTAAACATTGGCACACAATCGACTTCATCATTGTGAGACATAGTGACATCAAGGATGTTCTTATCACTCATGCCATGAGAGGTGCAGAGTGCTGGACTGACCACCGTATGATTGTGACCAAGCTCCATATGAAAGTGCGTCTCCCCTTGCAGCTACAAAAACCTAATAAAAAGTGGCTAAATTGCAACCGCCAGAGAAATACAGAAGCAAGAAGTGAGTTTCGATGCATCCTAGCTGAGAAACTAAGGGAGTTGGAACCTTATCTGAGCTCAGAAAATACCATGGAACAACAGTGGACCTATATCAGCTCTGTGCTCTATGAGGCAGCAGCCCAATCCATTGGCCATAAGAGCAGGAACCACTAAGACTGGTTTGACAATAACTCAGACACCATCCACAACTTGCTTAAGGACATGCACAAAGCACACTGGGCAACTTTAGACAACCCTTCATCCACCAGCATCAGGCAGCTCGGAGGAAAGTGCAAAAGGCAATACGAGATGAGTGGTGGACTGAAAATGCACATGAAATCCAGTCCTTTGCCGATAATAATAACATGCATAATTTTTACAATGCTGTCAAAACCACCTACGGCCCAATAAATCGATGTGTTACACCCCTGAAAATAGCAGATGGTCTAACACTTCTGAAGAATCAGAATACCATTCTGCTGAGGTGGGCTGAGCATTTTAACACCCTGCTTAATCAGGACTCTGACACAAACCCCACCATTTTGGATGAACTGCCTGAACTTCCTCCTATCCACGACCTCAGTCTACCACCAACCTTCCAGGAGGTTCTATCAGCTGTCCATTCCCTTAAGAACAACAAGTCCCCTGGCACTGACAATATCCCTGCTGAGTTACTGAAGAACGGAGGGTACAGGTGCATGTGCACCCTCTACCAGTACATCACCAAGGCCTGGACTGATGAGAACATCCCGCAGCAATGGAGAAATGCAAACATCGTTGTCATTTATAAGAACAAGCGTGACAAGGCCATCTGAGGCAATAATAGGGGCATATCACTCCTTTCTGTTGCTGGAAAGGTCCTGGCTAAGGTGATGCTTCAGAGACTCATTAGCAACATCACTGAGTCATTGCTGCCTGAATCGCAGTGTGGATTTAGGAAGAACAGGAGCACGATTGACATGATCTTCACAGCCCGGCAGCTTCAGGAAAAGTGCCGGGAGCAACATCAGGACCTGTTTATGGCTTTTGTCGACCTCTTTAAAGCATTCGACACTGTGTAAAGAGAGCTCTTATGGGATGTCCTCCTTAAGTTTGGCTGTCCCAATAAATTTGTTAACATCCTCCGCCGGTTCCACAATGGGATGACTGCTTGGGTGACCATAGGAGGACAAGAGTCCGAGCCCTTCCTTGTACGCATGGGGTGAGGCAGGGGTGTGTACTAGTGCCAGTGCTCTTTAACATCTTCCTCTTGTGTGTTACCAAGCTTCTCCGCAATGAGATTGAAGACAGCGGCGGTGTGGCAGTGGATGTCAGATTAGATGGCAACCTCTTTGACATCAGGAGGCTCCAGGCAACCACTAAACTCTGTGGGTCCTGGAGCTGCAGTATGCAGACGACTGTGCTCTTGTGGCCCATACTCCAGAGGATGTTCAGACTGTCCTTGCTGTGACGGTGAGAGCGTACAGCAGGATGGGGTTGACTGTCAATACCACCAAGACAGAAGTGGTTTGTAAATGGAGTACCAGTGTCCCACCCACTCTACCTGCCTTCACCGTTGGTGATGAAAAGCTGTCAGTAGTGCCATCTTTCAAATATCTGGGGAGCATTCTCTCTGAGGATAGCAGCATTGACAATGACATCCAGAGCCACATTAAACAGGCATCAGCTGCCTTTGGGAAATTTTGGCGTAGAGTCTTCCAGAACAGGAGCCTTTGTCCCTCCACAAAGGTCGCCGTATACCAAGCGGTCTGTGTCACCGCCCTCTTTTATAGCTGTGAAGCTTGGGTAACCTACAGGTGTCACACCAAGTCCTTGGAGCGCTTCCACATAAGCTGCCTTCAGCATATCCTGGGAATTACCTGGCGTGAGTGGGTGCCTCACACTGAAATACTTGTAAAGACCAACTGCAGAAGTATTGATGATCACCCAGCGTCAGCTGCAGTGGCTGGGCATGTGATAAGGATGCCCCCATGTCGGCTAACCCACAAAGTGTTATACGGTCAGCTACATCATGGTCGATGCTCAGCTGGAAGGCCAAAGAAGCGCTATAAGGATCAGATGAAGAATGCTTTAAGGAAGTGCAAGATCAGACCTGAGGACCTGGAGGAGGTTGCTGCTGACCGTACCACCTGGTGACAGCTGTGTAGGGATGGGGTTCGTAATCTGGAGATGGAAAGAACAACCAGAAGACAGCAGAAGAGAGCCAGGAGAAATGCAACCATGCAGTCTGAGTTTCGGGAATTAGGCAGAAGGCTGAAGAACAGGACCTCAAGGGTGACGTTCTCAGGATTGCTCCCAGTGCTACGTGACAGAGATGGTAAGAATTGGAGGAGATGGCAGTTGAATGCGTGCCTGAGGAGTTGGTGCAGGGAGCAGGGTTTTAGATTTTTAGATCATTGGGATCTCTTCTGGGGAAGGTGGGACCCGTACAGATTGGATGGGTTGCACCTGAACTCGAGGGGGAGCAATATCCTTGCAGGTAGGTTTGCTAGCATGGTTCGGGAGGGTTTAAACTAATTTGCGAGGGGGATGGGACCCAGAGCGATAGAGCAGTGAAAGAAGTGCATGGAGTAAAGCCAGATCTAACATACAGAGAGGCTTTGAGGAAAGAGAAGCAGAATAAACGGTGTAAAGACAGTGAGGTAGAAGGGCTGAAATGTGTGTACCTCAATGCAAGAAGCATCAGGAACAAAGGTGAAGAACTGAGAGCTTGGATACATACATGGAATTATGATGTAGTGGCCATTACAGAGACTTGGCTGGCACCAGGGCAGGAATGGATTCTCAATATTCCTGGATTTCAGTGCTTTAAAAGGGATAGAGAGGGCGGAAAAAGGGGAGGAGGGGTGGCATTACTGCTCAGGGATACTATTACAGCTACAGAAAAGGTGGGTAATGTAGCAGGATCCTCTTTTGAGTCAATATGGGTGGAAGTCAGGAACAGGAAGGGAGCAGTTACTCTACTGGGGGTATTCTATAGGCCCCCTGGTAGCAGCAGAGATACAGAGGAGCAGATTGGGAGGCAGATTATGGAAAGGTGCAAAAATAACAGGGTTGTTATCATGGGTGCTTTAACTTCCCTAATATTGATTGGCACCTGATTAGTTCCAAGGGTTTAGATGGGGCAGAATTTGTTAAGTGTGTCCAGGATGGATTCCTGTCACAGTATGTGGACAGGCCGACCAGGGGGAATGCCATACTAGATCTAGTATAAGGTAATGAACCGGGTCAGGTCACAGATCTCTCAGTGGGTGAGCATCTGGGGGACAGTGACCACCGCTCCCTGGCCTTTATAATTATCATGGAAAAGAATAGAATCAAAGAGGACAGGAAAACTTTTAATTGGGGAAAGGCAAATTATGAGGCTATAAGGCTGGAACTTGCGGGTATGAATTGCGATGATGTTTTTGCAGGGAAATGTACTATGGACATGTGGTCGATGTTTAGAGATCTCTTGTGGGATGTAAGGGATAAATTTGTCCCGGTGAGGAAGATAAAGAATGGTAGGGTGAAGGAACCATGGGTGACAAGTGAGGTGGAAAGTCTAGTCAGGTGGAAGAAGGCAGCATACATGAGGTTTAGGAAGCAAGGTTCAGATGGGTCTATTGAGGAATATAGGGAAGCAAGAAAGGAGCTTAAGAAGGGGCTGAGAAGAGAAAGAAGGGGGCATGAGAAGGCCTTGGTGAGTAGGGTAAAGGAAAATCCCAAGACATTCTTCAATTATGTGAAGAAAAAAAGGGTGACAGGAGTGAAGGTAGGACTGATTAGAGATAAAGGTGGGAAGATGTGCCTGGAGGCTGTGGAAGTGAGCGAGGTCCTCAATGAATACCTCTCTACGGTATTCACCAATGAGAGGGAACTTGATGATGGTGAGGACAATATGAGTGAGGTTGATGTTCTGGAGCATGTTGATATTAAGGGAGAGCAGGTGTTGGAGTTGTTAAAATACATTAGGACAGATGAGTCCCCGGGGCCTGACGGAATATTCCCCAGGCTGCTCCACGAGGCGAGAGAAGAGATTGCTGAGCCTCTGGCTAGGATCTTTATCTCCTCGTTGTCCACGGGAATGGTACCGGAGGTTTGGAGGGAGGCGAATGTTGTTCCCTTGTTCAAAAAAGGTAGTAGGGATAGTCCGGGTAATTATAGACCAACGTCTGTGGTGGGAAAGCTGTTGGAAAAGATTCTTAGAAATAGGATCTATAGGCATTTAGAGAATCATGGTCTGATCAGGGACAGTCAGCATGGCTTTGTGAAGGGCAGATCATGTCTAACAAGCCGGATAGAGTTCTTTGAGGAGGTGATGAGGCATATAGATGAGGGTAGTGCAGTGGATGTGATCTGTATGGATTTTAGTAAGTCATTTGACAAGGTTCCACACGGTAGGCTTATTCAGAAAGTTAGAAGGCATGGGATCCATGGAAGTTTGGCCAGGTAGATTCAGAATTGGCTTGCCTGCAGAAGGCAGAGGGTGGTGGTGGAGGGAGTACATTCAGATTGGAGGATTGTGACGAGAGGTGTCCCACAAGGATCTGTTCTGGGACTTCTACTTCTCATGATTTTTATTAACGACCTGGATGTGGGGGTAGAAGGGTGGGTTGGCAAGTTTGCAGACGACACAAAAGTTGGTGGTGTTGTAGATAGTGTAGAGGATTGTCAAAGATTGCAGAGAGACATTGATAGGATGCAGAAGTGGGCTGAGAAGTGGCAGATGGAGTTCAACCCGGAGAAGTGTGAGGTGGTACACTTTGGAAGGACAAACTCCAAGGCAGAGTACAAAGTAAATGGCAGGATACTTGGTAGTGTGGAGGAGCAGAGGGATCTCAGGGTACATGTCCACAGATCCCTGAAAGTTGCCTCACAGGTAGATAGGGTAGTTAAGAAAGCTTATGGGGTGTTAGCTTTCATAAGTCGAGGGATGGAGTTTAAGAGTCGCGATGTAATGATGCAGCTCTATGAAACTCTGGTTAGGCCACACTTGGAGTACTGTGTCCAGTTCTGGTCACCTCACTATAGGAAGGATGTGGAAGCATTGGAAAGGGTGCAGAGGAGATTTACCAGGATGCTGGCTGGTTTAGAAAGTATGCATTATGATCAGAGATTAAGGGAGCTAGGGCTTTACTCATTGGAGAGAAGGAGGATGAGAGGAGACATGATAGAGGTGTACAAGATAATGAGAGGAATAGATAGAGTGGATAGCCAGCGCCTCTTCCGGCACCACTGCTCAATACAAGAGGACATGGCTTTAAGGTAAGGGGTGGGAAGTTCAAGGGGGATATTAGAGGAAGGTTTTTTACTCAGAGAGTGGTTGGTGCGTGGAATGCACTGCCTGAGTCAGTGGTGGAGGCAGATACACTAGTGAAGTTTAAGAGACTACTAGACAGGTATATGGAGGAATCTAAGGTGGGGGCTTATATGGGAGGCAGGGTTTGAGGGTTGGCACAACATTGTGGGCCGAAGGGTCTGTACTGTGCTGTACTATTTTATGTTCTATGTCTATGGTTGCCACCACTACCACCACCACTACTACATATACAGGTCCCACCTGCAATAGAGCTTGTGGGTCCAGGTTAGGACTGTATAGTCATCAAAGATCTCACCATTAAAGGAGTGGACGTTGCCATCGGATTTTGATGGACAACCGAAGAAGAAGAATACAACTCAGTGCCCAGAAATAATAGACAGCGTACTGCATATGATTAAAGGAATTCTATTTATGAATCTTAAATAAAGGGTTAGTAAAGAAAAAAAAACAAAAAGGGCCCATTATAACTAAACAGTTAAAAGTGCACAAGTTGGAGTTCAGCTCTTCCAAAAGTAATATTCACTGATCTTAGGTTGACTGCGACACCTTCTCCATCGAATCATGGTCCTCCACTGGGTCGAATCCTATGTCCGATTATCTCCAGCATTTTCCTCCTTCATCTCCTGCCGAACAAAAGACACAGCTCATATTCCAAAGCACATGCTATCTCTAACCATAACCCAAACACTGCTTCTACAGAAAAAAAAATTACGTCAGCGGTGAAACCTTTCCCAGGGTGTTACACTCTTGGATTTTAGTGAAAGGTTGCTTAGTTAGTCATTACCATTCTTTACCAAATATAGGAGAGCTACTGGAGTTCTGCTGGGATTCGTTGGTGAGGGAGGCACGTGGCCAAGTGGTTAAGGCATTTGTCTAGTGATTCGAAGGTTGCTAGTTCGAGCCTTGGCTGAGGCAGCATGTGTGTCCTTGAGCAAGGCACTTAACCACACATTGCTGTGCGACGACACCGGTGCCAAGCTATATGGGTCCTAATGCCCTTCCCTTGGACAACATCGGTGGCATGGAGAGGGGAGACTTGCAGCATGGGCAACTGCTGGTCTTCCATACAACCTCGCCCAGGCCTGCGCCCTGGAAACCTTCCAAGGTGTAAATTCATGGTCTCATGAGACTAACAGATGCCTATATACATTGGTGAGGGGAGCCCTGAATCTTTCAGCAGTCTGTTTTGTCCTTAACCAACCTAGATCTTCAGACCAATGCATTTACCCTGTTTCACTGCCTTTCTTTCTTCATTTCTTATTGAACAGGGTTCATTTTAGTTTTGTATTGATGAGTCAGCAGCATGGGAGTCATTTTTTGGATTTTAGTGAAATATAATTCTGCTGATGCAATGGACATAAATTCTTTTGGGTTCCCAGTTTTAGAGTGCTAGATCCACGTTGTTTTAGTATTGTGCCATCATAAAGCATGGAAAAAGACCTTTGGGTCATCTGAGTCTATGCCAACCATCCCTTTTACACTAATCCTTTCCAATCCCATTGTATTTTCCCCACATCTCTATCAGTGCTCCAGATTCTACCACTTAGCTACACCACAGTTCAATTTGAATTACAGTGTGTAAGATCACATCCATTTTGTCTCGGTGGTGACCCACTCTCCTTTGTTTTTAAAATTAGCTTCTGGTGAGTTTATTTTGATGCCTGGCCTTTTGTGCTTCATTCCAGCCTTTCTAATCACTTTTTTAGCTCCTGTCTTGAGATTTTTTCCTCCATTTGGTCACTTCACTCATATTTATCATACAGTTTTTGTTTGAATTTTATTTCAATTTGAATCATTATGAAACCTCTGCCTTTGAAGTCGCATGATTGACATGGAAAGTACCTTCACCTTCATGATCTTATTTAGCAGTTCCTGGTATGTTCAAGAGTTGTAATTGTATCAACCTTCTTGGAATTCTAACCACCTGTAGCAATCTAAACTATTGGCTTTAATAAATTCACTCCTTGCAAATTCATCATTGATGGTGTCCACTTTTTCTGAATTAGTGTACTTTTTTCTCCCTGATATTTAAGCTGTTCACAAGCAGAGGTGGAAGAAGAAAATGGCACAGCAGTGCAAAATACTGTGAGATGGCACTATAGTAGAGCAACTCATTTCAAGCTGCTCTCTGCCAATCTACCTAATTAATTTACTAATTAGTGCATCGGTTGACGCACTCTCTCACTCCTCCAGTGACCCAGGCTTGATTCTGACCTTAGGTCCTGTTTGTGTGGAGTTTATACATTCAACTAACAAGCACGTGGATTTCTTGTTAATGTCTTGGTTTCCACCCACATCAAAGATATTCAGGTTGTTAGGTTAAATGGCCACTGTAGTTTGCAAATGGTGAATGAGGGAGAGGATTGGAATTTGTGGAGGATAGATTGGGATTAGTGATTGATGGTTGGCATGGACTTGGTGGGCCAGAGGATCTGTTAATCTGCTGTATGACTCTGACCATTTTCTGACAACATTTAACATCTTACATGATTAATACAGTGCTGATGGTGAATATGGAAATTTTCTTGCTTTGGAGACTCTATGAATTAAATTGTAAAGACAAACTGTGACAGTATCCTGAATTATCCCTTATGGAGTGTACCTTTAAAGAGAGCGAGAGGGTGCGACTGACTTAGAGAGAGAGCAATGAGCAGCTCGTGAGTCGTCATGGTGACTGAGGGCGGTGTTATTTGATGGACAGCTGGTGTTCAGCATGCTTAGATAAATAGAAGGACAGCTGGTTGTTAGACAGACACACATGGTTTTGGACACTGGATGAGCTTTGTGTGCCCACAGAAAGATGGGTTTTGGAGGATCAATCGGGAGAATCGATCAGTGGCTCTCGCAGTGTGGAAAAGGAAGTCAACTCAATAACATGAACTGAACTGACTTCATTTACCCATCATTGTAAGACCGTATCCATTTACTTCTTAAGCTTGAAGAAGCTTGGCTTTTGTATATTTCTACACTTACATATGCATGAACTTTGCTAACCTGTTGATTTATCTGGTTATATATTACTGTATTGCGTAGTTACTAATAAAATAGCTTTAGCTAACAGCAATACCAGACTCCAGGTATTTTCCATTTCTGCTGGTTCTTTAACCCGTTACGGGGTACCTAACAATACCCAGGACTGTATGGAGTTACCAGGGTCTCTGAGACGCTTACTACTTGAGACACTTAGACTCTCCATTGATACTGCCTGACCTGATGAGTTCTTCCAGTATTTTATGTTTGAGCAAAGTAGGGGGAGTATGACCACATTCTGCCAGGATGAGCCAGCACTTAATTGATTGTCCCGAGTTGCTCTTAAGATCATGTGGTGAGCAGCCTTCTTGAACTGGTGAAGACTTTGAAGTATGGATACATCCTCAATGCTGTTCGGAGAGGGATCCAGGATTTTGACCCAATGATGGTGAAGCTGGTGGTGATCTCAGGAAACGCAAACAAGAGGAATTCTGCAGATGCTGGAAATTCAAGCAACACACATCAAAGTTGCTGGTGAACGCAGCAGGCCAGGCAGCATCTCTAGGAGGAGGTACAGTCGACGTTTCAGGCCAAGACCCTTCATCAAGGGTCTCGGCCTGAAACGTCAACTGTACCTCCTCCTAGAGATGCTGCCTGGCCTGCTGCGTTCACCAGCAACTTTGATGTGTGTCGGTGATCTCAGGATGTGTTTTATGAGCATCTTCCAGGTGGTGGTCTTTCCATGCTTTTGCTGCTCTTGCCTTTCTCACTGATAGAGGTCATGTATATGGAAGGTGCTGCCTGCGGAGTCTTGGTGAGATGAGCTGCAGTGATGTACAAACTACTACCAACGTGTATGACTGGTGGAGTGAGTGAATGGTTATGAATGGGATCCTTATTAAGCAGGCTGCCATGTCCTGTTTGTTGTTGAAGCTCTTCAGTATTGCTGAAGCTGTAGTCATCCACGTAAGTGGAGAACATTCCATCACACTTCTGATTGAGACTTGTTGATGATGGATGGGTTGTAGGGAATTAGGAGGTGAGTTACTCACCACAGGATACTCATTCTCTGATCTGCTCTTAGAACCAAACTAATATACACTCAGTTGCCACTTTATTAGGTACTCCTGTCTGCCTGTTTGTTAATGTAAATATCTAATCAGTCAATTGTGGCAGCAACTCAATACATAAAAGCATATGGACATGTTCAAGAGCTTTAGTTGTTTTTCAGACCAAACATCAGAATGAGGAAGAAATTTGATCTCAGTGACTGACTGTGGAATGATTGCTGGTCCCAGATGGGCGGTTTGAGTATCTCAGGAACTCCTGGGATTTTCACGTACAACAGTCTCTATAGTTTACAGAAAATGGTGCGAGAGACAAAAAAAATCCAATGAGTGGCAGTTTTGTGGGTGATAAGGAGAGTGGCCACACTGGGTCAAGCTGACAGTAACTCTGCTCTGGATCTCTTTATTGCTAACTGCCGACGGGACATCAACCGTCTCGACTTCACCGCACCTTGTCCCCATTCCAACCTCACTCCTTCGGAACGCTCTGCTCTCCACTCCCTCCGCACTAATCCTAACCTTATTATTAAACCCGCTGATAAGGAGGGTGCTGTTGTAGTCTGGCGTACTGACCTCTACCTTGCCGAGGCGCAGCGACAACTCGCGGATACCTCCTCTTATTTACCCCTCGATCGTGACCCCACTAAGGAGCACCAGGCCATTGTCTCCCACACTATCACCGACTTTATCCGCTCAGGGGATCTCCCATCCACTGCTACCAACCTTATAGTTCCCACACCCCGCACTTCCCGTTTCTACCTCCTACCCAAGATCCACAAACCTGCCTGTCCTGGCCGACCTATTGTCTCAGCTTGCTCCTGCCCCACCGAACTCGTTTCTGCATACCTCGTCACTGTTTTATCACCCCTTGTTCAATCCCTTCCGACCTATGTTCGTGACACTTCTCACGCTCTTAAACTTTTCGATGATTTTAAGTTCCCTGGCCCCCACCGCTTTATTTTCACCATGGATGTCCAGTCCTTATATACTTCCATCCCCCATCAGGAAGGTCTCAAAGCTCTACGCTTCTTTTTGGATTCCAGACCTAATCAGTTCCCCTCTACCACCACTCTGCTCCGTCTAGCAGAATTAGTCCTTACTCTTAATAATTTCTCCTTTTGCTCCTCCCATTTCCTCCAAACTAAAGGTGTAGCTATGGGCACCCGTATGGGTCCTAGCTATGCCTGCCTTTTTGTTGGGTTTGTGGAACAATCTATGTTCCGTGCCTATTCTGGTATCTGTCCCCCACTTTTCCTTCGCTACATCGACGACTGCCTTGGCGCTGCTTCCTGCACGCATGCAGAACTCGTTGACTTTATTAACTTTGCCTCCAACTTTCACCCTGCCCTCAAGTTTACCTGGTCCATTTCCGACACCTCCCTCCCCTTTCTAGATCTTTCTGTCTCTGTCTCTGGAGACAGCTTATCCACTGATGTCTACTATAAGCCTACTGACTCTCACAGCTATCTGGACTATTCCTCTTCTCACCCTGTCTCTTGCAAAAACGCCATCCCCTTCTCGCAATTCCTCCGTCTCCGCCGCATCTGCTCTCAGGATGAGGCTTTTCATTCTAGGACGAGGGAGATGTCTTCATTTTTTAAAGAAAGGGACTTCCCTTCCTCCACTATCAACTCTGCTTTTAAACGCATCTCCCCCATTTCACGTACATCTGCTCTCACTCCATCCTCCCACCACCCCACTAGGAATAGGGTTCCCCTGGTCCTCACCTACCACCCCACCAGCCTCCGGGTCCAACATATTATTCTCCGTAACTTCCGCCACCTCCAACGGGATCCCACCACTAAGCACATCTTTCCCTCCCCCCCTCTCTCTGCATTCCGCAGGGATCGCTCCCTGCACAACTCCCTTGTCCATTCGTCCCCCCCATCCCTCCCCACTGATCTCCCTCCTGGCACTTATCCGTGTAAGCGGAGCAAGTGCTACACATGCCCTTACACTTCCTCCCTTACCACCATTCAGGGCCCCAAACAGTCCTTCCAGGTGAGGCATCACTTCACCTGTGAGTCGACTGGGGTGATATACTGCATCCGGTGCTCCCGATGTGGCCTTTTATATATTGGTGAGACCCGACGCAGACTGGGAGACCGCTTTGCTGAACACCTACGCTCTGTCCGCCAGAGAAAGCAGGATCTCCCAGTGGCCACACATTTTAATTCCACATCCCATTCCCATTCTGACATGTCTATCCACGGTCTCCTCTACTGTAAAGATGAAGCCACCCTCAGGTTGGAGGAACAACACCTTATATTCTGTCTGGGTAGCCTCCAACCTGATGGCATGAACATCGACTTCTCTAACTTCCGCTAATGCCCCACCTCCCCCTCGTACCCCATCTGTTTCTCATTTTTATGCACACATTCTTTCTCTCACTCTCCTTTTTCTCCCTCTGTCCCTCTGAATATACCTCTTGCCCATCCTCTGGGTCACCCCCCCCCTTGTCTTTCTTCCCGGACCTCCTGTCCCGTGATCCTCTCGTATCCCCTTTTGCCTATCACCTGTCCAGCTCTCGGCTCTATCCCTCCCCCTCCTGTCTTCTCCTATCATTTTGCATCTCCCCCTCCCCCTCCAGCTTTCAAATCCCTTACTCACTCTTCCTTCAGTTAGTCCTGACGAAGGGTCTCGGCCTGAAACGTCGACTGCGCCTCTTCCTATAGATGCTGCTTGGCCTGCTGCGTTCACCAGCAACTTTGATGTATGTTGCGTGACAGTAACTCTAATGTGTTACATGTGTTACATCAGTGGTTCTTCCAAAGAGCATCTCTGAACACGCAGCACGTTGAACCTTGAAGTGGATGGGTTACAGCAGCAGAAAACCAATTCCACTCCTGTGGCCACTTTATTAGGTACAGTCCTGGACCTAATAAAATGACAACTGAGTGTATATGGCTACTCCAGTTTTGATTCTGGTCAATGATAGCGGTTGGTGGTGTGGGGGGTGTTGTGGAGTTCACGTCATTGAGTGTTGGAGGGTGTTAGCTGAATTTTCTCTTGCTGCATATGAAATAAGTTTTAAGTCTTAACCTTAATATTATGGTAAATGGGCTTAAAGTTGAATCATGTAATTGAAATAACAAGAATTTTCAGTGTTGACCAAAAGTAGCCAATGGCATTTCAAACCTCAAGTTGTTTCTGACATTATTCTAGGGCTTCAGTCAGTTATTTAATTGTGAATGATTGGTGTTCCAGCAGTTACTGTGTGCTTCAGCAACATACTCATGCTGTTTTTGGAAGGTTTTGAAGTATTTTGTGTGCTCAGAAGCGTAGAGATGAATACAACTCTTGGAACAACTCCACAAATTTCCGATCAGTGCAACTGCTGTTTTTTCTTATCTCCACTCTTCAGCTTGTTATAATGAACTGAGTGAAGAGAACTTGGAAAGCATTTGTGTCGATGTCATTCAGTTTTCTGTATGTTTTACAGATTTTTATTGCAGCTCTATGTTCAGATTTTTTTATATTTAAAAAAAAGCGCAACAGAGTTGTACAACATAGAAACAGGTTGGTCATTCTACCTTGTCTATGCTAAGTAATTGTGCTTATCTATAATAATGTCTATCCACTTCCTTGCAATAATTCCATATTCCTCTAAGCCCTGCTCATTCAAGCACCCATCCAGATGATCTGTTCCTGCCCCCTCTACCTGCTCTGGCAGCTCATTCCAGACACCATCTTGCTTGGTGTGAAAAATATACCCCTCAGATCTCCTGTAATCCTTCACCTTCTCACCTTTAGCCTACGCCCTCTATTTTCAGGCACCCTACGCGGGAAATGTACTCTGGGCCATCTAGCCTATCTGCGCATTGCATGCTTTTGCGTATCTCTGTTGTGTCACCTCTCACCCTCTGTTCCAGGGAAAACAGACCCAGCCTATCCAGTCTCTCCTTGTGTCTCCAGCTCTCCAATTCAGGCAACATACTTGTGAATATTTTCTGTAACCATTAACCTTTGCTTAATTTTATCTTTCCTGTTGTGTGGTAACTCAAATGGCACAGAATATTCCAAGTGCAGCCTAATCAATGTTTTTTGCAACAGATGTCCCAATTCCTCTACTCAATTCTTTGGCCAGTGAAGGCAAGCATACCATATGACACCTTCATAATTCTCTTCAGGTATCTTTGTTGTCACTTAACTGTACTCTTACATTTCAGTCTCTCTGTTTAACAACATTTCCATGACTCTCCCATTCACTGTGTATGTCTTGACCTAGTTTAACTTATCAAATTTCACACTTGTCTAAATTAAATTCTACCTAGTATTCCTTTGCCCAGTTTCCAGTTGATCTGTATCCTGTTTTAACTTTAGCCAACTTTCTTCATTGTCCACTATACCATAAATCTTGGTGTCACCTGCAAACTTCCAAATCCTATCTCCTATACTCTTATCCAAATATCGATCTGAAAAACAGCCTTCCACAATCACCCTGTGCCTCGTAACTCTAAGTCAATTTTATACCCAATTGGAAAACTCATCCTGAGTAGTATGTGTACTAACCATCCAAACCAGCTTGCCACACAGGCTCTTGTGAAAGGCCTTACCAGATTTCAAGTGGACAATATCCACCACCCTGCCCCCATCTATCCTACTGGTATCTCTCTTCAAGAAATTCAGTATATCTGACTTGCTGCATGTCACCTTTTTCCTGACCCGAACCTCAATATCAACAAAGGTCTAATCTTGATAGCCTTGCCCTTAGCTCTATATAACCATATAACAATTACAGCATGGAAACAGGCCATTTTGGCCCTTCGAGTCTGTGCCGAACTCATACTCTCACCTAGACCCACCGACCTGCACCCAGCCCATAACCCTCCATTCCTTTCCTGTCCATATATCTATCCAATTTAACTTTAAACGACAACATTGAACCTGCCTCAACCACTTCTGCTGGATGCTCGTTCCACACAGCTACCACTCTTTGAGTAAAGAAGTTCCCCCTCATGTTACCCCTAAACTTTTGCCCTTTAACTCTCAACACAAGTCCTCTTGTTTGAATCTCCCCCATTCTCAATGGAAAAAGCCTATCCATGCCAACTCTATCAATCCCCCTCATAATTTTAAACACCTCTATCAAGTCCCCCCTCAACCTTCTGTGCTCCAAAGAATAAAGACCTAACTTGTTCAACCTTTCTCTGTAACTTAGGAGATGAAACCCAGGCAACATTTTAGTAAACCTGCTCTGTACTCTCTCAATTTTATTGACATCTTTCCCTATATTTCGGTGACCAGAACTGTACACAATACTCCAAACTTGGCCTTACCAATGCCTTATACAATTTCAATGTTACATCCCATCTCCTATACTGAATGCTCTGATTAATGAAGGCCAGCATACCAAAAGCTTTCGTCACCACCCTATCCACATGAGATTTCACTTTCGGGGAACTATGCACCATTATTCCTAGATCCCTCTGTTCTGCAGCATTCTTCAATGCCCTACCATTTACCATGTATGTCCTATTTTGATTAGTCCTACCAAAATGTAGCACCTCACATTTTTCAGCATTAAACTCCATCTGCCATCTTTCAGCCCACTCTTCTAACTGGCATAAATCTCTCTGTAAGCTTTCGAAACCTACTTCATCATCCACAACACCACCTATCTTAGTATCATCTGCATACTTACTAATCCAATTTACCACCCCATCATCCAGACCATTAATATATATGACAAACAACATTGGACCCAGTACAGATCCCTGAGGCACACCGCTACACACCCTCCTCCAATCTGACACACAGTTATCTACCACTACTCTCTGGCGTTTCCCATCTAGCCACTGCTGAATCTATTTTACGACTTCCATATTAATGCCTAATGATTGAACCTTCCTAACTAACCTTCCGTGTGGAACCTTGTCAAAGGCCTTACTGAAGTACATATAGACAACATCCACCGCTTTACCCTCATCAACTTTCTTAATAACCTCATCAAAAAATTCAATAAGATTTGTCAAACATGACCTTCCACGCACAAATCCATGTTGACTGTTCCTAATCAGACCCTGTCCATCCAGATAATAATATATACCTTCTCTAAGAATACTTTCCATCAATTTACCCACCACTGACGTCAAACCCACAGGCCGATAATTGCTAGGTTTACTCTTAGAACCCTTTTTAAACAATGGAACCACATGAGCAATATGCCAATCCTCCGGCACCATCCCCGTTTCTAATGACATTTGAAATATTTCTGTCAGAGCCCCTGCTATTTCCACACTAACTTCCCTCAAGGTCCTAGGGAATATCTTGTCCCGACCCGGAGACTTATCCACTTTTATATTCCTTAAAAGCGCCAGCACTTCCTGTTCTTTAATTGTCATACTTTCCATAACTACCCTTCTTCTTTCCTTTACCTTACTCAATTCAATATCCTTCTCCTTAGTGAATACCGAAGAAAAGAAATTGTTCAAAATCTAATAGGAACATGTTGGACCTGAACCACTTCTATCTCACTTTTTAAAGCCTCCCACTTGCCAGATGTCCCTTTATGCCGTTAGCAGCCTCTACTAATCAACAGCTGTGAGTTCCTATCCGATGCCTTTGATATTAGTTTTCCTGGCAATTTAGGACTTTTATTTAGAGATACAGCATGGTACAGGCCCTTCTAGCCCAATAAGTCCACGATGCACAACCATACCCATGTGACTAATTAACCTATTAACCTGCATGTCTTTGGAATATGGGAGGAAACCAGAGCACCTGGAGGAAACTCACACGGTCGTTGGAAGAACATACAACGTCTTTGCAGATAGTGGTGGAATTGAACCTGGATCACTGGCTCTGTAATATTGTTAAGCTACCATGCCACCTCAGACTTGAGGATTGGTTCAATCTATTTCCAAGATTGTTTTAAAACTAATAGAATTGTAATTATTAGTTGCAAAGTGCTTTGCCACCAACCGTTAAGTACTTGCTGGACTCATTTCCCAAGAGGAATTTGATTACAGCCCCTTCCATAGTAAGTCCATTCACATATTGCTTCAGGATCCAGGAGATGCTTAACAAATTCGGCCCCATCTCATTCCTTGGTTTTAATGTGGTTGCAGACAATATTAGAGAAGTTAAAATTGCTTACTATTACAACCCAATTATTCTTGCACCTTTCTGAAATGTTCACCATATATATGCTCCTCTAATTCCTGCTGGTGAGGCTTATAATGTAATCCCAACAAGGAAGTCCCTCCTTTTTATCTTTCTCAGTTCAACCTCTATGACGTCAATGGATCTTCCCCAGAGATTTCCTCTCCAAGTACTGCCTATGTTAATCCTATTTCTTCTCTCTCTCATATTCCCATCAACTGTCCCATGATTCTACTACTCACCTGCATGCTATGGGCAATATATGGAGGCCACTTATCCCACCAGCCTCCACATTGTTGCGATGTAGGAGGAGATTAGAGCCTTGAGGAAGGGGAAACATTAATGACAAGTTCTGATTTCTCTTGCAAGAGGATATATCCTTTTTATAAATAACCTCTCATTATCCCAAAGGCTCTTTCAAAAAAAGTCCCCTCTCTCTATACTAAGCTGTCTCTAGCTATCCGAATCTCTTGACACCAGAGAAGAAGGTAATTATTTTACTTTATTTTCTTATTTAGCAATACAACACAGAACAATCCCTTCCAGGCCACTATGTTGTGCTTCACTGCGACCTGCCAATTTAACGCCTAGCCTAATCACAGGATAATGTACAATAACATACTAACTGGTACATCTTTGCACTGTGAAAAGAAACCGGAGCACCCAGAGAAAACTAACATGCATATGGGAAGAACATACAAGCTGTCTTGCAGAGGACACCGGAATTGAACTTTGAACTCTGACACCCTGAACTATAATAGTGTCACCTTAACTGCTATGCTACCTATGGTTGTATCTATGATTCTGACTCTAAATTGCCCTTTAGCGTAGGTCAGTGGTACAAGAATCGAAGTGGCGTTGAGGGCACGTGAGCCATATGTTACAAAGCTACAGGGAAATTAGGAGAGGGTGAAATGGATTGGATGGGATTGTTTTGTTGAGAACCAACATGGACCTAAAGGGCAAAGGACCTTCATTGCTGTAATAAGGAAGTAAGAATCTTTGTATATGGATATCTGAGTCTCATTGGAACTTCCTCCATTTCAAGCATTACAGATTTCATCGAAACCAACTATAGAAAGATGTTTGAAATTTGACCCATTTTACCTTCTCATTGTTGTAGCTCAAGACCAATATGGAAATGAAACTGAGCTTGTTAGCGAGAGCAGATCATACCAGAACTACTCAGCAGGTCAGTCAGGCAGCATCTCTGGAGAAAGAAAAACAAAGTTAATATTCCTGGTTGTTGACCCTTCATTGAAACTAGGAAAATTTTGCAGTGACACAAGTGAATGAAGAAACAAAAGGAAAGGTCTGTGATAGGGTGGAGAAACTTCGGATTTGTTGTTCAGATACATAAATGAGTATCATTAACTTGTCCTCACTGGTACTATTGATGGATGGGTCATTGAAGATGTCTTTAGGGTATGAAGCAATCTGATGTTTCATTTCAAAGGATATGTTGGAGTCTTCTGCTAGAGACACGAAAAAGCTAGAGTGGCACCATGATCACTAAATGCAAAGTGTTCCCATACAGAAACTTCTGTCACCTGCTCTGTCTCATTCCCCAGATGAAGAGGTCCCCCAATTTATGGTATATCTCACCAATGTAGAGGAGGCTACATTGGCAGCACTGGACACGATAGGTGACCCCAGCAGATTCACAGGTGAAGTGTTGCCTCACCTGAAAGGACTTTTTGGGGCACTGAATGGAGGTGAGGCCACAGGTGAATGGGCAGGTGTAGGACTTTGGCTGTTTGCAGGCATAAGTGCTGGGTGGGAAATTACTGGGAGGGATAAATAGACGAGCGATCCCTGCAGAAAGTGGAGAGTGGAGGATAGATAAGTTTGTTTTTGGTGGTAGGGTTCCTTTGGAAATGGCGGAAGTTGTGGAGAGTGATGTGTTGGATGTGGAGGATCTTGTGGTGGTAGGTAAGGATAAGAAGAACTTGTATCATTGTTCAGGTGGTGGGAATGCTGATGTCTGGGAAATGGAAGAGATGCAGGTGAGGGCAGCATTAGTGATGGAAGAAGGGAAACTCATTCTTTGAAGAAAGAGGAAATCTCTGATATCCTGAAAAGGAAGGCCATATCCTCAGAACAGATGTGGTGGTGATGAAGGAGCTGAGAAAAGGGTATAGAGCTTTTACAGGAGACAGGATGGGAAGAGGTATAGCCAAGGTCATACCTTTCTTATTCCTCAGTTCTACCCATAAAGCCTAACTAGGCAACCTTTCCAGCCTGACCTGGCTGGGCATTGCCATGACATTTTCCCTGACTAGTAATACCACCTTTCCCCCTTTAATCCCTCCCACTCTGTCACATCTAAGACAACAGAACCCCAGAACACTGAGCTGCCAGTTCTGCCCCTCCTGCAACCAAATCCCACTGATAGCTACAATCTCATAATTCCATGTGCTGATCCATGCCTTACGCCCACTTGTCCTTTTACAGTGCTCCTCGCATTGAAATGTAAGCAGCTCAGAACATTAGTCCCACCATGCCCGGCATTTTGATTCCTGACTTTGTATGTAGATTTAACAACATCTTTCTCCCCCACCACTCCACTATCCATTCTGGCACTTTGGTTCCTATCCCCCAGCTACTTTATTATAAACCACCTCACCCCCCACCATGCTGCACTAGTAAACGTGCACCATAACCTCTGGCTCCCCTCACCAGAATGCTGTGGACTCAATCTGAGATGTTCTTAGCCCTGGCAGCTGGGAGGCAGAAAACCATATGAAAATATCGTTCCCATTAACAGAACATCCTTTTTGTTCTCTTAATGAACAAATGCCCTATCACTACAGCTTGCCCCTTTTCCCCCTTTCCCCCCCCTTCCCGTCTGAGCCACAGAGCCAGACTCATTGTCAGAGTCCTAACTGCTGTGGCTTTCCCCATTAGGTCATCCTCTCCAATAGTATCCCAGAGATATTCCTGTTGAGGAGAACGGACATGGGCACTCTGCACTAGCTGCCTGTCCCCTTGCTCCTGCCTGACAGTCACCCAGTTATGTATGCCTGCACCTTGGGTGTAACTACCTCCCTGTATGTCCTGTATGTCAAACTCTCATCTTTCCATATGATCGGCAGTTCATCCAGTTCCAGTTCCAACTCTTTAACACAGTCTGCTTGAAGCTGCAGCAAGATGCACTTCTTGCAGATGTATTTGTCAGGACCACTGAAAGCCTTTGTGCCTTCCCACATCCCACAAGAGGAGCATTCCACTATCCTGCCTGCCCACTGCTCTAAATGTGCAATACGAAAGAAAGAATAAATAACAAAAAAAATCTACCTATGACCTAAGCTTCGATGAGCCAAAGCCTCAACTTCCCACTCTCACACGAGCCTACTCACACAACAGCCGCTCTCCTTAAACCTAACTACTTTTCCTTGGACCTTGCCAAGTGCCTAATAATGTGCAGTCCAATGTCTCAAACTGTGGTGCACTAAATGTGCCAACTGCCCCCAATTATTTCTTAATCACTCTCTTCCTCTACGCAATCTGATATCTTGGGAACTATGGCACGCAATATGTGCTGACTGCTCCTGCTCGTTTCTTTAAAACTCTCTCTCCCTCTACGCAATCTGATGTTTCCTTGGGAACTGTGGCACACAAATTTTTGTTGGGGAGTTGATGAAAATGTGGGGGAGGGGAGAACAAAATGTGATTGATACAGGTTTAGTGTAAATAGTGTATATGGTGTGTGTGTGTGTGTGTGTGTGTGTTTTTGTATCAAGAAGGAGGTCAGGACTCTGACCATCAGGTTCAGGAATGGTTATTACCCTTCAAACATCAGGGTCTCAAACCAAAGGAGATAACTTCACTCAGCTTCACTTGCCTCATCATTGAAATGTTCCCACAACCTATGGACTCACTTTCAAGTACTCTCCATCTCACTTTCTCAATATTTATTGCTTTTTTATTCATTGTTATTGTTTCTTCTTTTTGTATTTGCACAGTTTGTTGTATCCAGCAATGCCATCCCTAATGGATCAGATAGTGTATTGCCACTGGCAGTTCTGGAAGAGTTACACAGAAACATAGCAAACATACAGCACAATGCAGGCCCTTTGGTCCACAAAACTGTGCCGAATATGTCCCTACCTTAGAACTACCTACGATTTACCCACAGCTCTCTATTTTTCTAAGCTCCATGTAGTCATCCAGGAGTCTCTTAAAACAGGGGTCTCCAACCTTTTTTGCACCGCGGACCGGTTTGATATTGACAATATTCTTGCGGACCGGCCGACCCGGGGTGGGGGGGCGGTGGGGGGTGCAGTGGTTGTTCAGGTAAGGTTAGACTCACCTCAACATGGCTTTTACAGTTAGGGTTGCCAACTTTTTCACTCCCAAATAAGAGACAAAACTAGCTGTCAAATCCTGGGACGCTTTACCTCAGGAAAGACTACCATGACCATGAAGCCTTGCGCGGGCACCTGTGTGCGCATGCCTGACGTGCGCATGTGATCTGCGCATGCACGTACGTGCGGATTTTTTTCCCCCAAAAATGGTTTTGCCTTCATATTCCTGACTATACTGTACATACATTATTTCTACTTTATATAGGCTGTGTATTTATCATATCATTCCTGCTTTTACAATATTTTAGTGTTATTTATTTTAGGTTTTATGTGTTATTTGGTATGATTTGTTAGGTTATTTTTTGGGTCTGGGAATGTTCAAAAATTTTCCCCATATAAATTAATGGTAATTGCTTCTTCGCTTCACGCCATTTCGGCACGAAAGGTTTCATAGGAACGCTCTACCTTAGCGGGGGAAATACGGGACAAACCAATTTAGCCCAATATACGGGATGTCCCGGCAAATACGGGACAGTTGGCAACCCTATGTTCAAGTTCAACAGTGCGTGACAGGGAATGAGGAAAGGTGCCGCTGACTCATATCGTTTCCTCACGGTCCGGTAGCACATGCTTTGCAGCCCGGTGGTTGAGGACCACTGTCTTAAAAGACCCTATCATTTCTGCCTCGACCACAGCCGCCAACAGCCCATTCCACACACTCATCACTCTCTGTGTAAAAAAAAACTTACCCCTGACATCTCCTCTGTACCTGTTTCCAAGCACCTTAAAACTATGCCCTTTAGTGCTAGCCATTTTAGCCCTGAGGAAAAGCCTCTGACTATCCACACAATCAATGCCTCTCATTATCTTCTACACCTCAGTCAGGTCACATCTCATACTCAGTTGCTCCAAGGAGTAAAAGCTGAGTTCACTCAACCTATTCTCAAGGCATGCTCCCCAATCCAGGCAACATCCTTGTAAATCTCCTCTGCACCCTTTCTCTGGTTTCCACATCCTTCCTGTAGTGAGGCGACCAGAATTGAGCACAGTACTCCAAGTGGGGTCTGACCAGGATCCTATATAGCTGCAACATTACCTCTCGGCTTTTAAACTCAATCCCACGATTGATGAAGGCTAATGCACTGTATGCCTTCTTAACTACAGAGTCAACCTGCGTATCATCTTTGAGTGTCCTATGGACTCGGACCCCAAGATCCTTCTGATCTTCCACACTGCCAAGAGTCTTACCATTAATGTTATTTGGCCATCATAGTTGACCTACCAAAATGAACCACCTCACACTTATCTGTGTTGAACTCCATCTGCCACTTCTCAGCTCAGTTTTGCACCCTGTCACTGTCCTGTTATAACCTCTGACAGCCCTCCGCACTATCCACAACACCCCCAACCTTTGTATCATCAGCAAATTTACGAACCCATCCCTCCACTTCCTCATCCAGGTCATTTATAAAAATCACAAAGAGTAGGCGTCCCAGAACAGATCCCTGAGGCACACCACTGGTCACCGGCCTCCATGCAGAATATGATCCGTCTACAACCACTCTTTGCCTTCTGTGGGCAAGCCAGTTCTGGATCCACAAAGCAATGTCCCCTTGTATCCAATGCCTCCTTACTTTCTCAATAAGCCTTGCATGGGGTACCTTATCAAATGCCTTGCTAAAATCTGTGTACACTACATCTATGGCTTTGCCTTCATCAATGTGTTTAGTGACATCCTAAAAAAATTCAATCAGGCTCATAAGGCACGACCTGCCTTTGACAAAGCCATGCTGACTATTCCTAATCATGTTATGTCTCTCCAAATGTTCATAAATCCTGCCTCTCAGGATCTTCTCCATCAACTTACCAACCGCTGAAGTAAGACTCACTGGCCTATAATTTCCTGGGCTATCCCTACTCCCTTTCTTGAATAAGGGAACAATATCCGCAACCCTCCAATCCTCCAGAACCTCTCCCGTCCTCATTGATGATGCAAAGATCATCGCCAGAGGCTCAGCAGTCTCCTCCCTCTCTTCCCCCAGTAGCCTGGGGTACATTTCATCTGGTCCCGGTGACTTATCCAACATCAATCATTCTATTAGTGTCTACTGAATATTCAATTTAAGTATTTTATATACTAACTTGCAATTTCTCTTCTGAACTCATGGTTGCAATTTTAGCAAGCCTCTATTTCCAGTGTTGGTCCTCGGCCTGCCTTAACTTGGTGTGATGACCCTTAGTATTCTGGTTTTCCACATTTGTCGGGACAGCCTGAAAAACATGAGGGTCTGCGATTGAAATGCTGAAGCTATTTTTAACACCGAGGTGCAGCACTTATTGCTTCTTTTCTTGGGTTCTGCTAATATGCTTCAATGAACTTCCAGAAGGGGCTGTTTTGCAAGGAATTCTGCCTGCCAAAACTTCACTTGCAGAACTATTTGTGTTCTTCCACCGCCCGCCCCCCCCAGATCAATGAGGAATAAACCAGGAGAATTGCTTCCCATTGCATAATGTCCCACTTATTTGCCAAACAAAGATGACAGAAGATTATAAAATTCCATATCATGCCAAGTTACCAACAGCGAACTCTGGATCAAGACATTCTGTGATCATCTAAAATGGATGCATAGGTTTTGCTTTATACCACTTTCCTGCAGACTTAAGTTGAAATAGAAAGGAACATAACCATGCTGCCCTACACAAAATATAGCAGTTGAAGAAAGCAGCTCACTGCCACCTCCTCGAGGCATTTGGAATAAGCAATTAAATACTGGCCCACCCTGTCAAACCCACATCTCTTGAATAAAAGAAAGTTTGCTGCCTCTTAGTATCTTGCTGAATTGGTTGTTAATTTTATGTACATGCAGGGGTGACATCACTTATCTCCTGGTATTTGATTGTCCTCTCAGATGTATGTCACTCAAGGTGGTATGCTAACATAAATTCCAACGGTCTTGCTCCTCCACATCCCTTGCTAAGGCTTGAAGTCAGTCATTGGAAGAGTTGATAATGAGGTATTTATCATCAGATTTTAAGAGGTGGATGAAACTAGGATTTATTCTACATAGTTGTGCTGCACGTTGTGCAGTATTGTTGATTAAAGAGTATTCATCTGATCAGTTATGGATAAATAAGCATCATAATTGTTTCTGAGGAAAGGTAGTTTGGTCATCAGAAATTGAGGAAGCAATGTTTTTGTGTCTTTAATATAAAAATATTAAAGGGCCTGGGTGATTGGAACTATTCCTCAAGGATATCTGTCAAGGATGAGGATTTTTCAATTGGTCAAAACACATGGGCACTTGACTCATGATGTATATTCCCCTCATCATGTATCTGGAACACGTGTTGGCAGTGTTAAATAACAGGTTGTAGAAGGATGAATGATGTGGCTCTGAGCAACAGTGTTGTAGAGCCTGGCTAGTACTGGTGGATGTGTAGGAAATGCTGAACCAATGCAAACAAAATGTTATTAAAAATCCATACATTGAAGCTAGAGTAACTAGCTATGTCCACACTAAGCCGGATAATTTTGAAAACAAAGCTTTTTCTCTTCATTTTGACCCTCCATCCACATTGAAACGGCACTTTCATCCCCCGAAAACAGATCTTTTCTAAAACACTCAACAGAGTGTGTAAATTTGAAAATGATTGTTGCGTGTTGTAGTGCGGACGGGGTAAACAGAGATATTTAAAAATGCTGTCATGACAACACCACAACAACAATGCTTTTACTGCTTCTGCTTGGTACTACGCAAGCACTGCCGGACGGCTGTTATAACATTGGTATGCTGGCATTTATAGCGAAAGGGTTCGAGTACAGGAGCAGGGAGGTACTACTGCAGTTGTACAAGGCCTTGGTGAGACCACACCTGAGGTATTGTGTGCAGTTTTGGTCCCCTAATCTGAGGAAAGACATCTTTGCCATAGAGGGAGTACAAAGAAGGTTCAGAAGATTGATTCCTGGGATGGCAGGACTTTCATATGAAGAAAGACTGGATGAACTGGGCTTGTACTCGTTGGAATTTAGAAGATTGAGGGAGGATCTGATTGAAGATCCTAAAGGGATTGGACAGGCCAGATGCAGGAAGATTGTTCCCGATGTTGGGGAAGTCCAGAACGAGGGGTCACAGTTTGAGGATAAAGGGGAAGCCTTTTAGGACCGAGATTAGGAAAAACTTCTTCACACAGAGAGTGGTGAATCTGTGGAATTCTCTGCCACAGGAAACAGTTGAGGCCAGTTCATTGGCTATATTTAAGAGGGAGTTAGATATGGCCCTTGTGGCTACGGGGGTCAGGGGGTATGGAGGAAAGGCTGGGGCGGGGTTCTGAGTTGGATGATCAGCCATGATCATAATAAATGGCGGTGCAGGCTCGAAGGGCCGAATGGCCTACTCCTGCACCTATTTTCTATGTTTCTATGTTTCTATAACGCGCAGTCGGTGTGAACGGGGTGAGAGTTAAATTGTAAAGTGAGCTTTTTTGACTAGATCCCCTAAATTGATTTGATTCCATCTATTTTTAAAAATATTAATGTCAGAAATACTGCGCAGGTCTGGTGGCAGAAGATTCCACTCTCTTGTTGATATTGGGTAGAGGACGGCTTCATGCTTGTGTTTACTTTATTGTCTATGTTAATAGCTTGTTTGGAGTTAAATATCTCCACGTTCTCCACCGCTTTGCTGACTTTGTAGTCATTTGTAACTCGCAGAAACAGCTCGACTTCATTGTCTGTCTGAATGCTTTTTCCAGTGGAGGTTTTCTTTGTATTCCTCGAAGACATTGTTGAAAATTTTCTTTTGCTGTTGTTGGTACTCTAGTTTTTGACCAATGGAAATAGCACAACGCCACCGCGGAAACGTAAATATTATACCATTTCCTCTTTGCTTGTTCTCTGTAGATGTGTCTGCACATGCCCAGTAGGAGTAGATTCGCCCAAATATCCATTTTAATGTGGACAGAGATATTTTGAAAAATGCCTAGTGTGGACGCCTTTCGTTTTTACTCGAAACCAGCGTTTTCAAAATTATCCGGTCTAGTGTGAACGTAGTTATGTCTAGTCACCTTGATTTCAAATTCCCTGCTATCCTCACCAAGAAAATTTATGAATCACAGTCTTTCAGTTAACCCAGCTATGATAGCACTCTCTTCTTTAAGAGCTGTGGTAAATAATAAGGGGACTGTTCTGGTTCTCCACAATTTTGTGTACTTGGAAACTTAGTTGCCTTCAGCCTCCATCCTACATAGATGAGAGTTTCCAGATGTTGCAGGTAGTTTATTGTACACATTGCACTGCAAAATGTCTGGTGCTGGAGACATTGATTTTTGTGTATTTCAATTTCCCAGCAGTATGAGGGAATGAGTTCACACCTAAGCTTGAGATGGTGAGAAATACTCACTGTACTTTTCAGTCAAGAAAATGTCAGTGGAGGAGATCTCTTTATCTTTTCAGAAAGCTCGATATTCTGCACTTGAAGCTTTGATGAAAAATTGATGTTGCACTTCTCTGTTGAAGGTGACCTGTAACTAAATTGTACCAAAATTATGGGCTCTTTCTCAAGATGCCTCAACCACTCCATGCAGTGTATTACCATTGTGAAATGCAGTGACGATTATGTAGTCAGAATCAAGTTTAGTATTATTGGCACATTGTCTGTTCAGAAATTTGCTGTTTTGCGGCCACAGTACATTGTAGTGCTGGGTGTCCGATGATGAAAGGAAAACTGGAGAGTTTTTAAAGTGGAAAGACTGTTGCACTGGGGCAGTTCCACTCTCTTGACTTCAGATGTCAAGTCCTGTGGTATGAACAAGCATAACAGTCTGTGGTCTTCCTTGGTTGCAGTAGATGACTATGATGTCTTCTGTGCCTTGTGTTACGTACCCCGTAACTGGGTTGCCAAACCAGCAGAAATGGATCACTCAGTTGGAGTCTGGAGTACTAGAACTAAGAAAGTTTTATTAAAGAAATAAGCAACACAGTAATCGAAAGGATAATAAATGCAACAGTTCAGCGATGATAAACACACATGTGCACAGAATTAAGATAACAGCATCAATCAAGCTCTATCGTTGTCTCGGGGTAAATGACCAAATTTAAAAGTGACTCAAAGTTCAGTCCAGTTTAGTAGTTCAGTTTGCAGTAATCGTTGCCCTGGCGATGGACAACGTGGGGGAAGAAAGAGATAGAACAGGAACAACTGATCATTCAGAACGGCTTCACTCACAGACCGGCGATATGGCTCACAAGCAACTTTTGGGTGGGTCCTTGGTGATGTCACCTGAGGTCACCGACTGTGACCCCTCCTCCAGATGCGGTCGATCCTCTGCAGTGAACCCGGCACCCAGGCAAGGGCGGACACACACCGGGTTCCCGCTGATCGTGCCTTTCCACCCTGGCCGTTGTCCGATACTTCTCACCCACTCGTGAGAGGCGCACCGCTTCCAGGGTCTCGTTACCTCGGGTGGCGTGTGTCCTGCCTTAGCGAACCTGTCCCTTTTTATCCCCCGCTGGGGTATCGCCTGTCCATCACTTCAAACAGTTCAAGGTTCAAAGAGGGGAGCCGCTCCAGACAGCTCTCTCTCCCCCGTTCCTTCATTACACATCTCCAGACGCTGCTCCATTGTTCCTTATCTCTCCTTCCCCTGAGGGCAGGTGGCAGACCACTTGCTGATGTCACTGATGCTAACCCAGGCCAGCAAACATCTTAATTTTATGTGTATTCTCGTCACACTTGCCATGCTCTCCACTCTTCACGTAGCATTGCAGAACCACCTTTCTGGCCGTTGTATCTCACTGTAGTCCGCTGGAGCTGATTTTTGCATGCTAGGCTGGTATGAGTTCCACCGGCTATCATCACTTGGTTTAGCCCGTCTGTTGAAGCGATGTACTGGAGTGTGGCCACTGTCACTTGCAAACAGCTATTTGGAGTCACAAGTTAGAGCTGAGTGTCTGGTGGAAACCAAAGGTGAGTGAGCTGCCCCCGAATGAACATGACAAGCCCCTTCACCAGAGGTGCTACGCCTCCCTGGGCACCCTATCCACCTTGCATTTTAATACATAATGATAGGTATCAATTACAATAAGAAATATATTGAAAAAGTAAATTAAATAAGTAGTGCAAAAAGAGAGCAAAAAAAAAGAAAAAATAATTGAGATAGTGTACATGGATTCATTGTCCATTTTGAAATCTGACGCTGGAGGGAAGAAGCTGCTCCTAAAAGGTTGAGTGTGTGTCTTGAAGCTCTGTACCTCCTCCTTAATGGTGGTAGTGAGAAGAGGGGATGTTCTGGGTGTTGGGAGTCCTTAATGATGGATGCTGCTTTTTGAGGCATCGCCTTTTGAAGATGTCCTTGATGCTGGGTAGGCTAGTGCCCATGATTGAATAACTGAAAATGCAACTTTCTGCAGCTTTATCCAAACCTTTGCAGTAGCCCCTCCTTACCAGAAGATGATGCAACTGTGATTTCTCTGTAGAAATTTGCAAGAGTATCTGGTGAGAAGACACCTCAAAATCCTAATGAAATATAGCCATTGTCCTGTCTTCTTCGTGATTGTATCAGTATGTTGGGCCCAGGATAGATCTTCAGACATATTGACATCCAGGAGCTTGAAACTGCTCACTCTTCCCACTGCTGATCTCTCGATGAGGACTGTTGTGTGTTTTCTCAACTCTCCCTTCCTGAAATCCATAATCAATTCCTTAGTCTTAGTGATGTTGAGTGCAAGGTTGTTGTTGCGACACTGTTCAACCAGCTGATCTATCTCAGCCCTGTACAATTCTGGCCATTGTAGATGCCTATGCAAATGCATCATGGTCACCACTTTTCAGACCATATCTCTTAGTTTGTGGGCCCAGCAGTGCTCCACCAGTATTGCTTTTAACTTCAATTTACTGATTACAATTTACATCAAGAATTAAAGTCTATTTCTTGATTAAATTAATATCTGCTATATTCACATAACTCCAGCATCCTCCCTAACATCCAGCATGAGCTAATTTTTGGATACGAGAGTAGTTGGCTGAAAGGAGACTGAGGATGGTGGTTAAGGGTTGTTATTTCAGACTGGAGATCCGTGATCATGTTGTGTAATAGGAATCAGTGGTGTGTCCCTAGTTGTTCATTATATATGTTACAAATATGGGTGAGAATATAAGTGACATGATTGGGAAATTTTCAGGTAACACCAAAATTGGTGGCATAGTGGCAGTGAAGAAAGTTGGCTAAGCCTTCAGCGGGATCTAGATCAACTGGGAAAGTGGACAGAAGAATGTCAGGTGGAATTTAACTTGGAATAAATATGAACTCATTCGTCAGGTGAAGGAGGAGGGGGTGGATGAACAAAGGGAGGAAAAAAAGTACATGATCAAGTGAGTGTATGGGAGCAGAATACCAAGGTGTGGGTTGCCTGAAACTGGAAAATTCAGTGTTGGTACTGTGCAGTTGTAAGCTACCCAAGTAAAGATGTTGTTCTTCCCATCTGTAACTGGTCTCTCCATCACAATGGAGAAGACTGGCAACAGAGAGGTCAGTGTGGGAATGGAAAGGAGCGTTAAAGTGACATGCAACCAGAAGTTTGAGATGGACATTGCCTCGTCTTCCATCGGTTTTGCCAATGTAGCAAAGGCAAATTACAAGCTCCTGGTTGGAGGGGGTGCAGCTGAACCTCTGCCTGAGCTGGGGTGTTAAAGGTCCCTGGATGGGAGTGAGAGAGGAGGTGAAAGGACCGACGTTACATTTCCCAAGGTTGCAGGAAAGTACCAGGACATGGGGTAGGCTGTGTGGGGAGGGATAAGTGGATCATGGAGTCCTGGAATATGTAGTTCTTCCAGAACGTGTAAATGGGGAGAGGGGAAGATGTAACTGGTAGTGAGATCACAACAGATCTGATTGGGTGTGAAGGTTCAGATTAGTTGTAAAGTTTTTAAATGGTGTAATGAACTCAAGGTGACTGAATATTCCACTCTAGGTCTTAAATTATTCAAACAATTTACATCTTCTCTGCAAATTGATATTATCAACAACAGTGAGAGGAGAAACATTTTGCTAATGTTTTTTCTGCATTCAAAGTGCAGTTTGTGCCATGTATTTGGTGTTTCATTTGTACCAAGGGATCTGAGCTTTGCCCAGGTTTCACATGGTACAAATACTACGTGAAAGAAATGAAACTGAACATTTCTTAAATATTTCATATTCTGAATTAATGTACATCAGTGACTTATGACATGCACTGTATCTCCTTTTGTTTTATGAGGCTCCAGTGTTACAGTACATTAACGTCTGAGAGATGATTCATTATTTCACATTAAAGATACTGCAGCTAACTTGAGATCTCACTGTACTTTTATTCTGCACTTGCTCTCTTTCCTTCATTTTTTCCCCACATTTCTCTGATAATCTGACTCCCTACATCAGTGGTCCTCAGCCTCCAGGCCGCGGACTGACACCGGGCTGTGAAGAATGCAGCAGTAGCTGGAACGCACCCAGAACATCTTTAAGAAAAAAGCCAAAATAAACAAGCTAATTAATTAGGTGCTGCCTGGCACGTAAATGTAGACTGGGAATTCCTATCACATACAAAGTTTTTTAAAGTAACAAGCAGCCCTCTTGCAACCCTCTAGTTCTCACCCTGAGACCCGAATTGATCGCAATTCTGATTCTAAGAGTCTCCAAACTGAGGGCCACTTCCCCACATACCCCCACCATCCCATCCCATTCCACGAACTATGCAAAGCCTATTCCCCACCAAACGTTCCTCAGTCAAAAACTTTCTGAAGCCTCCAATAAGGTCCCACTCTGCAAAATAATTCCAAACATCTTGAGCTTGCCCTTGCCTCTCACTTGATCCCAACCAAATCCTTCTCACAGATCCTTATCCTGGTCCCTTTTCTTGAGAACCCAATATAGGTGGCCCCCGCTTTTTGAACATTCGCTTTACGAAACCTCGCTGTTACAAAGGACCTATATTAGTTCCCTGTTTTCGCTAACAGAAGGTGTTTTCACTGTTATGAGAAAAGGCAGTGTGCGGAAGCAGCAATGCACGAGAAAAGGCAGCCGCTCCTCCCCTGGAACTGCATTCTAGCCGGCATTGCTGAAACACAAGCCTGTGAGCAGCCATTAGCAAGATGAGTTCTAAGGTATCGGAAAAGCCTAAAAGAGCTCGTAAGGGTGTTACACTTAGCGTAAAACTAGACATATTTAAGCATTTCTTAAGCATCGTGTCCAAGATATCCTGAAGTGGGAGGGTGAAGAGCCAGAGGTCCTGGTACATATAGGTACCAATGACATAGGTAGGAAAAGGGATGAGGTCCTGAAAGAAGAATATAGGGAGCTAGGAAGGGAGTTGAGAAAAAGGACCGCAAAGGTAGTAATCTCGGGATTACTGCCTGTGCCACGCGACAGTGAGAGTAGGAATGCGATGAGGTGGAGGATAAATGCGTGGCTGAGGGATTGGAGCAGGGGGCAGGGATTCAAGTTTTTGGATCATTGGGACCTCTTTTGGCGCAGGTGTGACCTGTACAAAAAGGACGGGTTACACTTAAATCCTCGGGGGACCAATATCCTGGCAGGGAGATTAGCGGGGGCTACTGAGGTGACTTTAAACTAGAATGTTTGGGGGGTGGGAATCAAATTAAAGCGGCTAGGTGTGAGGAGGTTAGTTCACAACAGAGGGATGGGAACCAGTGCAGAGAGACAGAGGGGTGTAAAGTGGGCGTAGAAGCAAAAAGTACAAAGGGGAAAAGTAAAAGTGGCAGGCCGACAAATCCAGGGCAAGCATTAAAAAGGGCTAAGAGAGTTGTAAAAGAGTGCCTGAAGGCTTTATGTGTCAATGCAAGGAGCATTCGTAATAAGGTGGATGAATTGAAAGTGCAGATTGTTATTAATGATTATGATATAGTTGGGATCACAGAGACATGGCTCCAGGGTGACCAGGGATGGGAGCTCAACGTTCAGGGATATTCAATATTCAGGAGGGATAGACACGAAGGAAGGGGAGGTGGGGTGGCGTTGCTGGTTAAAAAAGAGATTAACGCAATAGAAAGGAAGGACATAAGCCGGGAAGATGTGGAATCGATATGGGTAGAGCTGCGTAACACTAAGGGGCAGAAGACGCTGGTGGGAGTTGTGTACAGGCCACCTAACAGTAGTAGTGAGGTCGGAGATGGTATTAAACAGGAAATTAGAAATGTGTGCAATAAAGGAACAGCAGTTATAATGGGTGACTTCAATCTACATGTAGACTGGGTGAACCAAATTGGTAAAGGTGCTGAGGAAGAGGATTTCTTGGAATGTATGCGGGATGGTTTTTTGAACCAACATGTCGAGGAACCGACTAGAGAGCAGGCTATTCTGGACTGGGTTTTGAGCAATGAGGAAGGGTTAATTAGCGATCTTGTCGTGAGAGGCCCCTTGGGTAAGAGTGACCATAATATGGTGGAATTCTTCATTAACATGGAGAGTGACGTAGTTAATTCAGAAACAAAGGTTCTGAACTTAAAGAGGGGTAACTTTGAAGGTATGAGACATGAATTAGCTAAGATAGACTGGCAAATGACACTTCAAGGATTGACGGTGGATATGCAATGGCAGGCATTTAAAGGTTGCATGGATGAACTACAACAATTGTTCATCCCAGTTTGGCAAAAGAATAAATCAAGGAAGGTAGTGCACCCGTGGCTGACAAGAGAAATTAGGGATAGTATCAATTCCAAAGAAGTAGCATACAAATTAGCCAGAGAAAGTGGCTCACCTGAGGACTGGGAGAAATTCAGAGTTCAGCAGAGGAGGACAAAGGGCTTAATTAGGAAGGGGAAAAAAGATTATGAGAGAAAACTGGCAGAGAACATAAAAACGGACTGTAAAAGCTTTTATAGATATGTAAAAAGGAAAAGACTGATAAAGACAAATGTAGGTCCCCTGCAAACAGAAACAGGTGAATTGATTATGGGGAGCAAGGACATGGCAGACCAATTGAATAATTACTTTGGTTCTGTCTTCACTAAGGAGGACATAAATAATCTTCCAGAAATAGTAAGGGACAGAGGGTCCAGTGAGATGGAGGAACTGAGCGAAATACATGTTAGTAGGGAAGTGGTGTTAGGTAAATTGAAGGGATTGAAGGCAGATAAATCCCCAGGGCCAGATGGTCTGCATCCCAGAGTGCTTAAGGAAGTGGCCCAAGAAATAGTGGATGCATTAGTGATAATTTTTCAAAACTCGTTAGATTCTGGACTAGTTCCTGAGGATTGGAGGGTGGCTAATGTAACCCCACTTTTTAAAAAAGGAGGGAGAGAGAAACCGGGGAATTATAGGCCGGTTAGTCTAACGTCGGTGGTGGGGAAACTGCTGGAGTCAGTTATCAAGGATGTGATAACAGCACATTTGGAAAGCGGTGAAATGATCGGACAAAGTCAGCATGGATTTGTGAAAGGAAAATCATGTCTGACGAATCTCATAGAATTTTTTGAGGATGTAACTAGTAGAGTGGATAGGGGAGAACCAGTGGATGTGGTATATTTGGATTTTCAAAAGGCTTTTGACAAGGTCCCACATAGGAGATTAGTGTGCAAACTTAAAGCACACGGTATTGGGGGTAAGGTATTGGTGTGGGTGGAGAATTGGTTAGCAGACAGGAAGCAAAGAGTGGGAATAAACGGGACCTTTTCAGAATGGCAGGCGGTGACTAGTGGGGTACCGCAAGGCTCAGTGCTGGGACCCCAGTTGTTTACAATATATATTAATGACTTGGATGAGGGAATTAAATGCAGCATCTCCAAGTTTGCGGATGACACGAAGCTGGGTGGCAGTGTTAGCAGTGAGGAGGATGCTAAGAGGATGCAGGGTGACTTGGATAGGTTGGGTGAGTGGGCAAACTCATGGCAGATGCAATTTAATGTGGATAAATGTGAAGTTATCCACTTTGGTGGCAAAAATAGGAAAACAGATTATTATCTGAATGGTGGCCGATTAGGAAAAGGGGAGGTGCAACGAGACCTGGGTGTCATTATACACCAGTCATTGAAAGTGGGCATGCAGGTACAGCAGGCGGTGAAAAAGGCGAACGGTATGCTGGCATTTATAGCGAGAGGATTCGAGTACAGGAGCAGGGAGGTACTACTGCAGTTGTACAAGGCCTTGGTGAGACCACGCCTGGAGTATTGTGTGCAGTTTTGGTCCCCTAATCTGAGGAAAGACATCTTTGCCATAGAGGGAGTACAAAGAAGGTTCACCAGATTGATTCCTGGGATGGCAGGTCTTTCATATGAAGAAAGACTGGATGAACTGGGCTTGTACTCGTTGGAATTTAGAAGATTGAGGGGGGATCTGATTGAAACGTATAAGATCCTAAAGGGATTGGACAGGCTAGATGCAGGAAGATTGTTCCCGATGTTGGGGAGGTCTAGAACGAGGGGTCACAGTTTGAGGATAGAGGGGAAGCCTTTTAGGACCGAGGTTAGGAAAAACTTCTTCACACAGAGAGTGGTGAATCTGTGGAATTCTCTGCCACAGCAAACTGTTGAGGCCAGTTCATTAGCTATGTTTAAAAGGAAGTTAGATATGGCCCTTGTGGCTACAGGGGTCAGGGGGTATGGAGGGAAGGCTGGGTTCTGAGTTGGATGATCAGCCATGATCATAATAAATGGCGGTGCAGGCTCGAAGGGCCGAATGGCCTACTCCTGCACCTATTTTCTATGTTTCTATGTTTCTATGTTTCTATTTCGATCGTGGTGAACGAAGTAAGGACAAAGTGAGTTTGGCTTGTGAAAGTTAACGAAGATGATGTTGAAGAGGTTTTGGCATCCCATGACCAAGAGCTGATAGATGAAGAGCTGATGCAATTGGAAGAGGAAAAGATAACAATCGAAACCAAATGCAGTAGCGAACGGACCGAAAGGGAAGTCGTCCAGGAACTGAACGTGAAGCAACTGCGTGAGATTTTTGCTGCAATTATTGCAGAAAAGTGCGACTTTAATTTTGAAAGGGTACGGAGGTATAGGGCATCTTTGCAAGGTGGTTTGAGTGCTTACAAGGAACTGTATGATAGAAAAATGCGCGAGGCTAAGTAGTCAAGCATACTGTCGTTTTTCAAGCCTTCCACATCAGCCACAGCAGACGACGACCTTCGACATCGAGGCAGGCAGACATAGAAGAAGATGACCTGCCTGCCCTAATGGAAACAGACGACGATGAGATGACACCCCAGTGTCCCACCACCCCAACCCCCAGGCCGCAGACCGATACATTGCCGCGGAGAATGCAGCGATAGCCGGGATGCACCCAGCACATCTTTAAGAAAAAAGCCAAAGCAAACAAGCTAATTAATTAGGTGCCACCTGGCATGTAAATGTCTGTCCAGATCAGAGGCGACGCAATCGGCAATCGCCTCTGATCTGGGCCGACATTTACGTGCTGGGTGGCACCTAATTAATTAGCTTGTTTATTTCGGCTTTTTTCTTAAAGATGTGTTGGGTGCATCCTGGCTACCGTTGTACCCCTGCATGCTCCGTGGCAATGTATCGGTCGGCGGCCTGGAGGGTGAACTCAGCCTAACAAACAATCATCAGTGTGCTCTGCGCTGTCTTCCCAATTCCGGTAAGTGATACTACACTGTACATACATTATTTCTATTTTATATAGGCTGTGTATTTTTATGTGTTATTTGGTATGATTTGGCATGATCATAGCTTAAAGGTTACTGAAGAGAGCGCTTGCATGAGATTTTCGCTATGGAGAACAGTGCGGCAATGATTGTAGAAAAGTATTTCTGCTTTATATGTCTGTCTGTCTGTCTAGGTACCATATCGGATACGGACTTTGGTGACCATGGTTCTCCATATAGATCTATCCTTCATTTTTTGGATGACTTCCATTTCCTCAATGTGTAGCTACCTGGCTATGATTTTGATGTACATAAGCTGAGGTCTTCCTCTAGGTTTGCTCCCCTCAATCTTTCCAGAGAGTATGAGTTTTTCTAGTTCATTTTTCCGCATCATGTGTCCTAGGAATCTGAGTTGTCTTTCTCTTATTGTTGGTATGAGTGATCAGACTGCTTGGGTTCTTCTGAGAACTTCTTCATTTGATGTGTGTGTGGTCCATGGTATTTTTAACATTCTCCTGTAGAACCATAATTCAGGTGCTTCTAGTCTCTTTTCCATTGCTGGAGAAATGGTCCAGCATTCACTTCCATAAGTCAGGATAGAATAAATCTAGTACTGCAGTATTCTGTTTTTAGTGTACGTGCTCATCTTTCTGTCTGTTAATATGGTCTTCATTTTTTGGAAAGCTTCTTTCGCCATTGCTATTCTGTATTTTATATCTGTGTCGCACCTGCCATTACTTGTTATTAGGCTGCCAAGATAGCTGAATTTGTTGACTTGTTTGATGTTTGTATTTCCGATCTTGATCACGCATTGTGGGATGTTTGTCTTTTTGGAGATGACCATGCTTTCTGTCTTCTTGGTGTTGATTGAGAGGCCTCTGCGATTACTTTCTGCTGCCACTATAGTGAGTAGTTCTTGAAGTTTTGTTTCTGAGTCAGCTATTAGTACGATGTCATCAGCATATCTGATGTTATTTATATTATGGCCTCCAATTGTGAATCTTTTGACATCTTTGATACTTCTCAAGATATTTTCACTATACAGGTTGAATAAGTCTGGCGAAAACACACAATCTTGCCTGACTCCTCTCATGATATTCACATGCTCACTCACTTCTCGTTCTATTCTGATGGATGCTGTCTGCTCCCAGTATAAGTTCCTTAAGAAACGTATATCTTTCCTATCTATGTCAAGATCTTGAAGCATTTCCAGAAGATCTTGCTGTCTGACAGTGTCAAAAGCTTTTGTATAGCCAATAAAACATAGGTAGATGTCTTTTTGTACCTGGACGGCTTGTTCACAGATCATCTGTAGCATGAAAATTGCATTTCTGGTTCCAGTGTTTTTCACAAAGCCACATTGTTCTTAGCTGATTTTTGGTTTTATACAGTGTTTTACTCTCATCATGATTACTCTGAGAATAGTTTTTGCCACGTGACTCATCAGGCTCATTGTACGATGTAACTCACATTCTGTTGCTCCCTCTTTCTTTGGAAGTGTGATGAACACTGATTTACTTAAATCATCAGGTTCTCCCATGATCTCTCCCCATGATCATAGATTTATATAGGTTGTGTATTTATCATATCATTCCTGCTTTTACTATATGTTACTGTTATTTTAGGTTTTATGTGTTATTTGGCATGATTTGGTAGGTTATTTTTTGGGTCTGCGAACGCTCACAAATTTTTCCCACATAAATAAATGGTAATTGCTTCTTCGCTTTATGACATTCCGGCTTACGAACCATTTCATAGGAACGCTCTACCTTCAGATGGCAGGGGAAACCTGTAATTCCAACTCTCCCTCTGATCCTGGCCACTTTCTTGCTTTAGCAACTTGTTCCCCATCCTTGCTGCTTAGCCATATTCTGCCAGACCTCTTGCCTCTCCAAATCCAAAGTAACAGGGTGTTTTGTGGACAGGATAAGTGCCAGGTGACTTCAGTTGTGCCTGGGCTTATAGTATTATTGATGTCCCACTGTGACAATCACTCTATGTTCATTTGCCAGTTTTACGTAAATGGCAACAATGAATATCAATTGAGACAGGTTATATAAAAACAACCAAACATTTATTAAACATGGATGAACAATAAGAAAAAAAAACAAATGAAAACTTTAACCGGAAGTTAACCTACATGCAGCCTTTCAACAACTCGTCACTTGGCACTGGTTCTTAAAGCATTAAATGCGAAAACAGTTCTTAAAGCAATAAAGTCAGATATAGTTCTTAAAATGGTAAATTGGAAAGTCCAACAGATTTATACGTTCAATTGGGAGAGACTCCTCTGGAGAAGGATTTCTTCATAGACGTGACTTTCCTGCTGGTTCTGTCCACAGGATTCACAATGCAGTAAATAAACAGTTTAAAACAACTGACCTTAAATTCTTTTAGAGGAAGAGGAAGAGGAAGAGGAAGAGGGAGAGGGAGAGGGAGGGAGAGAGAGAGGGAGGGAGAGAGAGAGGGAGGGAGAGAGAGAGAGAGAGAGAGAAAACACATCTTTGCATGAACTCTTTGCTCTTTTGGCAAGAGTTATCTCGATGCAGGTCGCTACTCCTTCAACGAAGACTCAATAAGGTTGATCCTTTATTAAACTGCCGAAGATGCTGACTCCTCTCAATCCCTCGATCCTGTACTTCGATAAAGTCTTCAATCTCCCTTCTACTACTGCTGGAATTGAGTAAATCAGCACATCTAGCCAAACATTTCCAGTCCAATAATATTGTATCTTGCAACGGAACGCACAACTGTTTCAACTGGCCCCACCTCCCCCTTGTACCCCATCTGTTACTTATTTTTATACACACATTCTTTCTCTCAGTCTCCTTTTTCTTCCTCTGTCCCTCTGAATATACCCCTTGCCCATCCTCTGGGTCCCCCCCGCCCCGTCTTTCTTCCTGGACCTCCTGTCCCATGATCCTCTCGTATCCCTTTTGCCTATCACCTGTCCAGCTCTTGGCTCCATCCCTCCCCCTCCTGTCATCTCCTATCATTTTGGATCTCCCCCTCCCCCTCCAACTTTCAAATCCCTTACTCACTCTTCCTTCAGTTAGTCCTGACGAAGGGTCTCGGCCTGAAACGTTGACTGCACCTCTTCCTAGAGATGCTGCCTGGCCTGCTGCGTTCACCAGCAACTTTGATGTGTGTTGCTTGAATTTCCAGCATCTGCAGAATTCCTGTTGTTTGCGAGATAACAATTTTTTTTCTATTGTTGAATAACTTCTTTGATGGGCATTAAGTTTCTTAGAAAAATAAGCTACCAGACGATCAACTTCATCACCATCCTCTTTTTGAAGTAACACTGCTCCTGCAGTTTCATCACTAGCATCTACAGCTAACGAAAATGGTTTTCCAAAGTCAGGAGATTTAAGTACAGGTTGACTACATATTATAGTTTTCAATTTATCAAATACCTCCTGACAAGACTCTGTCCAAACAAACTTTTTGTTTTTCTTCAAGAGATTAGTTAATGGAAGAGCAATGTTTGCAAAATCCTTACAAAATTTTCTGTAATATCCTATTATACCCAAGAATCTGCTGGGACTTTTTCTACCAGTTGGAGTGGGTACTTCTAAAATTGCCTGAACTTTTGCTTGAACAGATGCTAATTTTCCCTGACCCACAACATAACCAAGGTAAGTCACTGTGGCATGACCAAATTCACTTTTAGCTAAGTTAATAGTTAAGTTAACTTTTGAAAGTCTTTCAAATAGTTTCTCCATGGCAGTAATACGTTCTTTCCAAGTATTATTTCCCGTAACTAAATCATCAATATAGGCATCTGTATCTTTTAATCCCTGAATCACACTATTAATCATCCTCTGAAAAGTACCTGGTGCATTCTTCATCCCAAATGGAAGAACATTATATTCATATAACCCAGATGGGGTTACAAATGCTGAAATCTCTCTACCTCTATCCGTCAATGGAACACACCAATAACCTTTCAACAAATCAGTTTTTGTAAGGAATTTGGCCTGTCCAACTTTATCCACACAATCATCTACCCTAGAGATTGGATATACATCAGTTTTTTTCACAGCATTCACCTTTCTGTAATCCGTACAAAACCTAATACTATTGTCTGGCTTAGGCACCATAACACACAGTGAACTCCAATTTGAATTAGAATGTCTAATAATATCACTCTCTAACATATACTTAATTTCTTGTTCAGCAAGTTCACATTTTTCCCTGTTCATTCGATACGGATGTTGTTTTATGGATTTTGCATCTTCAACATCTACATCATGTATAGCTATGGTGATTCTTCTAGGGACGTCTGGAAATAAATCTCTGTATTTAAAAATTAACTGTTTCATCTGCTCTCTCTGCTCTGGCTGTAAATGAGCTAATTTTTCATCAATATTTTCCAGAATTTTTGAATTTGGTAACCTGGCTGAAATAATGTTGGGTCTAAAATGAGTTTCAGATGAATCATCCATTAAATTTTTACCAAGATCAGATTCATTATTGATCACAACAGTCATAGTAGCATTTTCTCTCTCATAATACTGTTTTATCATATTTATATGACACAACTGTTGTCTTTCTCTGATTGGGGGTTTTTACCACATAATCTACATCATTTACCTTAGATTTAATCTCGTAAGGACCATGAAATTTGGCTTGTAATGGGTTCGTTTGCACTGGGCAAAGAACCAACACCTCATCTCCAGGCTTAAATGACCTCATTCTAGCTTCCTTATCATACCAAGTCTTCATCTTCTCTTGAGGCCAATTTTAAATTTTCCTTGGCCAAACTACAAACTTTATACAATCTTCCTTTAAATTTCAAAACATAATCTCGCAAAATAGTGTGTGCTTCTTTATTAATCCACTGTTCCTTCAACAGGGCCAAAGGTCCTCGAACTCTATATCCAAACACAGTTCAAAAGGACTAAAACCTAATGATTGCTGTACTGCCTCTCTTACTGCAAAAAGTAGTAAATGTATATCTTCATCCCAGTCCTTTTCATTTTCCACACAATATGTCCTAATCATAGTTTTTAGTGTGGAATGAAATCTCTCCAAGGCTCCTTGTGATTCTGGATGATAAGCTGAGGAAATAATCTGTTTTGCTCCCAGTATATAAACTATCTGCTGAAACAACCCCGACATAAAATTACTACCTTGATCAGATCGTATTTCCTTAGGCAACCCAAAATAAGTAAAGAATTTTATAAGAGCGTTTGTCACATTTTTGGCTGTTATACTCCTAAGAGCGACTGCCTCTGGAAACCTAGACGCTGTACACATAATAGTAAATATTGATGTCCGGTTTTAGTTTTTGGCAAAGGACCTACACAGTCTACAGTGATTTTTGAGAACGGCTCACCAAATACTGGAATTGGTTGCATTGAGGCCACTGGAGCAACCTGATTAAGTTTACCCACAATTTGACACGTATGACACGTTCTACAAAATGATGCCACATCTTGTCTTAAACTAGGCCAATAAAAATGTTTAGAAACTTTGTTCATAGTTTTCTTTACACCTAAATGACCACCCAAAGGAATACTATGAGCCACAGTTAAAATCTCATTTCGGTAAATTTTAGGAACTACTACCTGATGATTAACTTCCCATTCCTCACTAGCAGGAATTGTAGGTGATCTCCACTTTCTCATTAATACCTGCTTTTCAAAATAATATCCTACTGGTACTTTTCCAATTTCACTATCTGGAAGAGCTTGTTCTTTTAATTTAACTATCTCAGGATCTCTACCCTGCTCTGCTATCATCTCCTTCCAAGATGAATAACAAATCTTCCTGGTCAGACTTACCCCCAAAATCCTGATCAAATAATATAGGTAAGAAAGTTTCTGATACATCCTCAAAATACGAATCTTGAGTTGAACTGTCATGGGTAACAATGTCATCCTGTACATCAGTCTTTTTGGCCATAGCCCTTGTTACAACACAGGAAAAATCTGTGTTAGAATCTCTCCGTCGTTCCTCAAAATTTGAATTTATTGTCAAATGCACTTCAGGAAATACTTGTCCACGTGCTAAATCATTCCCTAACAAAAGAGAAACATCATTCCCAGGTAAACTGGATTGTAGTCCTACTTTAACAACCCCTGTAACTAATCCTGACCTTAAATTTACTCTATGTAAATGTACTGGCATAAGGGCACTCCCTCCTCTGCTTATATAATTTACCTCACCAATGTCAGACTCATCATTAAACTTTATCACACTGTCTAAAATTAGTGATTGAGAAGCTCCAGTATCTCCAAGTATTCTTATTGGTACTGAATTGGATTCTTCTTTCAAGGATACAAATCCTTCTGTTATATAAGTTTCATATCCCTTCTTAACTTGGTCAGACCCTGACACATCTTCATTCGTATTTTCTGAACCCTGTGGCTTTACAGGTGTTTCAATATGCTGCACACAAGCGTCTGGGGCCACTTCTTCCTCTTTCCTTTTCAATCGGAAGCAATTGGCTACTACATGTCCAGGTTTCTTACAAAAATTACAAATAGTACCAAAATGTCTTTCCTTCACATGTCTCCCTTCATCCTTACTTTTCTCACTAACGTCAGGTTTAATTTCTGGTTTACCTTGACTCTCTGTGCTATTTTTCTTTTTAAAAATTTTATCTGGAGAAAATTTATTCTTGTCAATTAAAACATACTCATCAGCTAATTTAGCAATCTCCTGCAATGTAGCAGTGTCCCGTTCATTTAAGTATATTCTCGCTTCAACAGGAATGCTTCTTTTAAATTCCTCTTGCAAAGTCAATTCTTTTAATTTATTATACTCCCCATTCACATTTTTAGAGGAAACCCATCGCTCAAAACACACAGATTTCTCATAGGCAAATTCCACATAAGTTTTTTCCACTGATTTCTTCAAATTTCTGAATCTTTCTCTATACGCTTCCGGAACCAACTCATATGCCTTTAATATATGCTGCTTAACAATATCATAATTCAGTGCTTGCTCAGCATCTAAAGCTGTATAAACTTGTTGTGCCTTGCTTTTAATTACACTTTGTAACATCACTAGCCATTGGTCTTTCGGCCACTTTAGAATCAGAGCAATAGTTTCGAAATGCTGGAAATATTTGTCCACTTCAGATTCATTAAATGGAGGAGCCAAAATAACCTCATGACTAGCAATAAACTATTTCGTAGAACCAGAAGACTGATTCCCGGACTTTAATTTCTGCATCTCTAGCTCAAATCTCCTCTGGTTTTCAGCTTCTCTTTCTTCAAGTTCCCTTTTTTATGGGCCTCTCTTTCTTCAAATTCCCTTATTTTATTAGCCTCTCTTTCGGCCATTTCTGCTTTAAATCTTTCAAACTTTAATTGTTCAAGATGTAACTGCATTTCCAGATTACTCATTGGAAACTTATCTAACACCCCCTCATCAAATAATTTTAAATTAATATAATGCTCAGCCATTTTTCTTTGTATGAAAGCCTTGGTGGAATTTTTCGTAATTCCTTTAATATTCAACTTCCTAGCAATCTCCAATACGTCAGGTTTTCTCGTATTCTCTAAAGACCCCGAGTCAAGCATGTCCAAAAACCCGTCAATATCCATTGTTGCCGAATACAACACACACACTAATCAAACCCAAAAAAATTGGATAGTTCCCTTTTCCAAATCAAAATGGCAATTACCAGCACTTAAACTCAGAATCGGAACATCACCCATGAGCCCCCACAGATTATGTTACGTAAACGGCAACAATGAATATCAATCGACACAGGTTATATAAAAACAACCAAACAGTTATTAAATGGATAAATGATAAGAAAAAAAAACAAATGAAGACTTTAACCGGAAGTTAACCGATATGCAGCCCTTCAACAACTCGTCACTCGGCACTGGTTCTTAAAGCGTTAAATGCGAAAACAGTTCTTAAAGTGATAAAGTCAGATATAGTTCTTAAAATGGTAAATTCGGAAGTCCAACAGATTTATACATTCAGTTGGGAGAGACTCCTCTGGAGAAGGATTTCTTCATAGACGTGACTTTCCTGCTGCTGGTTCTGTCCACAGGATTCACGATGCAGTAAATAAACAGTTTAAAACAACTGACCTTTTGGCAAGAGTTATCTCGATGCAGGTCGCTACTCCTTCAATGAAGACTCAATAAGGTCGATACTTTGTTAAACTGCCGAAGATGCCGACTCCTCTCAATCCTTCAATCCTGTACTTCGATAAAGTCTTCACTCTCCCTTCTACTACTGCTGGAATTGAGTAAATCAGCACATCTAGCCAAAAATTTCCAGTCCAATAATATTGTATCTTGCAACGGAATGCACAACCGTTTAAAAAATGAAACTGCGTCACAAAAACCAACACGCAACAGAAACGGAGACACAGCACGTTCTACCTGGAAATCTACAAACTAAAAACCAACTGTGTCATCTGGGGTGTACCCTTATATACCCATGGTTCACATGTCATCACGTGACCTCACATCGGCGGGAAAATCACTTCAGGTGATCTCCAAAAGACCATTACTTCCTTCTCACAAAAAAAACCAGATCTCCTTGAGCATGTAACACCAGCATTGGTCAGGGTGCTGAGTACAAAAGTCACACTGTGGCTCTATTAAACTTTGGTCAGACTACATTTGAAATATTGTGTACAGTTGTGATTGTCGCATTACAGGACATATGTGGTGGCTTTGGAAAGGGTGCAGAAGAGGTTCACCAGATGTTGCCTGGATTAAAGAATATTGGCTATAAGGAAAGGCTGGATACACTTGGATTGATTTTTCTCGGTGGAGTACCAGAGACTGAGAGAACCTAATAGAATTTTATAGGATTATAAGAGATATAGATAGAGTTGATAGTTGGAGCAGTTTTCCCCAAGATGTAAATTTCAATACTGGAAGACATTGCTTTAAAGTGAGAGGGAAAACATTTAAAATAAATTTAGAAGGCAAGTTTTTTCCTGGAATGTGCTGCCGGGGTAGAGGTGGAGAGGTGGAAGTGGATAATGATGATTTAGAGCTGTTTAGAAAGGCACATGAGCAGACAGGGAATGGTGGGATATGGATCATTGCAGGCATATGGAATTAGTTTAATCATGGTCGGCATGGACAATATGAGATGGAGGTCCTGCTTTAGTTGTATACCGTTCTATGTGCACACACAGTTGCATCTTGTAGAATGGTATAGATGATTTGGCCCATCTAGTCCCATGATGCTGAGTTTTCTCCCGCCTTATTTCAGATCACCTGATTAGCCTTCCCTTCCACCCTGTTCTCTTTCCTTCCAGCATTTTCCATTCCTGCACTGAAGTGCACACACAAACCTACATTTGAGTCCCACATTCCACCTCTGGAAAGGATTAGGAGTGGCTCAATAAGTAGAGTCATTGCCTCACTGCACCAGGGTCTCGTGTTCTGTACCATACTTGGGTGCTGTCTTTGTGGAGTTTGCATATTCTCCCTGAGACCATGTGGATTTCCCCCAAGATCTCCAGATTCTTCCTGCATCCCACATGCAGGTTGGCAGGTTAATTGCTTGCTCTAAATTGTCTCAAGTTTGTCATTAGGTGGTAGAATTGGTGAGAATGTGGGGAGAGTGTAGGATTAGTGTAAATAGATTTTTAATTGCCAGAGCTGAAGGATTTTTTTCCGTGTTGTGTATGACACTGAGCGTAAAAATGTCTCCTGTAACCTGACTGATTTAGATCTCTCATTTAAAATTTCTCTCACATGGGGTAATCTGTTTGTGAACTTCGTGAGTGAATATCATTCAGAACCTAGTCATAAACTGATCTGGCACTGCTAACTATGTCATGGCCTTCTGTACATTTGACATTGGTCTTTGGTACACATGGTATGCACAGGCACAGAAGCCATTATGCCCACTCTGTCATACCTGTGCAACCTGCCATCGCAGACCCATTTACTCTAATCCTAAACTAAACCCATTTCTATTCTCCCCTAGATTTTACCGCACACCTACATACCAGGGGCGATATGCAGTGACTAAATAACCTGGTGACCAGCATGTCTTTGGGATGTGGGAGGGACAGGGAGAAAGTGCAAACTCTACATAGACAATGCCTGATTGAATCCTTGTTTCACAGTGGTATAAGGCAGTGGCTCGTAGCTGTACCACTCTGCTGCCCATATTCTTGTGCACATTTAAGTCCTGCATATACCACAGGTGACTGAAAAGGGATTTGACTGGATTGCACCTACTGCATGGGTTCCAGAGAAGTCTATCATCTTGTGGGTGACTCTCCCACCTACAGACACTTACTGCTCATTCTGGGGTCAGGCTGGTAGCTCTGCTTGTGGTTATTCAGCTGAGTCCTGGTCTTGGTTCTAACCCACTACTTCAGACCCTATCCACAACTGACACAAAGCCTTGTGACTCTCAGCTCTACATACTCTTAGCCCTCACTCCAACAATAACCAACCCTACCAAACTCCAGACACTGCTCAACCCCAGCTACAGGTTGGTGTCCCCTACTGTCTGCGCTCTTTTTCCTCACACTCCCTCCTCATCTCTCTGCCTAACAACCCTCTTGAGAAACAACTTGCTTCATTTCCACCAATGGCAAAAACTGGTGATATGAGGAACCCCATTTTAGCAGGCAGGACAACCGGAACTCAGATCAGAATTTTTGACTCAGGGAAATCATATATTAAATTAGCTCAAACTTTAATGCCCCTTCAGCTTCCCTCCCCCCTATGCTCTGCCGAATTCTCTTATTGTTCGACAAGTCAAGATGTAGCACACAGACTTGTTCTGAGTGCTGGAGGTATGTTCTGCCACTGCAAAATGGCAGAGGGTGAGAGTGGGGTGGGTGCAGGTTCAAGGAAGCTTGCAGACTGATACATCCACCGCCCCCCCCAGTCCACTTAACTCATTAAATAGCTGATTTTTCAATAGTTGTGGGATTCGTATACTCAGAAACGGCTTGCACAAATACAAATTGTGGGTGTTTGGCTTTCTGGCTTCAGAAGTTTTTAAAATACTGTGTTAATTAAATTTAAAACTGAGTTTTTTTAAATATTTGTGTCAGTTTGTCCATCCCAGCAAGGGTGTTTGAACATTCAGAGGTGTCTCCTACTGTAGATATATAATTTAAAATAAGCATTATTAACCCAAAGTATAGATGTAAACAACATCATTGCAATTATTGAAATTGTATTGAATCACCTGCTGTTACCTTTGTTATTAAAGTTGTACGAATGTGATATACTTTTGAGTTGGGAAGACTCTACCGAAAGAGTCTCCAGGAAAATGCCTGCCTGTCGTGAAGACTCCTGTATGACCAGCTTCAGTGCCTCTCCAGTGGCTTCAGTCACAGTCACAACAACTCCAATCAGCCATGGCTGGGCTTTCATTTGGTAGCAGAGTTAGGGAGTGATTATGAGTGGCTGGGTTGGTGTTGGTGGCCCTTTGCAAGTCCTTTGCCCCATTGTTTAGTGTGCATTCCAAGTTTAATACAACAATGGTTTACTCATCTGGTCACTGATTAAACATGTGGCTTGGCAGTTTGTGGGCTTGGTTTCATCTGATGGGTGAAAGTTAATGGGGGAAGGAGAAGGACAAAAGGTAAACTTGGAAAATCAGTAAAATGTAATCAACTCCAGCAGTGTCATTGTCCCAAAACTGCTTTGATTTCCAGGAGGCTGGAAATTGCTTTCCTGTATCTTAATATCATCAAAACAGTATTGTCTGTCACTAATAGTGTTTTTTTTAAGGTCTCACAAACTGGGTGATCTTTAGTTACCAAGTTCTCAGACAAATAATGTTGGGTTTCACTCTGTAACATCATACTGTGGCAGTTTCAGAACGGCTCTCGCATTTGCCAGCATTATACCCAGCAGATGCGATCTGTGCAGTCCGCCCTTAATGGGACAGACCAAACTACACGCAGCACTCTTGCAACTATAGTAAAATTCCAATAATCCAGTATGCTATGGTATTGCAGGACTGACAGATTTGCTGGATATTGACATTATATATAAGCACACTTTAAAATCAATTATTTTAAAATGTTGTACACTCTTGCAATGTTCTCTGGTGAATCTGTTAAGTTTAAAGGAAGCACCGAAAATGGTGCCCTGGTCAGTTTAAAAGGAGCACAGGAATCAGAGGCCCAATGAGATGAAAAAGTGCACTGCGGACATTAACCTGGTGAGCCAGATGCCAAAACATTGTGATTTCTGAGTGGTTTGTTCGAGGATTATCAGAGTTTTTTTTTTGTATTGGGAGTGCTGCAGGGATTATAGACATATTCTTTGTATGAGAAGCTACAGTTATGTGCTCCTGGTCACAAGTTACCAGTGAGGTCTCTGCAGAGAGTAGCACTATGTAGGGTCCAGTCAATGATCACTACACCTCCCTAATGTGTAGGTAAACCCACTGACTGCTCCTGTGTGTTGAGCGAAATGGAGGTGACGCTCAGACTTGGGGGTGACCAGCAGTGAACAAAAAAGCTTTGAGACATAGAAACATAGAAAACCTACAGCACAATATAGGCCCTTTGGCCCACAAAGCTGTACCAAACATGTCCTTACCTTAGAAATTACCTAGGGTTACCCATAGCCCTTATTCTTCTGAGCTCCAGGTGCCTGTGCAGGAGTCTCTAAAAAGACCCCATCGTATCTGCCTCAACTGCCATCGCCGGCAGCCCATTCCACACACTCACCACTCTCTGCGTTTTTAAAAAGAGCAACAACCTACCCCTGACATCTCCTCTGTACCTACTTCCAAGCACCTTAAAACTGTGCCCTCTCGTGCTAGCCACTTCAGCCTTGGGATAGAGCCTCTGACTATCCACGCAAACAAGGCCTCTCATCATCTTATACTGCTCTATCAGGTCACCTTTCATCTTCTGTCTCTCCAGTTGCCGAGTTCACTTAACCTGTTTTCATAAAGCATGCTCCCCAATCCAGGCAACATCCTTGTAAATCTCCTCTGCACCATTTCTATGGTTTCCACATCCTTCCTGTAGTGAGGCGAACAGAACTGAGCACAGTACTCCAAGTGGGGTCTGACCAGGGTCCTATATAGTTGCAACATTACCTCTCGGCTCCTATACTCAATCTCACGAATGATGAAGGCCAATGCACCATATGTTTTCTTAACCACAGTGTCAACCGTGCGCAGCAGCTCTGAGTGTCCTATGGACTCGGACCCCAAGATCTCTCTGATCCTCCACACTGCCAAGTGTCTTACCATTAATACTGTATTCTACCATCATATTTGACCTACCAAAATGAACTACCTCACACTTATCTGGGTTGAACTCCATCTACCACTTCTCAGCCCAGTTTTGCATCCTATCGATGTCCCACTGTAACCTCTGACAGCCCTCCATACTATCCACAACACCCCCAACCTTTGTGTCATCAGCAAATTTACTAACCCATCCCTCCACTTCCTCATCCAGGTCATTTATAAAAATAACGAAGAGTAGGGGTCCCAGAAAAGATCCCTGAGCTGCACCACTAGTCACCAACCTCCATGCAGAATCTGACCCATTTACAACCACTCTTTCCGTTCTTTGGGCAAGCCAGTTCTGGATCCACAGAGCAATGTCCCCTTGGATCCCATGCCTCCTTACTCTCTCAATAAGCCTTGCATGGGGTACTTTATCAAATGCCTTATGGAAATCCATATACGCTGCATCTACTGCTCTTCCTTCATCAGCGTGTTTAGTCACATCCTCAAAAAATGCAGTCAGGCTCGTAAGGCATGACCTGCCCTTGACAAAGCCATGCTGACTATTCCTAATCATATTATACCTCTCTAAATTTTCATAAATCCTGCCTCTCAGGATCTCCTCCATCAACTTACCAATCACTGAAGTAAGACTCACTGGCCTATAATTTCACGGACTATCTCTGCTCCTTTTCTTGAATAAAGGAACAACATCAGCAATCGTCCAATCCAAAGGAACCCCTCCCGTCCCCATTGATGATGCAAAGATCATCACCAGAGGCTCAGCAATCTCCTCCCATGCCTCCCACAGTAGCCTGGAGTACATCTTGTCCGGTCCCGGTGACTTACCCAACTTGATGCTTTCCAAAAGCTCCAGCATATCCTCTTTCTTAATACCTACATGCTCAAGCTTTTCAGTCCGCTGTAAGTCATCCCTATAATTGCCAAGATCCTTTTCCGTAGTGAATACTGAAGCAAAGTATTCATCAAATACCTCTGCTAGCTCCTCTGATTCCATACGCACTTTCCCACTGTCACACTTGATTGGTTCTATTCTCTCACGTCTTATCCTTATGCTGAGAATGATCCTGAAACTGGGAAGCTGAAAGCTGTCCAGGCGTACGTAGGTGGTGGCAGGAGGTCACATCTCATTGAGCATAACACATACTGCTTGAGTGTTGTCCCTTTAAGCAACATGGCTTTAGAGAAATCCGATTAGTAATGCCTGAGGTCCTATGAGTGAATAAGAACTTTTGTCACTCAGTTCAAGTGAATATGAAACTTGTACTAGGATGAATTTGGCCTGTTCCATTGGTATTGACCTCACTTGAAAGAGCCTTACACTGGATGAAAGGTGCCATGTCCATCAGAACTCCCACCAAAATGTCAGTAATCCGAATTCTCGATTGGCACTGAACCTAGCTCATCTGCTTCAGGTATTTAAAATTATGAGGGGGATAGATAGAGTTGACATGGATAGGCTTTTTCCATTGAGAGTGGGGGAGATTCAAACAAGAGGTCATGAGTTGAGAGTTAAAGGACAAAAGTTTAGAGGTAACATGAGGGGGAACTTCTTTACTCAGAGAGTGGTAGCTGTGGGGAACGAGCTTCCAGCAGAAGTGGTTGAGGCAGGTTCGATGTTGTCGTTTAAAGTTAAATTGGATAGGTATATGGACAGGAAAGGAATGGAGGGTTATGGGCTGAGTTGCAGATCGGTGGGACTAGGTGAGAATAAGAGTTCGGCACGGACTAGAAGGGCCAAGATGGCCTGTTTCCGTGCTGTAATTGTTATATGGTTATATGTTATATGGTTATTTTCTAGGAGCTGTGCTACATTCCCAGATCAGCTGTTATTTAAGCTGTCAGTGTACCTAGCCATTCATCAGTATTATTGCAAGGGCAAAAACTAATTAGTAAATAGCTTATTATTGCCACAAGTCCTTAGATTCTGTGAAAAAACTTAGTTTTGCTTGTCATTCATATGGATAATTTCTAGATGTAAGTACATTGATGTAGTACGAAGGGAAAAGCAATAACAAAATACAGAATGTTGTGTTACAGTCACAGACAAAGTGCAGTGTAGGTAGACAATAAGGTACACAGGTTATAATAAGGTAGATTGGAGCTCGAGTTTATCTTTAATCTACAAGAATTTGGCTTATAACAGTGGGATAGAAGCTGGCCTTCAGCCTTGTGGTCTACGTTTTTAAGTTTTTCTATCTTCTGCTCAGTGGGAGTGGGAAGCAGAGAATGAACAAGGTATGAGGAATCTTTGATTATTTTGGCTGATTTTCCAAGATGGTGACAAGTGTAGATAGATTCAGTGGAGGGGAGGTTAGTTTTCATGATGGGCTGAGCTGTGTGGTCTCTGCAACTTCTTGTGGGTTTGGGCTGAGCAGTTACTAAGCTGTGATGCATCTGAATAGGTTCTGCAACTAATGTTCAGCAGAATAGCTATTGAGGCAAAAATAGATTGAGTGTGATTGAAACGTCTAGAGATAGCTTTTATTTTTGACACATGATTTGGTTTGTTTTCCAGCATGGTCAGGTCTCAGTGTAATACAGCTGTAGATAGAAAGGAGGTATCTGTAAGTAAAGGGAAAGGAAACAGTACATGTTCTTTCTATTTCTCCTGACAATTGCATGTTTTTGAGTGTTGACATTGTGTCTGTAAGAAACACTGTAGCCAGCTTACCTACAGCAAGTATTCACACATAACAACTGAGGTGGCATGGTATTATAGTGGGGTGGCACAGTCTCATTGAGCTTTACAGCGCCAGCTGTAAGATCATGGATCAGTTCCCACCATTTCTGTAACTAATTTGTACCTTCTCTCCGTGACCACATGGATTTCATCTGGGTGCAACAGTTTCCTCCCACATTTCAAAAGGGGTACAAATTAGGGGTAGTAGGGTGTGGGCCTGCTATCTTGCTGCTGAAAAGCATGACGACACTTGTAGGCTGCCCCAGAACATCTGAACTGTGTTGGTCATTGACAAAAACTACGCATTTTATTGTGTGTTTCGATGTACATGTGAGAAATAAAGCTACTCTCATTATTAAGATATTTAATCTTAATGCCTAAAATCACGGGTGACCAGCCTGTGGCATGAGTGTCCAAGATGGCACGCTCAAATATTTTGTTGGTGTGTGGCATGCAGTGCCACCCCTCAATTCTTTAAACCCCATCCATAATGAAGAAGATGCATAATGATTACACTTACTGCCAAATGAAGCAGTGAATTATTTTTACAACCTGGGAACAATGAGCTAGTTTCACAGGAAATGTCTCCCGCTGGCTTGGCGCTAGGTGGATGTTGCGAGATCACGTGACTTTGGAAGGTATGTTTTGAAATCCTCATAGACGCAAAGACCTCCAAGTTGTAAAGGGACTTGGGAGTTCTTTTGCAGGATTCCCTGAAAGTTAACCTGCAGGTTGAGTTGGTGGTAAGAAAGGCAAATGCAATGTTAGCATTCATTTCAAAACGACTGGAATGGAAGAGTGAGGATGTGATGCTAAGGCTTTGTAAGCCATTTGCCAGACCTCAGTTGGAGTGTGTGAGCAGTTTTGGGCCGCTTATCTAAGAAAGCTTGTGCTGGCATTGGAGAGGGACCAGGAGAGGTCCTTGAGAATGTTTCCAGGAAGAAAAGTGTTAAAGTATGAGGAACATTTGATGGCTCTGGTCTTGAACTTGTTGGAGTTTAGAAGAATGAGAGGGGGATCTTACTGTAACATATTGAATATAGAAAGAGCTAGATAGAGTGAATATGGAGAGGAAGTTTCCTATAATGGGTGAGTCTAGACTGGAGGGCACAGCCTCAGAATAGAAAGAAGTCCATTTAGAACAGAGATTAGGAGGAACTACTTCAGTCAGAGGATGGTGAAACTTTGGAATTTATTGCCATGGACAGCTGTGAAGGCTAAGTCATTGAATATATTTCAAGTGGAGGTTAATAGGTCCTTGATTAGTCAGGGCATCAAATGTTATTGGAAGAAGGCAGGACAATATGGTTGAGAGGGATAAGAAATGAGCCATGATAGAATGGTGGAGCACTTGATGGGCAAATGGCCCTATTCTGCTCCTATGATCATGTGGATAGTCAGAAGCTTTTTCCCAGGGCTGAAATGGCTAACACAAGAGGGCACAGTTTTAGGGTGCTTGGAAGTAGATACAGAGGAGATGTCAGAGGTAAATTTTTTACGCAGAGAGTGGTGAGTGCATAGAATGGGCTGCTGGTAACAGTGGTGGAGGTGGGTACAATACGACTTTTTAAGAGACTCCTGGATAGGTACATGGAGCTTAGAAAAAATAGAGGGCTATGGGTAACCCTAGGTAATTTCTAAGTCAAGGACATGTTTGGCACAGCTTTGTGAGCCGAAGGGCCTGTACTGTGCTTTAGGTATTCTATGTTTCTATGTTTTATCGTCTTATTGACCTGGTGTAAACCTCAGTATTTGGATAGTAAATAGTTACAATCGTAATACTTTCTTCAGTTACCTTTTGAACAGGTTTTCTAAAATGCATCATGTACTTCAATCTGTCTCAGTTAAACTTTGATTGATAATAAAACAATGAATGTACATAAATAAACAGCAAGACTCATCCTGGTTTCTTAATTAATTATTGTTACCAATTCCTTAATCAATGAAAATTTCTGCTCACAATTACCATGGCATGGCATGTGAAAGAAATGTTTAAAGGATTATCATTAATTTGGGCACACGCTCCCAAAAAGGTTCACCCACCTGCCTAGGTTATCTTTTTTTCTGATATTTATTGAGGGATTAGTATTGTCCTAGGCACTGAGGATGACTCCATTATGTTTTCAAGTCATAGCGAAATACAACACAGAAACAGGCCCTTTGCAGCATTGTCTGCTGTTGCTCCAGACACTTGCTACAGATGAAGCCAGTGGACTGTGAGACTGGAATTGGTTTATTATTGTCACATGTACCTGGTAGAATGAAAAGCTTGTTTTGCACACTGTTCATACGGATCACATCATTACACAATGCATTGAGGTAGTACAAGGTGAAACAGCTACAGAACAATTGTGGAGCAGGTAGATGATAACATTGAAACAAGGTAGACTGAGAGGTCGAGAATTCATCTTGTAATGCTTGGAGCAGAAGCTGTCCTTGAGCTTGGTGTACATTCTTTCAGACTTTTGTATCTTCTGTCCAATGCGAGAATGTGTAGGGTGGGTGGGGTCTTAGATTATGCTGACTGCTTTACTGAGGCAGCAGGAAGTATAATAGAGGCAGGTTACCATGATGTGCTGAGCTGTGTCCATAATTCATTGCAGCTTCTTGCGATCATGGGCAGAGCTGTTGTTGTAGCAAGCCAGAATGCATCCAGATACTTTGCTTTCAATGGTTCATCAATAAAATCAGTAGATGTCAATAGGGACATGGCAATTTCTGCAGCCTCATGAGAAGTAGAGCTGTTGGTGAAGTTTCTTGATCATGGCCATCTACTGTACCTGGTTGGTCCAAGATAAACTAATGGGTGGTGTTCACACTTAGAAACTCAAAGCTCTCAACCCTGTCAACCTCTGCACAATTGATTTAGACAGGATCATGTACATCGCCCCCCTTCCTGAAGGCAATGACCAGCCCTTTTGTTGACATTGAGAGAAATCATGATATTGTCACTCAGTTCACTACCTTCTTCCTATATTTTGACTCAACATTATTTGAGATGTGATCCATTACGGTGGTATAATCGGGAAACTTGTAGATGGAGTTAGAACAGAATCTGGCCACACAGTCATGAGTGTTCAAGGAGTAAAGTAGGGGGTTGAGGATGCAACTTGATGGTACACCAGTGCTTAGAATAATTGTGGCAAATGTGTCACTGCCTATCCTTATCGACTGAGATCTGTTGGTTTGGAAGTTGATGATCTCGTTGTAGAGGGAAGGTGTTAACATCCAGGTCTTGGAATTTAATTATGAGTTTGCTTGGGATTATAGTTAATAAACAATAGTCTATCTATATCTGTTGGTTCATGTCTCCCAGCTGTTTTTGTGTTGATGCTGCCATCTTTCTATCTTGGTTACTGCTGTCATGATGGTGGAAGTATGTTTTTCAGCAGGTCAAATGCTGCTATAGTGTGCTTCATCTTGGAGATCAGTTCTGCAAGGAGTTTGCTGCAATGTCAGAGAAATCCCCAACCAAAAGTTATTCACCTACATGGAGCACAACTGTAGGTGTGGTCCCCTAGACCAGCGGTCCCCAACCACCGGGCCGCGAGGAAATGATATGATTTGGCGATATGAGTCAGCTGCACCTTTCCTCATTCCCTGTCATGCCCAGTGTTGAGCTTGAACGCATACGAGGTCATTACCTGCGCGTCATCCATGTCAGCGCGGGAAGAAGATCAACTCCTCGAGCTTGCAAATGACAGTGGGCTGAAAAGTATGTTTGACATAACATCTCTGCCGGCATTCTGGATCAAAGTGGAGGCTAAATATCCTGAGATAGCCACGAAAGCACTGAAAACGTTGCTTCCATTTCCAACATACCTCTGCAATGAATGCAAGGAAAACTAAATTGCGGAATAGACTGGACATAAGGAACCCCCTTTGAGTATCACTATCTCCCATCACCCCTCGATGGGACCATCTTGTTGCAGCGAAACAAGCCCAGGGCTCCCACTGATTCAGCGATATTGGTGTGTTGCAATGATTTTATATGTTCACACAGGGAAAATATGTGCTGTGTGTTTAATATCCAAACGTTACTTAAAATGTTATGATGCTGTTGACTTATAAGTGACTTATATAACCATATAACAATTACAGCACAGAAACAGGCGATCTCTGCCCTTCTAGTCCGGGCTGAACGCTACTCTCACCTAGTCCCTCCGACCTGCACTCAGACCATAACCTTCCATTCCTTTCCTGTCCATATACCTATCCAATTTTTCTTTAAATGATAATATTGAACCTGCCTCTACCATTTCTACTGGAAGTTCGCTCAACACCTACTTCAAGCTCCCCTGTCCTCCCCTGATAATTGACTTATCACTATATTCATGTGCGGAAAGTATGCACTGTGTGTTTAATATTAAATTCGTTAGATAAACCCTTTTAGAAATGGAGTGTATTAGCCACCTATCACCTATATTCCGGTTGTGATTAACACCCCCCCCCGAACAGACTCGCCAAAAACGATTTGTAGAAAAAACATCGGCACGTACACGCATGCGCACACAGGTGCCTGCGCAAGGCTTCATGGTCATGGTAGTCTTTCTCAGGGTAAACACAACGTATTTGACAGCTACTCTTGTCAACCCTACCCCACGCCTGTTGGCCGGTCCGCAAGAATATTGTCAATATTAAACGGGTCCGCAGTGCAAAAAAGGTTGGGTCCCCTGCCCTAGATATGCCAACTTAATGGAAAATATGAGCCTAGTGTAACTAGCACTACCTTTCAGACAAACCATGCCATAGGGTATTCTGCAGGCATCCAAATTGTAGTGCTAGCACTAGCCAGATGTCGTCAATTTGAGCCATGACTCTTTTAATAACATCTTCACACACACAATCACTCCAGTGCAGACAGTGGCATAGGTCAGTATCTAGTGTGCATCATGGTCTTGAAATTTTCTAATCCAAACAGAAAGGTTGTTCCTGCGTCAGCCACACTACCTACCTTGCTAACCATCACCAGTTCTTCAGCTCCACTGAACAGATGCTTGCTTCTGGTATTCCCATGCAATTGTAGAGGTGATTTGGAGTATGCGTTTCAGAACACTGTATGCTCAATACATTAGAAAACATTACACATGAAAAAATAAATCTGACTGGTTCTCCTTATTTTTTCAACTCAAGATAAACCATCTTAACTTGTTAGTTTAATTCTCCATTGCAATGCATACTCAGTCACACCTCACTTGGTTGGGCAATAATGAGGCAGGATTGTTTCCTTAGTATCTTCTTTTCCCCAAACTCAAGGCAGGCAAGAAACTATCTGAAATCATTCAAGCTTAGTTATTGAGAGGCAGCTCTTCTTTTCAATGCACTCTTCTCACTACTACCGTGAGGCTGGAGGTACATAAGCCTTAGGTCCCACACCACTAAGTTCCAGAACGGTTATTAACCTACATCATTAAGGCCCTGAACTGATGTGTGGATAATTTATTCACTACACTCTGAACTGGTTCTACTGCCTACAGGGTCATTTTTAAGGACTTTTTACAACTTGTGTTCTCAATGTTTTTTTTATTTTCAGTTTGTCATCTTTTGCACATCAGTTGTTTGTCAGTCTTTGTTTGGGTTTAGTTTTTCAAATATTCTATTGTATTTTTAAATACCTGGTGAAATATACATACTTTGAATTTTGAACAATGTTTTCAGTATGTGAGGGGGAAAAAAACACAGAACCAAGGTTATGGAGTTAGGTTCTGATAAAAGCTTGCAATCAAGAACTAAACCTTTTTTTACCCTCTGTCTCAGAGGCCAATGTTAGGCTGTCTTTAAAGAGAGTGAACCCTCGCAAGGTGGAGGGCCCCGGCAGAGTACCTGGTAAGGCTGTGAAAACCTGTGCCAACCAAATGGCAGGAATATTCAAGGACATTTTTGACCTCTCACTGCTGTGGGTGGAAGTTCCCACTTGCTTCAAAGAGGCCACAATTATACCAGTGCCTAAGAAGAATAATGTGAGCTGCCTTAATGACTATCGCCCGGTAGCACTCACATCTGTAGTGATAAAATGATTTTAGAGGTTGGTCATGACTAGACTGAACTCCTGCTTCAGCAAGAACCTGGATCCACTGCAATTTGCCTATCACCACGATAGGTCAATGGCAGAAGCAATCTCAATGGCTCTTCACACAGCCTTAGACCACCTGGATGATACATTCACCTCTGTCAGGATGCTGTTCAGCATTTAATGCCATCATTCCCACAATCCTGATTGATAGGTAACAGAACCTGGGCCTCTATACCTCCCTCAGCAATTGGATCCTAAACTTCCTAGCTAGAAGACCACATGGTGGTCTTCAAGAAGGGTAAGATGAAGGAACACATACCAATCCTTGTAGAGGGATCAGAAGTGGAGAGAGTGAGCAGTTTCAAGTTCCTGGGTGTCAAGATCTCTGAGGACCTAACCTGGTCCCAACATGCAGCTATAAAGAAGGCAAGACAGCAACTGTACTTCATTAGGAATTTGAAGAGATTTGGTACGTCAACAAAAACACTCAAAAACTTCTTTTGCTGTACCGTGGAGAGCATTCTGACAGGCTGCATCACTGTTTGGTATGGGAGGGCTACTGCACAGGACCGACAGAGGCTGCAGAGGGTCATAAATTGAGTTCCCAGGACATTCTCAAGGAGCAGTGTCTCAGAAAGGCAGCATCCATTATTAAGGACCTCTAACACCCAGGGCTTGCCCTTTTTTCGCTGTTACCATCAGGTAGGAGGTACAGAAGCCTGAAGGCACACACTCAGCGATTCAGAAACAGCTTCTTCCCCTCTGCCATCCGATTCCTAAACAGATATTGAATCCATGAATACGATATATATAATTTCTGTTTTTGCAGGATTTTGAATCTATTTCACATACATATAATATAATTGATTGTTAAAATATTTTTTCTTCTATATTATGTATTGCATTGAACTGCTGCTGCTAAATTAACAAATTTTACAACACATGCCAGTGATAATAAACCTGATTCTGATGCTGATCAGTTTACTTCGTGTTTGATCCATTTTTTGTTTTTAAATTGCAGGGCTAAGATTGAAGACTTTGAACTCAAAGTAAATGTATTATTAAAGTACACATACGTCACCATATGCAGCCCAAAGATTCATTTTTTTGTGGACATTCTCAGTAATCATAAAGAAACAACAAAAAAAGAGTAAAATATAAACCATGCAATTGTTGGAGAAAAATCCTAATAGCATTTGGAAGTTTCATCAGCTGTTGTGACCCTTTTGATTTCTAGTGCATAATGCACTGATTTCTTACACAAGAAGATTTCCTTTTGCACTGACTTAAGTATTATTACTCAATGTAGTTATCTTTTTAAAAATGAAAATGTAAAAGTGTGCATGGTTTACAGGAGTAGAGAGATGAACAATGCACACTTGGGATTGAGGGACAGGTCCAGGCTCTAGTTGACAGTCAATAACACTGATAAATGATAATACCACTCCGTATATTTGTCTTTGGCTGTAGATTCTTAAATTGTGGATGGACGGCTGTTCCATCCTCTCTTATGCCTTATGCCAGGTCACACCTGAATAAAAATCCTGTATATTGGGGATAGTTGGAAATTTTAATTATGGAGAAAAATATCAAGTAAAATTCATCATCATCCTGACCCCAATCCTTGTATCTCTCTTTTGGTTCTGGTTCTCAACAATCTTTTAATTGCTGAAATAAAGCCAGATAATACAACTATACCAAAAAATGTCTAGGTTACGTGGAATAGACCATGTTCCAAGCCTTCCTCAGTAATGCTTCCCAGCTCTTCCCACATTGACAGCTGCATTGACGCTTCTTCATGCACACTTGCTAAGCTCATTAATTTCATTAGTTTTGCCTCTAACTTCCACCCTGCCCTTAAACTCACTTGGTCCACCTGACACCTCCCTGCCCGATCCCTCTGTCTTAATCTCTGGAGATAAATTGTTGACAACATATTTTATAAACCTATGGTTATCTTGACTATACCTCTTCCTACTCCGTCTCCTGTAAAAATGCTATTCCCTTTTCTCAATTCCTTCATCTCCACAGCTTCTATTCTCAGCATGCAGCTTTCCTTTCCCAGATGTTGTCTGAGATGTTATCCTCCTTCAAAGAACAGGGTTTCTCTTCCTCTACCATTGCTGCTTCCCCCACCTGCATCTCTAAAATTTCCTGAGCATCCGTGTTCACCCCATCTTCCCGTCGCCTTAACAGTGATAGAGTCCCTCTTGTCCTTACTTACCACCCCATGACCCTCTGCATCCAAAACATCATCCTCTGCAACTTCCGCCATCTCCGAAGGGATGTCACCTCCAAACATATCTTTACCTTTCCCCCTCCCCCTACCCCTCCCATCCACCTCCACTTCCTGCAAAGAATGCTCCCTCTGTCATTCCCTTGTCCGTTCGACTCTCCCCAATAATCTCGCTCCTGGCACCTATCCCTGCAAGCTGCCAAAGTGTTGTATCTGCCCATCCACTCCCCTGCCACACCTCCTTTCAGGGCCCTAAATGGTCATTCCAGGTGACCTTCACCTGTGAATCTATTGTCTCTGGTGCTCCCAATATGGCCTCCTCTACATTAGTGAGAACATTGTAAATTGGGTGACAGCTTCGTCTAGCACCTTCACTCCATCTGCTGAGAGTGCCACTTCCTGGTGGCCTAACATTTTAATTCCGATTCCTACTCCTGTTCTGACTTCTCGGTCTATGTCCTCCTCTTGTGCAAAGATGAGGCCACCATCAGGGTGGAGAAGTAACACCTTATTCCATCTGAGTAGCCTCCAACCTCATGGCATGAATATCAATCTCCCACAATTTCAGGTGAGATTGGAGGCAACATTGAATGCACATAAACTCTTGCAGGGTTTTGGCAGGCCATCCCATTCTATAAAACAAAACTCAGCACCATGAAATGGCAGTGATGCTTCACTACCAGTTGAGCTCAACACATTTTATGCCCTCTTTGAAAGGTAGAATAAAACTACAGCTCTGAGGATCCTGGCAGCACCAGTAACTCTGTGATCTCTGTCTTGGAGGCCAATGTCAGGCTGTCTTTCAGAAGGGTGAACCCTCACAAGGTGGTGTACCTGGTAAGGCTGTGAAAACTTGCACCACCCAACTTGTGGTGGTATTCAATCTCCCACTGCTATGGTCAGAAGTTCCCACTTGCTTCAAAAGGACAACAATTGCTTCAACAGTGCCCTGGAAGAGTAGTATGAGCTGCCTTAATGATTATCGTCCAGTAGCACTCGCATCTACGATGATGAATGGTGATGAGAGTTTGGTCATGGCTAGAATTATCTTCCACCTCAGCAGAGAGGGATGAAAAGTAGGGAGAGTGATCAATTTCAAGTTGATGGATTTCAACATCCCCGAGTATCTAACCTGGATCCACCATTTAAAGGTGGGTACAGCTATAAGAAGGCAGGACAGTGGCTCTATTTCATTAGGAGGTTGAGGAGGTTTGGCTTATCACCTAAAACACTCAAATTTCTACAAATGTACTGAGGAGAGCAGAGAGCATTTGGACTGGCTGCATCACCATCTGGTATGGTGGGTGGGGGGATTGCAGTAGACTGCAGAGAGTGGTAAAATTAGTCAGCTCCATCATGGGTACCAGCCTCTGTAGTATCTAAGGTGTCTTCAAGGAGTGATGCCTCAGAAAGTGGCGTCCATTATTGAGGACTCCCACCAGCCAGGACATGCCCTCTTCTCATTGCTACCATCAGGAAAGCGGTACAGAAGCCTGAAGGCACACACTTAGCAACTCAGGAACAGCTTTTTCCCCTCTGCCATCTGATTCCTAAATGGTCATTGAAACCACAAACACTACCTCAGTATTGCATTGTACTGCAAAGTTAACACATTTCACGACATACACTGGTGATATAAAGCCTGACTCTTGACTCCTTGTGGTAAAAATGTTTCCTTCCCCCGCCCCTTCTTCTTCTTCTCCCTGCTTTGGCCACTTACCTCTTCTCAGCTGCCTATCACTCACCTTCCCTCCTGGGTCCTTCCTCCTTCCCTTTCACTTATGGTCCACTCTCTCTCCAATCAGATTCCTTCCTCTCCAGTTCTTTATCTTTCCTACCCATCTGGCTTCACCTACCGCTTTCTGGCTTGTCCTCCTCCCTCTCCGGTCACCTTTTTATTCTGGCGTCTTCCCCCTTCCTTTCCAGTCCTGAAGAATGTTCTCAGCCTGAAACATAGAATGCTTATTCATTTCCATGGGTGCAGTCTGACCTGCTGAGTTCCTTCAACATTTTGTGTCTGTTGCTAGGGAATGTCCCCACCATGTTCCACAACACAGCAGCAGCTAGTCACAAAAAGTAAGCTATATTGAAATAAATACAATTAAAATGTGCCCTTTATCAGCTTATTTGGGTTAACTGAGGCACGATGCTGTGTTCCTTTTTCCAACTGTGAATTGCTAATGCAGTCCGCAAAAAATGGAAATCTCTGCCTCACTTTGACTTGTAAACACACTATTTTTCCTATCCATTTTATAGGGCTGTCACTTCAATTTGATTTCTGCAGGAGTATGTAGCTTTGCATCGATTAGTGAGTGTGAAAGCTGTTCCAGCTTGGGTGGAGGTGATTTCTGTGACCTTCTGCATTTACTGTGGCTGGGTGGTTACCTTTTCCAATGATAATAGCTAATTTTAGAAATAAGGCCTTTGTGTGGGAATATGTTTGTATTGTAAACTCCTTCAGTGTGGTTGCTTAGTGATTGCTATTTTATGTCAGTGATGAATTAGTCCATAGGGGCTTTGTGGATAAGAGAGAAATGAAATTATGTGTACCGTCAGCTGTGTGGGTGTCAGCTTTGGCTTGTCGATGGCACTTTTGTCTCTGGGCCAGAGAATCATGAGTCAGTGCAGACGGTACAATAAGTGCAGCAGAAATGGATGGGAAACACGTGTCCAATAACAGCAGCGACTTAAGCACCGGTAACATCTTTAAAGAGAATGATTGAAACATTGAAGAAAGTCAGTTAGTCTGACATCAGTTGGAAAAACACTGGAATTTACCATGCTGATTCTCCTCTGCGCTCTGTTCAGAGCAATCATATCCTTCCTATGGTGTGGTGACCAGAACTACACAAGACTCTCAGGGCAGTCTAACCTGTGTTTTGTAAAGCTGAACAACTTGTATATGAAGGGAAGCATGCCATTAACCATCTTCTGAACCATCTGTTGCCATCTTCAGAGAACTTTGGACTTGAAGGGCACAGTAACATAATATGTAGAAAATACTAATTGATTAGGCGGCACAAATGCAGTTCTATGAGGAGAAACTCGTCCATGAAAAATCGTTTCTAGTAGATGTAGCTAGCAGCATGGGTAACCCATGAAAGAAGGTTTGTGCACTTGGAAATACATTGCTATTCCTTGATAGTCATTGGATGTAGATACTGGAAATCTCTTCCCAGCAACATTGTTGAAGCATCTTTAGCAGAGGAACGTCAGTGGCTCATGACCTTCCTCTCACCCTGGAGATGAGCAGTAAATGCTGACCTTGCCAGTAATCTTCAGTCCTTGTGGATAAATAAATAAAAATAATCTTGGTCATCAAAATATGTTTGTTAAGCTTTCAGAAAACAGGTTGGGAAATGTAATGCTAACATGAACAGAGAACGATTAAAGGGTAGAAAGCAGTGAGTAGGAATAAATAGGTACTCGTGAGGGCTGCAGACTGTGAGTTGTGTATTGCCATACAGATCAGTCTCAGGCTGTTAACAATTCACACTACATAGACTATATCTAACACATTTCATTTTGCTGATGCTCCAAAGCTGGGTGGGAAAATGAACAAAGACTCAGTAAAAAGGGATAAACTAAGGAAGCAGGCAAGGTGAATCTTCTCAAGCTCCCTCTGGTGCATTCATATTCTTCCTGTGGTGTAGCAGCCGGAACTGCACACAGTATTCCAGTTGTAGCCTAACTAGTGCCTTATAAAGCTGTATTGTGATGTCTAACTCTCTGCCACAGCCAATGAGGAGAAACAACCCATATGCTTTCTTCACCATTTTATTTGCCTGTGCACCATGGGGCTCTATAATCTGCTGTGTGCCTTCTATTTAGGTAGTGTAGCCCCCCTGGCCAGCCTCAGGGTTGCTCAGCTCGCTGTCGTCTAGGGAAACAGCCCTCGGCCCCGCCAAACTGGGTAATAGTTTGTGTGGATGCTGTGTGATGTACCCCAGCCCACCCAAATAACAGACAATACACCAGATACAATTAAATGATTTACAGCTTATAGATATTACTGGAACTATATAATTAATAGAGAATAAAATATAAAAGGAAAATAAAGGCGCCGCACTTATCAAAGTTCAATCTCTTCTTGCACAAACGGTTGGAGCTCAGGACCCTCCTTCTTCACTCTATGTCTCCACTTGGACCACCTCGACCTCGGGTAAAGTTCAATGGAACAATACCCTAGCAGGGATGACAGTGGAACGGCAATGGCAAATGTTTCTGGGAATAATGCGGAAGGTGCAGGATCAGTTCATTCCAAAGAGGACGAAGGATCCTAAGGGGAGTAAGGGGAGGCCGTGTCTGACAAGGGAAGTAATGGACAGTATAAACATAAAAGAGAAGAAGTATAACAAAGTAAAGACGAGTGGGAAGCCGGAGGATTGGGAAACTTTTAAAGTGCAACAGAAGGTAACTAAAAAGGCAATACGCAGAGAAAAAATGAGGTACGAAGGTAAAGTAGCCAAGAATATAAAGGAGGATAGTAAAAGCTTCTTTAGGTATGTGAAAAGGAAAAGAATAGTTAAGACCAAAATTGGGCCCTTGAAGACAGAAGCGGGTGAATTTATTATGGGGAACAAGGAAATGGCAAATGAGTTGAACAGGTACTTTGGATCTGTCTTCACTAGGGAAAACACAAACAATCTCCTAGATATAATAGTGGCCAAAGGACCTAGGGTAATGGATGAACTGAAGGAAATTTATATTAGGCAGGAAATGGTGTTGGATAGACTGTTGGGTCTGAAGGCTGATAAGTCCCCGAGACCTGATGGTCTGCATCCCAGGGTACTTAAGGAGGTGGCTTTAGAAATCATGGACGCATTGGTAATCATTTTCTGATGTTCTATAGATTCAGGATCAGTTCCTATGGATTGGAGGGTGGCTAATGTTGTCCCTCTCTTCAAGAAGGGAGGAAGAGAGAAAACAAGGAATTATAGACCGGTTAGCCTGACATCGGTGGTGGGAAAGATGCTGGAGTCAATTATAAAAGATAGCAGTAACAGGATCGGCCCAAGTCAGCATGGATTTACGAAGGGGAAATCGTGCTTGACTAATCTTCTGGAATTTTTTGAGGATGTAACTATGAAAATAGACAAGGGAGAGCCAGTGGATTTAGTGCATCTGGACTTTCAGAAACCCTTTGATAAAGTCCCACATAGGAGATTAGTGGGCAAAATTAGGGCATATGGTATTGGGCAGAGTACTGACATGGATTGAAAATTGGCTGGCTGACAGAAAACAAAGAGTAGCGATTAACTGGTCCCTTTCGGAATGGGAGGCGGTGACCAGTGGGGTACCGCAGGGTTCAGTGCTGGGACTGCAGCTGTTTACAATATATATTAATGATTTAGATGAGGGAATTAAAAGTAACATTAGCAAATTTGCTGATGACACAAAGCTGGGTGGCGGTGTGAAATGTGAGGAGGATGTTATGAGAAAGCAGGGTGACTTGGACAGGCTGGGTGGTTGGGCAGATGCATGGCAGATGCAGTTTAATGTGGATAAATGTGAGGTTATCCACTTTGGTGGTAAGAACAGGAAGGCAGATTATTACCTAAATGGAGTCAAGTTAGGAAAAGGGGAAGTACAATGAGATCTAGGTGTTCTTGTACATCAGTCACTGAAAGCAAGCATGCAAGTACAGCAGGCAGTGAAGAAAGCTAATGGCATGCTGGCCTTCATAACAAGGGGAAGTGAGTATAAGAGCGAAGAGGTCCTTCTGCAGCTGTACAGGGCCCTGGTGAGATCACACCTGGAGTACTGTGTGCAGTTTTGGTCTCCAAATTTGAGGAAGGACATTCTTGCTATTGAGGGAGTGCAGTGTAGGTTCACAAGGTTAATTCCCAGGATGGCGGGACTGTCATATGTCGAAAGATTGGAGTGACTGGGCTTGTATACTCTGGAATTTAGAAGGCTGAGAGGGGATCTTATTGAAACATATAAGATTACTAAGGGATTGGATACGCTGGAGGCAGGAAGCCTGTTCCCGCTGATGGGTGAGTCCAGCACCAGAGGCCACAGTTTAAGAATAAGGGGTAGGCCATTTAGAACGGAGTTGAGGAAAAACTTTTTCACGCAGAGAGTGGTGGATATATGGAATGCTCTGCCCAGAAGGCTGTGGAGGCCAAGTCTCTGGATGCTTTCAAGAAAGAGATGGATAGAGCTCTTAAAGATAGCGGAATCGAAGGTAATGGGGATAAGGCAGGAACTGGATACTGAATGTGGATGATCAGCCATGATCACAGTGAATGGCGGTGCTGGCTCAAAGGGCCGAATGGTTACTCCTGCACCTATTCTCAATTGTCTATAGACCTGCTGCCTGGGACCAACAACGGTGGTCGACCAGACGCTCCACACGAGTCTGTCTCTGTCTTCTCTTCTTGCCGAACACCCTGGACCTCGGACTCCTGCTCGGGGTCCAACCTGTTCGCCAACTCACGGCACCTGGTCCATCCTCTGTTCTCTCTCCCGCCTTCTCCCCAAAAACCCGCGCATCACACTAACTTACAGACACACAGAAAGAATAACATCTATCTCAATTGGTTTGTTCACCCTCTTATCAGTAACATGATCCAAACGAACTGCTAGCGGGAGGACTTTCTCAGCAGTTAACATAAAAAAGAAGCCATTTCAATTATAACATAACAAAGAAGCCATTTTAATTAGACTACGCAGTAACATAAAAGAAGAAACCCCTTACAGTAGTTTGACTTTCAATTTTCATATCACCTGCAAAATAACTTGCATAGTTGTTAACATATTACAAATGCATGTTAGGTCAAGGATCTTTGGCTGGATCTTTCTAAGAAATTGTGAATGGATTGAAACATTGTGTAGCTATTAGCAAATCTCCTAAGGCCCATTCAGATGAAGGAAGGCCATGACTGAGGAAACTGAAGGACTTGGGATGTTACCTTAACAGACTGCTGTATTTGTATTCAGAACTGGTCCTTTTCTGCACAGGGTGACTCCCTCGTAAGAGGTTGTAATGGCACTTAATAATTCTGATGAGCATGGCCAGTGAAATCACACTATCAGAGAAAAAAAAATCCTGTATCCCTCAAGCTTTTACAAAAAAGTACAAGTAATTACTTAAGATTCCATTCAGTTCAAAATCATGTTCTGCCCAGACATTGATTGGGCTGTGAGGCATTTAGAGTGAGCCTTCACTACCTTCTTTGGCAGACCATTTTGGGTGTTCACATCTTTACTCTCTCCTGACAATGAAAGGGAATTGTCGGAGGATCTCATTGCCCTTAATAATGTATGACAGGTATGGTCAAGGGAAGTGGAGGAGCATTTGCACAACTGATTTGAATTAGACACTGGACCATATTTAGGGATTTATCTTTTCGATGTGAATGAATATGCCTCAACTATTATCAAGACCTTTGTGGATATGTATGTGATTTGAAAACATACAGTCTTCTCAAATCAGAAATCTTGGATGAACTAGGAGGTTCACAGACTGCTCGATCTGTGCTGTTAAAGGCCAGTGATCTAGAAACCCACAGAAAGCCCAGCTATGATCTATAGAAGTCCATCATGAGAGCAAAAGGGCAATTCTCTGTGAAGTTAGAGACAGGATTGGATGTGTGACGGCAGTGGCATGCAATTACTTCCAGTAACTTAAAACTTCACAGCATAAATGGTGGTGACACTCATTCACCAATGAGCTCAAAACCTTCTATGCACGCATTTAGATGGAGTATAAAACTACACCTGTGCAAATCCATACTGCATCAGGTGATCCTATGATCTGAATCTTCATGGCTGATGTCAGTACATCCTTCAAGAGGATGAACCCTTGCGAGTCATTGGGTCCTGACAGTCTACTTAGCAGGGCACTGAAAACATGCTGAACAACCAGCTGGAATGTTCAAGGACATCTTCAAGCTCACTGCTGCAATCGGAGATTCCCACTTGCTTCAATAAGACAGGAACCATGCTGATATCCAAGAAGAGCAGGGTGAGCTGCCGCAACAGTCATCACAGTCACAACCCTCCCCGCTAGAAAGACATTTCCAATAGGTGGTACCTCAAGAATGCGGCATCCATCGTGAAGGACCTTCACCATCTAGGACACATCCTATTGTCATTACTACCATTGGGGAGGAGTTATGGGATACACACTCAACAATTCAAGAACAGCTTTCCTTCTGCTGTGAGAATTACGAATAGTCCGGAAACCCATGAATACTGTCTTTTTTGTACTAATTTATTTTGTAACTTATAGTAATTTTATGTCTTTGCACTGTACTCCTGCCATGAAATGACGAATTTCATGTCATTTTGGTAGTGATGACAAACCTGATTCTGATTCTGATACTTGTCATCTTCAGAAGTTTTCTGATGACTCTGCCATAGTTGGATGCATCAGCAAGGGAGATGAGGCTGAGTACAGGGCTACGGTAGGAAACTTTGTCACATGGTGTGAGCAGAATTATCTGCAGCTTAACGTGAAAAAGCCTAAGGAGCTGGTGGTAGAGCTGAGGAGAACTAAGGTACCAGTGACCCCTGTTTGCATCCAGGGAGTCAGTATGGACATGGTGGAGGATTACAAATACCTAGGGATACGAGTTGACAATAAACTGGACTGGTCAAAGAGCACTGAAGCTGTCTACAAGAAGGGTCAGAGCCGTCTCTATTTCCTGAGGAGGCTGTGGTCCTTTAACATCTGCCAGACGATGCTGAGGATGTTCTACGAGTCTGTGGTGGCCAGTGCTAACATGTTTGCTGTTGTGTGCTGGGGCAGCAGGCTGAGGGGAGCAGACACCAACAGAATCAACAAACTCATTCGTAAGGCCAGTGATGTTGTGGGGATGGAACTGGACTCTCTGACGGTGGTGTCTGAAAAGAGGATGCTGTCCAAGTTGCATGCCATCTTGGACAATGTCTCCCATCCACTACATAATGTACTGGGTGGGCACAGGAGTACATTCAGCCGAGATGCAACACTGAGCATCATAGGAAGTCATTCCTGCCTGTGGCCATCAAACTTTACAACTCCTCCCTTGGAGGGTCAGACACCCTGAGCCAATAGGCTGGTCCTGGACTTATTTCCTGGCATAATTTACATATTACTATTTAATTATTTATGGTTTTATTACTATTTAATTATTTATGGTGCAACTGTAACGAAAACCAATTTCCCCCAGGATCAATAAAGTATGACTATGACTATGACTATGACTTAACAGGCAAATTAACAATTCATCCAGAGTACAACTATCGACCCCACTCAACACACACACATTAGTTACTGGTAACTCCGTGGATGCACACCACCACTCCACCCCAGCAGCATCCATACCAGCACGGTCTTAAACACACAATCCACTGGTTCAATGCTCAGGGCCATCACACAACATTCAACAAATTCAACCCCGGACGAGCCTCCTACAATTGTAACCTTCAGGTTCAGTGGGCGGCGTTAGTCTAGGGAAGATAGCCAAACTCGTGAAATTTTGTCTGTGTGGATGCTGCGTGATGTGTTACTCTGTTACAAATCAGTACCATGAAATAACAAACAGTACACCATATGCATTAAATTATTTAGCTTTAAAATTCTTAATTTGACTCGAGGGTTAGTAAAGAAAGCAAAAAGAAAAGGGCCCTTTTTAATGAAACAGTCTAATGCGCATGTTGGAGCTCGCGATTTCCCATTCGTTAGTCCTCCATTGATTACCCCTCCCCCCCCCCCCCCCCCGGGCATCGTCGATTGCCGACCCCAATCCAAGCACATTCCGTCCTGCAGTCTATGACCTCTCCATTCTGGCATCTTCTCTCTCCATCTACTGCCGAACAAAAGACCGCAAATACCTTGCTGTCAGGCACACAAGAAAGAAAACACGTCACTCATTGGATGGCGCACATTCCAAAATCCCACGGTATCTCTAGTCATAACCCAAACACTGCAGCTACATAGCAGTGAAACCTTTCCCAGGACATTACATAATACATGAAAATAGTGAATCTCAGACAAAAAGAGCCACATTTACAGTAAAATGAACCAAGCAATGTCATGGGTGCTTTACGAAATTAAAATTGACATTTACCTTTGTAATTTCTCCTCTTTTATTACTAAGGAATCAATTTTACTTTTTAATCTATATTTTAAGTTGTTATAGATGCCCTTAATTATTTTGTGATGACCCCTGGTAATTTATTTCTACGTTCTAACTTTTGGCTTATTGATAACTATTTTATTTTTACACAAGTTCCCTGAATATGGAACATAGAGCAGCCCAGCACAGGAATGTTCAGCCCACAATGTCCTGCGAAACTAATTAAATGAGTAAACAAATACCCAACTGTCCCTTCTGCCTGCACAATGTCAATATCCCTCCATTCATGTGCTTAATAAGAACCTCTTAATGGCTCTATATTTATTTCTATCTGCACCCATGGCAGCGTATTCCATGAACTGTGTAAAAACTTATGCTACCCATCTTCTTTAAACTTACACCCTCTCATTTTTTTTCAAAGATGATATAATGCAATTGATAACTAGATTTAGGGTTAGAAGAGGAACCATCATCCTGCACAGTTTGGAGCATGTTTCTGTTTGTCCACATCTGGGAAAGTTACACCTTGAACCAGTCTGGCCATCTCCTGTGGCCTCTCTCACCAAGAAGTTGTTTCCATCCACAAGCGGCTACTCATTGGATATTGTTGCTTATTGCACCATTCTCTGTAAACTCTGGTGACTGTTGTGCGTGAACATCCCAGCAGATCAGCAGTCTGACCATCTGATCAAATCACCCCATCTGACACCAACAATCATTCCACAATCAAAGTCACATAGATCATATGTCTTCCCTATTCTGATCTTGGTCTGAACAACAACAGAACCTCTTGACTATGTCTGTGTGCTTTTATGCATAGAGTTGCTGCCACATGTTTGGCTGATTAGATATTTGCATTACCGAGCAGGAGTACAGGTATACCTAATAAAGTGGCCAGGATGGAGCGGTGGTGTGCCTCCATGGGGTTACCAGTAACTAATGCATGTGTGTTGAGTGGGGTAGATATTCGTACTCCGGATGAATTGTTAATTCACCTGTAATGTACAGTACTGTTAAAGTTGTCAGCAAATTTACAATTGTGGGGTAGAGGTTTGATAAAATGGCTTGCACAGACCTAATTTTACTGCAGACTAGTGCTGACATCATGGCAGTGGAACTGCCTGGTATTATCGGTGTCCCAGGTAAGTGGGCAGGGTCGTGGACTGTCCATACTTTCAGGGAGGAGGAGGGTGTAGCAAAGTGGGCCGAATCACGTGGAGTTTCCCTGGGGGCGGGGACTTCAAAGACAGGGTTATCTCATTTCTGCTTAACGAGGGGAAGGAGTGGTCTGATTTGGAATGTCTAATAGGTCCCCATTCCCCAGGGAAGAGTGAGAATTCTGAGTTAGTGTTCACCCTTATCTCTCTGGCAAATAAATAGAAAACTGCCCAGGTCCAAATTCCCAGCTAAGGTAGGCTCCATCTATTCTCAGAAACTAAGCCTACCCCTAAAGGGGAGGAGGAGTGTGAGACTCGGGTGGAGCAGACTTCTCAGTTGTCAGGTGAGTGGCAGTGCTCTGATGATGGAAAGTGACAGAGATTAGTTGAGAGTTTGAGGGGGCGGGCTGCTGATGTTGTGAGAGCCGTAAAGTCCCGGTACAGGGCAGCACTGGAAAATGTATTTGGCACGACAGGAAGCCCAATGGATTTCATGGCGGGGTTTCAGAACATGTATTAGGAGAATGGGGAGAAGCTTTCTGCCTACATCTTTCAGCTAGAGAGACAGCTAAATTGCTTGTGGCGCAGAGGGGTCATTCAGGTAGCTGAGGTGGATCAGTTAAGAATGGACCAGAGAGCAAAGGGAGCCCAGCCCCAGGACCTGATTGCTTGGGGTCCCTGACTGTCTCGGAAGATGCGCCCCCCCCCTCGTTTGTTCAGCTGATCAGAGAAGTACGAAAAGAAGAGAATATGCCTCTGTCAGCAGGGTATGGTCCTTAGTTGTAGTCCCCTGCGGTGAACACCTGCCCCGGAGAGTGGTAGAGGAGATTGTCGCAGAGTTGAGAGCTGAGATTTTCCGGTTGTTATCAGCAGGTGTGCCCACCCCCCCCCCATACGATAGAGCTGATAGGGAGGTGGATCCTCTCAGGGATGGACTATGCGGAGGGCTGCTAACAGCTGGTGTCCAGCTAGAAGGGGAGAGGCCGGTATTGTCTGTTATAACTGTGGTGAAGAGGGACATTTCAGGCAGGAGTGTGTACGATGGGAAACCCCTCGGAAAGTGAGCCCTCGGGTACCTAAGCAGAGAGACCCAGTGAGGGGACGGCCTGGTGTATCGGGGGTGGGGGGGGGGTGGACACAGTCCCAGTAAAATATCAAGGAACACCCTAAAGCAAAGAACCATATTCCTGGCGGCCAAACTTCAGTGTATCGCTATGGATAGAGGGTATTTATGCTAGAGCCATACCTGACACAGGATCGCAGGTCACTTTGCTTGTACCGTTCATTTTACAACCAGTATTTGATGCATTTACCATTGATGCCATTCAGTGCACTAGAGATCTGGAGTCTTAATACAGGTGATTATCCGTATGATGATTATTTGTCAGTGAAGCTGGAGTTTTTGGAGTCCAATGTGGGAGTGGCTGTGGCCCTTGATGCATTAGTGCTAGTTTGTCCAGGCCCCTTTGAGAGGGGCGGCGTTTCAATTCTTGTTGTGACCAACAGTGCTATGGTGAGGAGGCTCATGGGAGCCTGCAAGGAGAAAGCTGGAGAGAGCTTCCTGAGAACATTGTCCGTTCACCCAGTGTTTCAGGCTGCTTTTGAGGAAGTGTGTGGCTGCATTGGGCTGGATAACAAGTTTAGACAAGGGACTGTTTGGTTCCCCCAGTCAAAGCGAATCGTGTTATGGCCTGGAGAAGTAGTGAGAGTGATGGGAAACACCAAATTTCCCAGAATGCCTGTGGCCAGGGCCCCCTTGGTGGTTGCTCTGGAAGACCACGAAGAGGAGTTGGGCGTACCTGGTGAGGTCCGATCTGCAGAAGCCCTTGGTTGTACAGCGAACAGGATAGCAGTGATTTTGTCAGGAACACTACGAAGAGGGAGGTCACCTTTAAGTGGAGGATGCCCCGGCGCATCTTTTCCCGGTGACAGTAATGTCTAGTGTCCCTGTGAGACACGCCAGGGAGAAACTGTTGGAAAAAGGGGGAAAGTTGACCACTGAGTCATTCAACTTTGGGGATCCAGGGCACCTGCGGGTTGGAAGAGGAGGTTGATAGAGAAGATGTTGGAGCTGGAAGGTGTCTTTTCCACTGAAGAGTTTGATGTAGGTTGTTCCAAGAGCACTCGTCACACTACCTGGGTGACTGAGGACACTCCATTCAGAGAGAAGTCATGGCAACTGGCCCCTGCAGAGGTGGAGGACATTTGGCAGTATTTGTGGAAGTTGAAGGAAGCTGGGATCGTCACTGAGTCCAGAAGCCCCTTTGCGTCCCCAATAGTAGCGGCTAGAGAGAAGAATGGGAAGATACAGATGTGTGTGGACTATAGGTCTCTGAACAGGCGCACCGTCCTGAGGATTGAAGACATGCTGGCCTGTCTGAGTGGTGCGAAGTGGTTCAGTGTGCTGGACTTGAGTGGATATTACCAGATTTCCATGAGTGAAGCTGACAAAGAGAAGATGGAATTTATAAGTCCGCTGGGATTCTGACAGTTTGAAAGGATGCCCCAGGGCATATCGGGAGCCCCTGCGACCTTCCAGTGGGTCATGGAGAAAACGGTGGGGGGTATGAACTTGCTTGAGGTATTGGTGTATCTGAATGACCTTATAGTGTTTGGATCCACGTTGGAAGAACATGAAGAGAGGTTACTGAAGGTTCTGGGCTGCCTGAAAGCTAAAGGGTTAAAACTTTCCTTGGACAAGTGCCAGTTCTGCAAAACATCTGTTACCTGTGTTGGGCACATAGTCTCACAGATTGGAGTAGCTAAAATCTATCTAAGATAGAGGCGATGACCACCTGGCCAAGGCCCCAGACTGTGAGTGCTCTGCGCTCGTTCCTCGAGTTCTGTGGTTACTACTGGAGGTTCGTGAAGGGCTATGCAAAAGTGAGTCACCCATTGAATCAACTTCTGTGTGGTTACCCTCCCTTGGGGAAGAAAGGGAGGAGGACAAAAGGAGAGGAGGGTAAAGAGTATCTTAGCCCTTCAGAGCCTTTTGGAGAGAGGTGGGATGCAAAATGTGAAGAGGTCTTTCAGTCGCTGAAGGAGCTGCTGACACAGGCACCTGTGCTGGCTTTTGCAGACCCCCAATTGTCATATGTACTGCATGCAGATGCCAGCAGAGAAGGCTTAGAGGGCGTCCTGTATCAGGATCAGGGCACTGGGTTGAGACCTGTTGCGTTTGTCAGCCGGAGTCTGTCGCCCTCTGAGAAAAACTATCCCACACACAGGTTGAAGTTTTTGGCGTTGAAATGGGCTGTGGTGGATAAGCTGAATAGCTACCTCTATGATGCCAAGTTTGAGGAAAGGACGGACAACAATCTCCTAACTTGTAGCCTGACCTCAGCGAAATTGGATGTCATGGGCCATTGGTGGTTGGCGACATTGTCTGCCTATGATTTGAGCCTGAAGTACCAGCTGGGAAGTAGGAACATTGATGCTGATGCTTTGTCCCGACGGGCACATGAAGCACTGGACAGGGACGAAGAGTGGGAGAGCGTTCAGCCCTGGGGGTGAAAGCCATGTATCAGTTTACCATCACCATGAAGGCAGACAGAAAGCAAGGACAGGATCGAGCGGTAGAGGTACAGTTGAAGTTTGGATTTGCCAATCAACTTTCCAGCTCTTAGCTCCATCCCTCCCCCTCCTGTCTTCCCCTATCATTTCGGATCTCCCTCCCCCTCCCACTTTCAAATCTCTTACTATCTCTTCGTTCAGTTAGTCCTGACGAAGGGTCTCGGCCGGAAACGTCACCTGTACCTCTTCCTATAGATGCTGCCTGGCCTGCTGTGTTCACCAGCATTCTTTGTGTGTGTTGCTTGAAATTCCAGCATCTGCAGATTTCCTCGTGTTTGTGCTCTGAAGACAAACCTGTTACTGGAATTGAGTTCTGGGGAAGTGGCAGCTGCTCAGTGAGATGACCCAGGTATCAGTACCATGGGTTGGCAGTCGAAAAGGGAGACATGGCTCACACGGAGAAGATGAAGCATGCTGCGGTGCCTCGATTACTGAGAGAATGGCCCAGGTTGGAGTTGAGGAACCAGATCATATGCTGGGTCACGTCACCTCTGGACCAACCTCGGTGTTCCCAGCTGGTTCTGCTGAGAAGTGTCAGAGGATTGTGTTGAAGTCACTTCATGATGATTCTGGACCTTTGGGGGTTGGAAAGACCTATGGATTGCTCAAAGACTGCTTCTATTGGCCCCGAATGAAGCCGGAGGTCAAAGAATACTGTAAGTCGTTCATTTGATGCATACGGAGGAAGAGCTGCCTACAAGAGCTGCTCTGTTGTCCCACTTGCAAAGTGTGGGGCCCCTGGACCTGGTCTGTATGGATTTCCTGTCAATAGAACCCGATGCCAGCAAATCAGCGAATGTCTTAGTCAGCACGGACCACTATACCAGATATACACAGGCTTTTCCTACCAAGGACCAGAGGGCATCCACGGTGGCAAAAGTGTTATGGGGGAAGTATTTCATTTATTATGGCCTCCCCAGGCAGATACATAGTGATCAGGGATGGGATTTCGAGAATAGGCTCATCCATGGGTTGCTGAGCATGCTCAAAGTCGAGGGCTACTCCGTATCATCCGCAGGGTGATCCCCAGCCCGAGGGAGGTTTAATCTGACCTTGCTAGACATGAAAGGGTGCAGAGGAGAGTGACAAGGATATTGCCTAGGTTGGGGAGCATGCCTTATTAGAATATGTTGAGCTCGGCCTGTTCTCCTTGAAGCGATGGAGGATGAGAGGTGACCTGATAGAGGTGTATAAGATGATAGGAGGCATTGATCGTGTGGATAGTCAGCGGCTTTTTCTCAGGGCTGAAATGGCTAACACAAGAGGGCACAGTTTTAAGGTACTTGGAAGTAGGTACAAGGAGATGATCGGGGTAAGTTTTTTACGCAGAGAGTGGTAAGTGCTTGGAATGGGATGCCAGCGACGGTGGTGGAGGTGGATACGATAGGGTCTTTTAAGAGACCTCTGGATAGGCACATGGAGCTTAGAAAAACAGAGGGCTATAGGTAACCCTAGGTAATTCTAAAGTAAGTACATGTCTGGCACAGCATTGTGGGCTGAAGGGCCTGTATTGTGCTGTAGGTTTTCTATGTTTCTCTGCTTGGGACCTTCGAGATCAGCAAGAAAAGCAGATGGAGTCAACATATTGGACATCTGGTCCACTGTTACAGCTGAACCCGAAATGAAGCTACCGGGTACTCGCCATATTATCTGATGTTTGGGCACGAGGTGAGGTTGCCCATTGATGTTTGCTTTGGGACTGACGAGGGGGACCTACCACTGAAGACTTATCTGAAGTATGTGTCTGATATGAGAAGGGAGCTGAAAAAGGCTTCTAAATTAGCTGGGGTCGTGGCTGCCGAGCAGAATCAAGGAAATAAGAGAAGGTATTATCAAAAGGTAAGGTTCTCTCATCTCCTGCTGGGAGACCGAGTCCTCATAAGGAATTTGAGGCTACCTGGGAAACATAGTTGGTCGACCGCTGGGCGGCTATGTCCTATGTGGTGGAGAGTCAGATGCCAAATGTACCAGTTTTCCAGGTGAAACCAGAGGATGGGAATGGGCCTGTCGAGATTCTTCATTGGAATCACCTTCTGCCTTTGGGACAAGAGGTGCAGGTTGACCCAGAGCCCAACCTGGAACCTACACCTAGTTAGAGGACTCTGCGGCAATGCAGGGAGACTGCAGGCCCAACAGCAGGGGAGATTAGGCCGCCCCTGAGTGGGATACTGATTTGGAGGATGAGGATGTGGGGGTGTGGTATATGCTGTCTTTTGCTAACGCACCACTGACTGAGGAAGAGATTCCCAACCTTCTCATGCTAAGTCAGGTGCAATCGGGGTGGGGGGAGAGCAATCTGTAGACAGCCTGGGTTGAAGCAGAGCCTTGCAAGGAATGAAGCAGGTCTCAGCCAAGAGACAGAGGGATTTGCGGTCTTTTGTTTGGTGAAGATGGAGAGAGACGATGACAGAATGGAGAGGTTGTAGACTGCAGGATGGAGTGGACTTGGAATGGGGCTGGGAATCGATGATGCCTTAAAGTGGGCCCTTTTCTTTTTCTTTACTAACCTTCTAGTCAAATTAAGAATTATAAAGCTAACTCGTTTAATTGCATATGGTATACTGTGTGTTATTTCGTGTTACTGATTTGTAACAGGGTAACATGTCACGCAGTATCCACACAAACGAGATTTCACAAGTTTGGCGGGGCTGGAGACTGGTTTCCCTAGACTAACACCACCATCCAAACATGAGGATTACAATCACATATCTTAAATATTTAAAAGTTACTTCTGAGAGCCAGCAATGATGACGCGGGTTACAGTTGCCCAACTTGTGAACACCCTTCTACATGAACGAAGCTCCCAAAAATATTGTTAAATTCAAGCCAGAGCCAAATCTTGAGGAGAAGAAAACATGTTTATATGTAACCTCCCGGAGGTAATTACACACTATTCTCACTTGAGAACATAGATGCCAGTTTCACCATGGTAAGCCACTTAAGGGAACTGGAAATTGACATTAATCACTTCTGATTGATATTTGTGCAACAATACTCAATGAAAGATTGATACTTTGAGCCCTTTGAAATCAACCAGTAAGTGTGGTATATCCTGATTTAACTGTCCTGCACTTCCCTCTCACTCCGAATCCCCATACTCTGGCCAGATTTAATAGTTGCAAGGCAATAGTGGCATGGAGTTCAGAAGCAGGAAAGGTGTAGTTACTCCGATGGGGTTTTACTATAGGCTTTACAGTGGCCACTAAAAGATGGAGGAACTAATATTTAGACAGATTATTGAAAGGTGTTGAAACAACAAGTTGTTATAGTTAACTCCCTGGGAAAGGATTCACTGCTAATGTAATGGTCTTTCTGTAGAAGCAGTGTTTGGGTTATGGTTAGAGATAACGGGTGCTTTGGAATGTGAGCTGTCCAATGATGGGGGGGGTGTTTTCGTGCCATGTACCTGACACCAGGGAGATCTGGGTCTTTTGTTCAGCAGGAGATGGAGAGAGAAGATGCCGGAGAGGAGAGATCATAGGACTCGACCCAGAGTGGGCCATGATCTGACGAAGGCAAGGGAGATCGAAGGAGGATTGGCAAAGAGGAAACCATGAGCTCCAACTTGTGCACATTAGACTGTTTCATTAAAATGGGTCCTTTTCTTTTTTTGTTTTTTCTTCACTAACTTTGTAGTCAAATGAAGAATTATAAAGCTAAATTGTTGATTGTATGTGGGGTACTGTGTGTTATTTCGTGGTACTGATTTGTAACAGGGTAACAAATCACGCAGCACCCACACAAACAGGGGGTTTCGGGGTAGACTCGCACCTCAATCTCACCTGTTTGGCAGGGCCAGAGATTGTCTTCCCTAGACTTACGCAGCTGACAGACCTGAGGGTTACTATAGTTTCACCAGATTTGACTGGAACTTCCTTAATACAAGAAGTTCAAATGGGGTGGTATTTCTTCTGAGCATCGAAGACAGATTTTTGAAACAGCATGTGAAGAGTCCAACTAGAGGAGAGAACATAAGGACGTAGTTTTGAGAAATGAACTAGTAGGTGAGGTGACAGACCTGACAGTGAGTGAACATTTTGGGAACAGCGACCACAACTCATTTTGTCTTAAGGTATGGGTAAATATAAAATTAGATGTTGTGAGAGGGTACAGTATTGAAGGAGAGCAAATCACAACAGGATATAATCAGAGGTAAGGAGTATTGTTTGGGAGCATCTGCTGTAAGACAAGATGCACGGGTTAGAGTTAGTAAGTTGTGGGCATGTTCTGTTGGTGCTGGAAGCATGGCAATACGTGGATATGAAGGGAATGGGGGGCTCTGGATGATAAACAGGAGGAGGACATTTATACAAATTAAAAGAAGAACAACACTGTGGGCTGAATGGATATGCAGTGCTGTTCTGTTGTAGCTTTGTTTTAATGACATTAGGCAACACCCATAACTGAGCCTGTGTTTGGCACTGCGATTCAGTTGTCTCTGCGACTATACTTGCAAAACTATATTTTTAAGAAAAAGCTGTAATTATGTTGATCTAATTTGTGCAAAAGCAGACCCATGCTATTCATAGCTGATGATACAAAGGGAGTGTTTGGTCTGGTAGAAAATGGATCAGGTACCAGGATTGTTGTTTGAATTGTGAGTGGATATATGATTGCCAGCAAATAAGTCCTATTGTGTTATTTAAATGTAACTCTCAATTTGGCTTGTGACTTAGTCTAGGGGATGATAGCCCCCGGCCCGGCCAAATTTAAGAAATCTCGTTTGGGTGGATGCTGCACGATGTGTACCCTGTTACAAATCAGTACCACAAAATAATAAACAGTACACAATATGCAATTAAAAGATTGAGCTTTATAGTTCCTAATTTGACTATATGGTTAGTAAAGAAACAAAAAAAAAGAAAAGGGCCCATTCTCATGAAACATTCTAATGCACAAACGTTGGAGCTCGCTGACAAGGCCATTCATCCACCATCATCCTCCTCTGATCGCCGCTGACCTTTGGATCCTTGCTCCAAGTCCACTCCGTCTGGCAGTCTACCAACTCTCTCCACTCGTGTCTTCTCTCCTCATCTCTCCCGGCAAAAGACCATGAAATCCCTGCTCCCAGATCCACAAGAAAGAACAACATCCCACATTCCAAAGCACCGTCATCTCTAGTCATAACCCAAACATTGCTGTTATAGAGAAACCATTACATTAGCAGTGAAACTTTACAGCACCTTACATAAACTACAGTATTGGTATTGTCATCTTTCCATGCTGTAACATGTCAGTAAGCTGATAAATCTGTTTTAATATCCATCCCTCATTATCCCTGAACAAATAACTTGGCCATGTCAGAAGGTAGTTGTGGATTTAGAGACACACTAAAGTTGTATTGGTATAAGTAGCAGATTTTCTTCTCTGAAGAACCCTATGTGTTTTTAATAGCATCCAGCTACCAATGCTGACATATGTTTTCACTCCATCTTTATTTAACAGAATTTAAACTCTCCATCTGCACTGGGCTTGCCTTTCCAGGTCTTTAATACAGGATTCTGGATTAGGGATCCAGTGCTCTAAATGTAGTCTATGTTACTGTGTCCTGCCATGGCTCAGATGTAACCAGGAGCACCATTTCTGCAACTTGTGCCAATGGTTATATTCATTACAAATCCTGCAGGTCAATTACTGTTGGGTCCCGCAGGTACAAGTTAAAACCAGTGGAGCAAAAGCAATGGCATGTCTGCCAACGGAACTTTAATCCACATTGGATTAACAGACTCTTGCCCATTGAGATAAGGAGAAAATGGAGAAATGACAGAGAATGAATGATTGTGCATTACTCTGAATTTGTGTATAGAAAGAGAAATACAGAGAAAGAAAAAAATAAAGAAAGAAAGACAGAAAAAACAGTTGGGAAAGTAGTTGACATTTTTGAAGTCCTTTAGATGAAGTTACTGCATGTGGGAGTGAGCTAGTCCAACGTGCCAGCATTTGGCCCCTAATCTTTGATACTTTGCTATCCATGGTGCTGTCTAAGTGTCCTTTAAACATTGTAATTGTTCCCACCTCTTTTAGTAGCTTGTTCCACGTTCCTACCACCCTCCTCAAATCTTTCCCTTCTCAGCTCAAACCTATGTTCTTTAGTTTTAGCTACCCTGGGAAAAGATTGAGGACATCATTTTGTATCTAAGCCCCTCATTGATATACTTCTATAAGGTCATGCGGTTAAGGTACAACTTTATGAAACATTTGTCAATTCCCATTTGGCGTATGGTGTGCAGTCATGGTCACCATTCATGATTACACTGAAGAAGGGTGCAGAGGAGGTTGACTAGATGGTGCATTCCGGATATTTGGAGAGAGTGGATTTTTTTTTACCATAAGTATGGTTGGAACCTGGAACACATTGCAGTGTTAAGAGGCAGTGCCTCCCTCTGACGTCGAAGTATTCAGAACTACTTGAATTGCCATGGCAGAGAAGTCTGGGGCCTTGGTTGGCATGGACGTGATGGGCTTAAATGCATATTTCTATCTTGCAAGGCTCTGTGACCATGACAATAACACTGACACTGATCAAACAAAGTCAAACCACATGTCTCAAAATAATGTGAACTTCTTCCTTTATCCGTGTTCTTCCACTGAGTTATACAGCATAGCTCCAGCAGTCAAAGAACCTGGTCTGTTAGACAGCAAGGTACAAACATCAGCATCGTACTACAGACGGTCTGGCTCTGAATTGTTCCATGCCTGCACCCACAAGATTTTGCTAGAGAATCCTAGAGAATTACAGTAAGAAACGGGCCCTTTGCCCCATTAAGTCCCCTGATGATCATCAACCATCCACTTACACTGATCTTTAATTAACGCCATTCTTCATTCTTCCCATGTACTCAACTCTCCTAGATTGTAGTGCTTATCAATACAGTAGGACAGGGTTTCCCAGCCTGTGGTCTGTGGATCCCCCAGTTAATGGTATAGTCTATGGCATAGAGAAGTTTGGGCAAACCCTGCACTAGGGTCAATTTACTGTGGCCAGTTAACCCTCTAACCCACACGAACAGTATTTGGTATGTGAGAGGAAGCCAGAGGACCTGGGGAGAAGCCTACACTGTCACAGGAAGAGCATGCAAACTCTTCACGGACAGCACCTGAATTTAGAATTGAACCCAGGTCTCTGGAGCAGTAAGACGGTGTCTCTTACCAGCTGCACGGCTGTGCCACCTCAATAAATCAGTAAATGTCATCTAACAAATGAATGTGCATGCAGGCTATTGGGCTGTTTCTGTATTGAATCTTTTGCATATGAAGCTTATTTTTTTGATTTAATGCATTTATTGTTGCTTGATATCTTTGAGAATGAACTGTTTTCAAGAAAAAAAGGCAAAAAAATGTAGCCTTAAATATACATTAGATTTAAATTCACCTTTCTCTCTCACCCTGATTTTTGATCTTCAGGTTTGCTCTTCTTTTAAACAAAGCCAGCTTGTTATATGTTGCCTTACATTTTTTTTCTATTTTCAAAGCTGTTTTCTCTCTTCATCCTGGAAGGTCCTGATGTCCTTTCATCAGTTACACACGTGGATAATTGGGACATATAGGCATCAGAGATTCGGCATTTCATTTCCTCTTGGAGTTGCTTTATTCCCTCTTTTCTCTTGCTTCCTATTTCATTGTATTTTGCTCCAATTATATGTCTTTCACACTCTCCCTGTTTCTGCCTGGAATCACTATACAATGCTGCACTGATGAAGACCATTCAGCTCATCATGCCCATGCTAGCTCTTCAAAAGAGCTAGCATGTTGAGCTAATCTAACTTTTCCGCCTTTCCCAAAGTTTTGACTGTCTTTCTCTGGCATTTAGCCAGTTGCCTTTTGGAAGGATATTCTTGAGATTGCCTGTACTATCCTTGCAGGTAGTACAACAAAGATAAGCATTCAATGTGGCAAATTTTAAATAATGAAGTTAGAGAATATGGTCCAGTCCCATTGGCCTGAACCCTAGCACTCCTTACTCCTCCCATCCATGTATGTACTTATCCAATTTTCTGTTAAGCATTGTAATCAAACTTACACTTCCTCATTCCACATGCACAACCCTCTGAGTGAAGAATTACCCTTTTTGTTCCCCTTAAATATTTCACCTTTCACCCATAACCTATGATCTCTAGTTCTTATCTCACCCAACCTCAGTGGAAAAAGCTTGTTTATATTTACTGTATGTATATGCCTCATAATTTTGTAATTCACTGCAATTTGCCTGTCTCCACAATAGATCTACAGTGGATGCGATCTTCTTGTCTCTCCACTCTGCCTTGGATAACCTGGATAACAGCAATATCTACGTCAGGCTATTCTTATTAATTACAACTCAGCATTTAATGTAATCATCCCCTCAGTACTAATCGGGGGGAGGGGGGAAGGGAACGTCGACTCAGATTATAAGAGGCCTGCGTCGGGCATTTTCATGCTTTGCAAGGCACAGATTGGAGTCTGTGTGGGCGCCACTCCTCGCACAGACACTAGAGCAATGTGTGGTTAAGTGCCTTGCTCAAGGACACAAACATGCTGCCACAGCTGAGGCTCGTACTAGCGACCTTCAGAATACTAGACGAACACCTTAACCACTTGGCCACGTGCCCAACTCTAATCAATAAACTTCAAAACCTGTGCCTCTGGGCCTCTGTACCACCCTCTGCAAATGGATTCTTAACTTTCTCATCAGTGCACGTTGGAAATAATATCTGCTCCACACTGGCAATGGACACCGGTGTACCTCAAGGATGATTACTTAGCCTGCTCTTCTACTCTCTAAATGCATGACTGTGTGGCTCAGCATACCTGTAGCTCAAATGCCATCTATAAATTCACCTACGACACAACTATTGTTGACAGAGTCGCAGATGGTGGTGAGGAAACATGTAGGAGTGGGATATATCAGCTGATTAAGTGGTGTAACAACTACAACTTTAACTGAACATCAGTAAGACCAAAGAATTGATCGTGCACTTCAGGAGGGGGATATTGAGGAAACACACACCAGTCCCTATCAATGGGTCAGCAGTGGAAAGGCTGAGCAGTTTTAAGTTACTGGGTGTCAACATCATGGGCCCAACAAGTCGATGCAATGACAGCAGCTGTATTTCATTCAGAGTTTGGAAGATGTAGTATGTCATTAAAGATTAGCAAATTTCTACAGATGTACCATGGAGAGCATTCTAACTGGCTCGATCATTGGTATGGAGGGGCAAATGCACAGGACTGGAAAAAGTTGCAGAGAATTGTAAACTCCATCGTGGGTACTAGCCTCCTCACCATCGATGATATCTTCAAAAGGAAATGCCTCAAAAAGGTGGCATCCATCATTAAGGACTCCCACCATCCAGGGCATGCCCTCTTCATATAACTACCCTCAGAGAAGAGGTACAAGAACCTGAAGAGGCACACTCTATGAAATAGGAACAACTTCTTTCCCTCTGCTGTTAGATTTATGAATGGGCAAATCTCCTCTCGCTCTCCTACAATCAAGGGAAAACAGTCCTAGCCTATTCAACCTTTCCCTATTCAACTTAGGCCCTTGATACTCAGCATCATCTTTGTACATTTTCTCTGTACTCTATCAATCTTATTTATATCTTTTCAGTGGTAGGTGACCAGAACTGTGCACAATACTTCAAATTTGGCCTCACCAAGTCTTATACAACTTTAACATTACGTCCCAACTCCTGTACTCATTTCTTTGATTTATGAAGGCTAATGTGCCAAATGCTGTCTTTATGATCCTATCTACTTGTGACACTACTTTCAAGAAATTATTCCCAGATCCCTTTGTTTTACTGCATGCTTCAAAGGCCTATATATGACATCCTCCTCTCTTTTTCGCTGGCTGAAAATCCCATATAGCATTCTGTCAGCCTGGCTGAGTGTAAACCAAGATCAGCAGAGTGACAGCATGTAGAACAGCTGCCACAAACTCTCATGTCCTCTGGTGCTGTCTATGTGGGGTTTGCATATCTCTCTTTGACTGCATGATGCTCCGGTTTGCTCCCAAGCCCAATTATGTATGCTCCGTTAATTAATTGATTAATGTAAGTTACCTCTTTCATTAAGAGAGTGGAGGTGCGTTTCTACCAAAGAAGGTGTAAGGCCTTCCTTCCCTCCGCTAGCCTGAAGGTCACCCTTGGGCAAGGTGTGGCACTTGCTTAGTATTCCTCCCTCCCCCGCCTCTGATCAGGGTCATGTGAAGCCATGGGAGCAGGTGGTGGATGGTCGTATGAGCAGCTGGTACACATCACAAGTCCTGGTTATGAAACTACTGATATCAGGTAGACAATCTCTGAAGAGTATATTGATAATGGCTGGAGTCACCCATCTTGTAAAGACACTGCCCACAAGAAGGGTCTTCCCATAGGCACCGATCAGATTAAAGACAGATGGAAAACCACGGTCACCCACATCATACGACACGGCACAAAGCGATGATGAAGTTATCTCTATATCTGCACATGTGTGTTCAAGTTATGTGTTTTTTACCTACATTTGAAAATGTGCTGGTTGTTGCTTAATTGGCAACTGTAAATTACTCCTCGTATTTAGATCAGTGGCAGAGTCTAGGGGATGTTGTTGGGAACTTGGTGCAAGTGAAATGGGATTAGTGTAAATGGGAGTATGATAGATAGCACAGACTTAGTCTGTTTCTGTTCCGTATGATTTTGTGGTTTTATAATTTTGTGCAGAACAGGTCAATAATGACTCAAACCACTGACAGTATTCTGTTCTTGAACAATTATTCAGCCTTATGCTTTCCAAGACGTTAAACACCTCACCTTTCGCAATACTAGTCTACTACGGACTATATGTATCCCTCCATCAACTCACTATCATTCATGTCCTTCTCTTTGGTGAATAGTGTTGAGAAGTATTCATTTAGGACCTTACCTACATCCCCTTGCTCCCATGGATTATCTCCTTGATCGCTAAGGATAGGCATTTTTTCCCCAACTACCCGCTTGCTCCTGATGTGTTTAGAGACACAATTAAGATTCTCGTAACTTTACCTACTGCGAATATTTCAAGATTTTTTCCCTATGTTCCTTCTTAAGTATGCTTCTCAATCTCTATATTTCTCAAGAGACTTTCTTGATTGTAGTTGCCTGTTCCTGTCATATACTTATTAAACCTTAAGTAAATGTGATGTGTGAACTGTGTTTACAATTCTGTAGTTCCTATCGGTCTTGGGAACAGCAGTTGCCATGCCAATCTGTAATGCATCCGGATAGGATGCTTTTAATGGTGTATCATTAAAAAAAATTGGGGAGGGTCATTGGGGTCATGTCAAATTTAGCACAGATTAAATATTATAGTTTTGTAGAAGAATGAGAAGTGGCTATATAAATTACAATGCATAGTGCTGAAAAGGGTACAGAATGGAAGGATTCTGGGTAAAAGTGCCTGAGCTGTTGAAAGTGGCAGAAGGTTTAGAAAGCAGTTAACAAAGTATTAGGGAACCTGGGTTTGTAAATTGAAGCACAGAGCACAAGAGAATAAAACATTTCTTTGGTTACAGTTGGAGTATTGTGTCTGGTTCTGGGCACCAGACTTCAGGAAGGATTTAGGAAGAACGCCTGAAGTGATTGAGTGTTGAGGGATAATAGATGTGTGATTGGTCTGAGGAAGCTAGAGTTGATTTCCATGGAACACCCATTTAACCAATTTTGAAGGATTAAGGTTACTTTGTGATATAGAGTTAGTTGTACAATCAAGTAAATGTAACAGAATGATTCACAGCCATTTGTTGCATAAACTAAAGCTCTCTACAGCCAGTCATTTCATTGTTTTATTTCAGTTAATAGCAACAGAATGAAGCATTCTACTCTACATCTAGTCACTCTAGTTTGTGTGAGGATGTAATGGAGGCAGGGTCATGGGAATTGGATAAAGAATTAAAATTATAGGGAGGTGGCAGGAAGCGTTTGCTTTGAGCTGTGTGGACTTAGTAGGTAATGAGGAAATTAGATCACATGTAACTTGTCAACTTGTGCTTGCTGGTAAAATAGAAACCAAAGGGAGAAATGATAGAGATTTCTGCACTGCTTGTCTTGCTTGGTTGGTTTTGCACAGACAGGAACAATTCCAATGACATCACTGATGCTGGGTTGAAAATCTCATGCTGTAAATCTGATTCTATTCAAGATATCTTCATAGCTATATCTGCTAATTTTGTTGTTGATTGCAATGATTGTTGCTATGAGTGGCGGCCCCCATTTTGATTGATTAATTGATTGAAAATGTTATTCTTTTGACAGCTTGCCCATAGGTCACTGAGCCACAGAGCCTTGCTTTCTTCGACTGTTATCTGGCATAGCGTAAGGCAGCAGCAGCCGCAACACTATCGCACACCGTGCATTGCCCTCTCAGTAGGACAGTATGTTATGTTTATGACATCTGCCTGGGGCAGTATTGAAAAGTTTACGTGTTTGTAATAGTAAGTCACCTAAGCTTTGGAAATTTTTCCGTTTATCTCTGTTTGCCTGCCTCTCTCCTTTTATGATGCCCCTTAAAATCTGAGCTTTGTCCAGGTATTTGAGCGCATATGTAAGGCCTTGTGGATCTGTATCAGATTTTGTTTGATGATGCTCTGGTGTAAAGCATCAGGCTATTTGCTCATGTTAAAGGTGCAATTGCTGAGGTAATCTTTAAAATAAGGATACTGGTTGAAGCTGTGCGTACTGTGCTCTGCTTCTCAAGAGGGTTGAAAGTGAATGGTGGCACTGCTGCTAACAGAGCAAGATTGCTTTTTTTCAACACTGCTACGTAAGGTGCTGGTAATTGGTTGAAAGGTTCTGTTACTGTACAGCCTCTAACGTGACTGTTTAAATTAATGGGAGCAGGCTTCAGCAAGACTTGCAGACTGCGTGGCTTGAAATGTGAGAAGGGAGATGGCTGTAAGTGTCTCGATTATACTGCATGCAAACAAGTAGACTTCTAGAGAAGATTCCATTTTTTAAACCTTTATTTTTACTTTGTTTGCTGGAAGTTAAAAGCTTCTAATCCATTTATTAAAAATATCTGCCACTGCTCTATTTATTTTGTTGGATTATTCAGTGAGTATTAATATTGACTTGGCTGCTACAAACTTGCAGTTCTTTTGACACAAGGGTGAGATTTAGCAGCATTGCTGAAATGTTTTATAGTGCTCTTAGTCAGCATTTTCTGATCTGATGGACAACGACCAATGATTTAAGTACCCTGTCGCTTTGGGATTTGTACAGCATTCCAACTGAGATGCGAGTCTCTGTAGCCTGGTGTCGGAAGATGCAAGCATGGTAAATCTGGTCCAAGTTATGAGCATTGCTCATCTTCACTTATCTACCCCATCTGTGACAGAATAAATCCAACTTTTATGTGGGGAAGAATGAAAGCTACCATCCACGTGGACTGACATTCTCTTACATTTTTCGTTTGGAAGATGAAATGCTTCTCTCGGTACCTGCCTTACATCTTCAGACCGCCCAGTACGATTTTCTCATCCACCTGCTACACAGAAGGTAGTGTATGAAGACCCAGCAAGGCGGGGGGGGGGGGGATGGTGTTGGTGCTTGCTGGGAGGTGAATTAGGGTGTGTTTGTGGGGAGAGAGCAAGTGAAGTAGTGAGAAAAATAATAACCTGAAGAGAGGGCCTTGTGTAGTCCCTTTCAAGGTGCTCTCCAAAAAGCAATCTATAATTGTTAGCAACGCATTCCCTGCAATGGGGCCTAATGCTCCTTAAATCCTGCTTGGAAGTGCTCTGCGAAGCTTTGCTTTTTTAATTAGGTATTATTAAGCAGAAAAGCATATTTTTCCTTCTATCGTAATGAAGTATTGCTACTGTGTGGAGTGACTTTTAAAGCAGTTTAATTAGTTTGGTCAGTTGTGGTGTATTAGTAGCATTGTGTTGCTTATGTACTGTTCATGGTGATGAGCTCAACTAATGAATAATAAAAAAAGATTGAGCAGGTATTAATTATTTATGTTGAAGAAAGCGAGGATGATTTATTGACCAGCTGGATGCACGTATAAGTCACTACTGTAGTCAGTCCCTCTGATGTTTGAAAAGACACTTCAGGGTGGCATACATGGCCTTTGTTTCCTTCATTTATTGAAATATATTTTAACGGCTTTCCAAGTAGCTGGTTATTGTAACCATGCTGTTGACTGTCTGGGTAAGTATCTGTGGTAGGGCCTGCTGAATTAGTACCTCCAAACTTTTTTTTCAGGTTCAGCCATTGAATCTGTGATGTGTAAAGTGGCTGTGGATTTGAGAGAGAGATTTCCATAAGATTGCACAATGCAGGTGATGTACTGTGCTGGAAGACCAATTGTGCAGGACATCAAAACACTGTCAACAATTTTAAATATTGTGTCATATTGTGTTAAGGTAAATTGGAAACTTGTTTATTGGTTACTTGTGCTGTTCTGTTCAATAATTTAATTGCAAGTTATATTTATATGGTGGGTTAGAGATGCGTAGCACGGAATCTGGCTCTTTTAGCTAATCATGTCATTGCTGGCCATGAGACGGCTGTCTTTGGTAATATCAGTGTTCAATGGCTGGTCCGTAGCCTTCTGTGCCATGACATTTCAGGTAAATACTTTGAATGTTGTGAGAGTATCTGTTTACTCTACCCCTTGAAAGTGTAAAGTTACTTGACAGAGAGGTGTGATGAATCAGAAGTTTTGGTGTGACTTTTAGCCTCAGTTATTCACTGTTTCCCAATGGAAATAAATAATATATAACTTATTTCTTTGTGTCTATTAAATCTTTAGAACACTGGTTTGCAGGCTTACAGATTCGGGTTCAGGTTGATCATTTTTCACTCATGCATTGATTTAGGTTAGGTGAATGTAAAGCATTTGTTATTATTTGCCGGCACCAATACTACAGCACATCTAAAGAGTGAAAGTGGCACTTTGAAATTTGACAAGGATTGGCACGCTGGGCTGCACACAATCACTCGTGTACATGAGCACACACAAATACAGACACCACTCACACGTGTGACACACAAAATTATGACAACCCATTACAGGCGATCTGTATTGGCTAAAGAGTAATGTTAGAAGAGTGAAAGTTTTTTGTGTACAGTGTTAATATTGTTGCTATTTGATATATTACAAACTGGAAAATCTGTCTAAATTACTTGTCTCAAGTCTCAGTTCAGGATCAGAAGTAATGAACTTTAGGCATTTGAGGTTGTTGAATTTGGACATTTAGTCAGTGCCACTGTTTTTGTTCATATGGAAATCGCTATCCTTCAGTTTTGAATGGCATTGACTAAAACACAGCCCTTCATTGCTTGCTGTGCTCTCTACCTAATAATTACAGAGATAATTTCTGCATGCATAGAAAGTCATGTCTTGAAGATTAACTGTCGCAAGTATCAGAACTTCTCCCCTGTGAACTGTTAGTGTGAGAATCTAAAATGCATTGTAAGTAGATTGCAAAACTGTTTTCTTTTGCTGGCCAAATTTGAACTCGCAATAGAATATCAAATAAAATAGCCACAGCAACAGGTCACTTTGAGTTGCATCCCATTCTTGTGATCACTGACATTGAGCTGTTTCTCAACTAATTTGCCTCCCTTGGTCCCTATTTTCTTTCTGCCTTGTCCAGCATAAATCTCACAGTTCTGGATCTCTGTTACTTTCATCATGGATTGAAGTTAAGAAACAGGACATCTTGGAATTTATGAAAAATGTTGGGATAGTTAAGTCTCCAAGGCCAGACTTGATAATTCCCAAGTTACTATGGATAGTGAGTGGAGAAATTGCAGCACCTTTGGCAATGATCTTTGTGACTTCCATGGCTACAGGAATAATAACAGAAGATTGGATGTATTCATAAATGTTATTCTTGTGTTCAAGAAAGGTAATAGGGATAACTCTGGGGATTATAAACTATTGAGTCAGTGGTGGGCAAACTATTGAAGAGGATTCTTGGAGAAAGGATTTACAATTATTTGGAAAAGTATAGTCTATTTAGGGTTGGTCAACGTGGCTTTATGAGGGGCAGGTTGTGTCTCATGAGCCTGATTGAATTCTTTGAGGATGTGACAAAGTATTGATGAAGGCACAGCAGTGGATGTGGTGTATATGGATTTTAGTAAGGCATTTGACATGGGTCCCATTCAGAAATTAATGTAAGTTCATTCAGAAAGTCAGGAGGCATAGGATCCTTGGAAACTTGGCTGTGTGAATGCAGAATAGGCTTGCCCAGAAAAGCAGAGTTTGGTAGTAGATGGAGAGTATTATACTTGGAAGACCACGACTGGTCTGTTCTGGACCCCTGCTCTTTGTGAAGTTTATACATGATTTAGATGAGGAATTGGAAGAGGCAGGAGCCATTTGAAAAGAACATGTCTTCTCGGGAGTGAGACGCACAGGTTTCCCCCGCCATCCGAAGGTAGAGCGTTCCTACGAAACGGTTCGTAAGCAGGAATGTCGTAAAGCAAAGAAGCAATTACCATTTATTTATATGGGGAAAATTTGTGAACGTTCACAGACCCAAAAATAACCTACCAAATCATGCCAAATAACACATAAAACCTAAAATAACAGTAACATATAGTAAAAGCAGGAATGATATGATAAATACACAGCCTATATAAAGTAGAAATACTTTTCCACAATCATTGCCTGCACTGTTCTCCGTAGCGAAAATCTCACGCAAACGCTCTCGGCAAAAACACAGCGCAAGCGCCGTCGGCAGAAACACTCCCTCCAGTAACCTTTAATCTATGAAGGTGCCAAATCATACCAAATAACACGTAAAAATACACAGCCGATATAAAGTAGAAATAATGTATGTACAGTGTAGTATCACTTACAGGAATTGGGAAGACAGCACCGATCACACTGATGATGGTGTGTTAGGCTGAGTCGTCGCAGTGGCCCCCAACCTCCGGGCAGCGAAACGATATCAATCCACGAAGAATGCAGGGGTGCAGCGGTGGCTGGGATGCACTCAGCACATCTTTAAGAAAAAAGCCGAAATAAGCAAGCTAATTAATTAGGTGCCGCCCGGCACGTAAATGTCGGTCCAGATCAGTGGCAACGCAATCAGCAATCGTCTCTGATCTGGGCCGACATTTACTTGCTGGGCAGCACCTAATTAATTAGCTTGTTTATTTTGGCTCTTTTTCTTAAGGATGTGCTGGGTGCCTCCTGGCTACCGCTGCATTCTCCGCGAATCGGTATCAGCCCGGGGGGGTGGGGTGGTGGGACACTGGGGTGTCATCTCATCATTGTCTGTATCCATCAGAGCAGGCAGGTCATCTTCTCCTATGTCTACCTGCCTCGATGTTGAAGGTCAAAGTTTGTCGTCTGCTGTGGCTGATGTGGAAGGCTTGAAAAACGACAATATGCTTGACTGCTAGCCTCGTGCATTTTTTATCATACAGTTCTTTGTAAGCACTCAAACCATCTTGCAAATATGCGCTAAACTGACGTACCCTTTCAAAATTAAAGTCATACTTTATCATTGCAGCGAAAATCTCACGCAGTTGCTTCACATTCAGTTCCTGGACGACTTCACTTTCGGTCCGTTCGCTACTCCATTCGGTTTCAATTGTTATCCTTCCCTCTTCCAATTGCATCAGCTCTTCATCTATCAGTTCTTGGTACTGGGATGCCAAATCTTCTTCAACTTCATCTTCGTCAACTTCCACAAGCCAAACTCACTTTGTCCTTACTTCGTACACCATGATCAAAATGCTTAATTATGTCTAGTTTTACGCTAAGTGCAACACCCTTACGAGTTCTTTTAGGCTTTTCTGATACCTTAGAACTCATCTTGCTAACAGCTGCTCACAGGCATGTGCTTAAGCAATGCTGGCTAGAATGCCGTTCCGAATCCGGGGGAGGAGCGGCTGCTCGGGGCGCGCGCTGATTTTTTTGTGCGCTACCTTTTTTCGTAACAGTGAGAACACCTTCTGTTAGTGAAAGCAGGTAACTAATGTAGGTCTTTTGTAACAGTGAGGTTTCGTAAAACGAACATTTGAAAAGCGGGGGACACCTGCAATTTGAAGTAGCAAGTGAGAGCGACACACATCATTGCAGAGTGTGAGCCATTTGAAAAGAACAAGGCTCATCAGGAGAGTGTTTTATCTGAGCTGATAAAAAAGGGATGTGCAAGCGGAGTGACCACTGCTGTTATGGGCCACAATTAAAGAGGTAGGCTTTGGCTCAACAGTGCACTCTGATCCCAGAAGACAGAACTGTACAAAAGTCTTGGGCACATACTGTGTATATAGCTAGGCAGCCTAGGACATTGCACAGTAGAAACATAGAAAACCTACAGCACAATACAGGCCCATTAGCCCACAAAGCTGTGCCAAACATGTCCTTACCTTAGAACTACCTATGCTTACCCATAGCCCTCTATTTTTCTAAGCTCCATGTATTCATCCAGGAGTCTGTTAAAAGACCCTATCGTTTCCACCTCCATCACCGCTGCCGACAGCCCATTCCACGCATTCAGCACACTCTGTGTAAAAAAAATTTACCCCTGACATCTCCACTGTACCTACTTCCAAGCAGCTTAAACCTATGCCCTCTCATGCTAGCCATTTCAGTCCTGGGAAAAAGCCTCTGACTATCCACATGATCAATGCCTCCTATTATCTTGCACACCTTTATCAGGTTACTTCTCGTCCTCCGTCACTCCAAGGAGAAAAGGCCGAATTCATTCAACCTATTCTCATAAGGCATGCTCCCCAATCCAGGCAACATCCTTGTAAATCTCCTCTGCACCCTTTCTATGGTTTCCACATCCTTCCTGTAGTGAGGCGATCAGAATTGAGCACAGTACTCCAAGTGGAGTCTGACCAGGGTACTATATAGCTGCAACATTACCTCTCGGCTCCTAAACTCAATCCCACGGTTGATGAAGGCCAATGCACCATATGCCTTCCTAACCACAGAGTCAACCTGCGTAGCAGCTTTGAGTGTCCTATGGACTCGGACCCCAAGCTCCCTCTGATCCTCCACACTGCCAAGAGTCTTACCATTAATACTATGTTCTACCATCATATTTGACCTACCAAAATGAACCACCTCACACTTAACTGTGTTGAACTCCATCTGCCACTTCTCAGCCCAGATTTGCATCCTGTCACTGTCCTGTTATAACCTCTGACAGCCCTCCGCACTATCCACAACACCCCCAACCTTTGTGTCATCAGCCGAAGTGCAGGAAATGGAGGAGATGCGGGTGAGGGCATCATTGATGACGGCAAAAGGGAAACCACGATCCTTAAAGAAAGAGGACATTTGAGATGTACTGGAACGGAAAGCCTCATCCTGGGAGCAGATGTGGTGGTGACGGAGGAACTGGAAATAGGGAATGGCATTTTTGCATGTGGCGGGGTGGGAAGAGGTATAGTCAAAGTAGTTATGAGAGTCAGTGGGCTTGTAGAAGATGTCAGTGGACAGTCTGTCTGCAGAGATGGAGACCGAAAGAAGTGTCCGAGATAGACCAAGTGAATTTGAGGGCTGAGTGGAAGATTGAAGTAAAGTAGATGAAATTGACAAGCTCAGCATGGGTGCAGGAAGCAGCACCAATGTAGTCGTCAATATATCGAAGGAAAAGTTGGGGAGCAGTACCAGAATAGGTTTGGAGCACAACTGTTCCACATAACCAACGAAGAGGCAGGCATAGCTGGGGTCCATGCGAGTGCCCATCGCTACACCCTTGGTCTGAAGAAAGTGGGAAGAGCCAAAAGAGAAGTTATTAAGTGTGAGAACCAGTTCTGCCAACCGGAGGAGGGTAGTGGTGGTGGGGAACTGGTGAGGTCTATTGTCCAGAAAGTAGCGGAGGGCTTTGAGGCGTTCTTGATGGGGAATGGAGGTGTATAAGGATTGGACATCCATAGTGAAAATGAAGCGGTTGGGACCGGGGAACTAGAAGTTATTGAAGAGGTGGAGGGCATGGGATGTATCCCGGATGTAGGTGGGGAGGGACTGAACTATGGGTGACAAAATGGAGTCCAGGTAGGCAGATACGAGTTCGGTGGGACAGGAGCAGGCAGAAACTATGGGTCTACCGGGACAATCAGGCTTGTGGATATTGGGGAGGAGGTAAAACTGAGCGGTACAGGGTGTGGGAATTATGAGTTTAGTGGCTGAGGATGGAAGGTCTCCAGAGTTGATAAGATGCTTTCCAAAAGCTCCAGCACATCCTCTTCCTTAATATCTACATGCTCAAGCTTTTCAGTCCACTGCAAGTCATCCCTCTAATCACCAAGATCCTTTTCTGTAGTGAATACTAAAGCAAAGTATTCACTAAGTACCTCTTCCATCTCCTCCGGTTCCATACACACTTTTCCACTGTCAAATTTGATTGGTCCTATTCTCTAATGTCTTATCCCCTTGATCTTCACATACTTGGAGAATGCCTTGGGGTTTTCCTTCATCCTGTCCGCCAAGGCCTTGTCATGGCCCCTTCTGGCTTTCCTAATTTCATTCTTAAGTTCCTTCCTGTTCGCCTTATAATCTTCTAGATTTCTATCATTACCTAGTTTTCTGAATTTTCGTAAGCTCTTCTTCTTGACTAGATTTACATTAGCCTCTGTACACCACGGATCCTGTAACCGACCATCCTTTCCCTGTCTCATTGGAACATGTCTGCGCAGAACCCCACGCAAATATCCCCTGAACATTTTCCACATTTCTTCCATATGTTTCCCTGAGAACATCTGTTCCAATTTGTGCTTCCAAGTTCCTGCCTGATAGCCTCATATTTCCCCTTACTCCAATTAAACGTTTCCCTAACTTGTCTGTTCCTATCCCTCTCCAATGCTATGGTAAAGGAGACAGAATTGTGATCACTATTTCCAAAATGCTCTCCCACTGAGAGACCCAACATCTGATCAGTTTCATTTCCCAATACCAGATCAAGTACAGCCTCTCCTCTTGTAGTCTTATCTACATATTGTGTCAAGAAACCTTCTTGAACACATCTAACAAACTTCACCCCATCTAATATTTGGGAAATTAAATTCTCCCACCACAACAACCCTGTTATTATTACACCTCTCCAGAATCTGTGTCCCTATCTGCTGCTCGATGTCCCTGTTACTATTGGGTGGTCTATAAAAAACACCCAGTAGAGTTTTTGACCCCTTCCTGTTCCTAACTTCCACCCACAGAGACTCCGTAGACAACCCCTCCATGACTTCCTCCTTTTCTGCAGCCGTGATACTCTCTCTGATCAACAGTGCCATATCCCCACCTCTTTTGCCTCCTTCTCTGTCCTTTCTGAAACATCTAAAGCCTGGCACTTGAAGTAGCCATTCCTGCCCCTGCACCATCCAAGTCTCTGTAATGGCCACAACATCATAGCTCCAAGTGCTGATCCACGCTCTAAGTTCATCCGCTTTATTCATAGTACTCCTCGCTTTAAAATAGACACATCTCAAACCATCGGTCTGAGTGCATCCCTTCTCTATCACCTGCCTATCCTCCCTTTCGCACTGTCTCCAAGCTTTCTCCATTTGTGAGCCAACCTCCCCTTCCTCCATCACTTCAGTTTGGTTCCCACCTTGGTACTGCAGTAATTTTATGTATTGCTGCTGTTGTTTTAAAAAAAAACTAATTTCATGACAAATGTGAGTGCTAAATCTGATTGTAATCTGTGGACTGAAAGTGGGAAGGAGGCAGGGAGAGGAGAATCATGTTTGGGAAAAATGGAAGGGAGAGAGAGGGGAGGGAGCAAGAAGCACCAGAGAGACATTCTGTAACGGTCAGTAATCCGATTGTTTGCAATCAAGAATCAAAAGGCCTTGCCTGGTGTTTCAGAGCTGCACACGCGCCACCACTTTCCTGACACTCCTGTGCCTCCTGTCCCACCCTCTTCCACAGTGCTCCACCCAACACCATTCCCAACATCCTTTGCTCCCACCAGATTTACAACTCACTCTCTGCTCCACATTGATAAATACAGTACTATGCAAAAGTCTTGGGCACCCTAGCATGTATATTCTCACATTTATTTTCTTTCATTCTCTCTCCCCACTCTCTCTCTCCCTTTCCACACCCCCCCCAGTCTCTCCCTGTCTCCACGCCCCCACTCCCTCTCTCCACATCCTGTCTCTCTCTTCCCCCCCACTCTCTCCATGGGTTGTGGAAGCTCCTTTACAAATTCAAATCAGTCCCCTTACAAGCGCCTGACAGCTAAAGACTTAGACTTTGCTTGAATTGCATTATAGCTGTTGAAAAGTAATGTGACACTTCTGTATTTGGCATGTTATGAGAAATCTGGACTGAAGAAATGTTTTTTTTCCCCCAGGTTTGGCCCGCGCATTACTGCCATTCACTAATGTAGTACAGTGTTAACTAGTACGAATCAGAAACAGAAAGCACTTCAAAACATACTTGCCTGCACTTCATAACAAAATAGTGATTATTTCCATGCTTCATACAATATCTCATTGCTCATGGATAGATCTGGAAAACCCCACACCATTGGAGAAGAACTGATTCTGTCTGAAAGGCAGGTTCTACGGTTTTGCATAAGTCAACGGACCAAATTATTGAAGTGATTCTGCTGGAAGATGAATAGCTGAAATGATTAAGAATGTGGAGACACATAGTGCAACATACTCAGGACAACAGAATTTGCTCTGCAGTTGGATGAGTTAGCTTTGCCAAGCAACAAATCGTTGCTACTTGGTTATGTAAGCTTCATAAGAGATGAAAGCATGGTTCAAGAGTTGTTATTTGTAAGGGGACTAGAAAGAGGTATGAAAGGGGAGTCAATATTTCATGTTGATCAATTTTTCAAAGAGAAGGATAGTCCACTCACCAATATTCTTGCTTGTGCAACAGATGGGACATCAATAACAGGACACTACCGTGGGGTTACTACTTTCTTGAAAAAAGCTCTAGCTAACATTTTACCATTCAAAGTACATTTATTATCAAAGTATGTATAAATTACACAACCTTGAGATTTGTCTGCTTACAGGCAGCCACAAAACAAGAAATCAGAAAGAAACCAATTTTTAAAAAAGAACAGTACCCAATGTGCAGAGAAACAGAAAAATACACAAATCATGCAAACAATAGAAGCGAGCAAAACTCTTCCGTACCAAATTGAGTTTTAGGTCCGAATCCCCGGAGCAGCCTGGAATGGGCCCAAGCCTCGGTCTCAGTTCGTCATATTAGCAGGGCAAACAGCCGCGAAACTTACAGACACAGAGCACAGCAGCCTGGGCAGTCTCACAGCCTCAGCGTCATGGAGAGCAGAATGAACATTGTTGGAGAGCAAGTGATATCAACCTGACTCTTGCCTCCAGTCCTGACAACCTGCCTTTCCAGTCTATCTGAGCCAGAGTTTTTTAATTGCTGAACAGCGGACCATGCCGCATTAAGACCTGGGCCTGCTGCAGCGAAACGCTCTGGGCCTAGACCATACTGCCCAGCAATTCATTCGGGATCTCTTTAGCCAGCTTGAAGCTGTTATTGACCTCTCCAAATTGTGATTAAAGCTATCCAACCTCGCACCCAGGTGAGTTGGATAGGCTTCAAAACTCCGCTGCCTCGACTTCTCTTCTCCAAATCACTCACTCCAACTCCATCTGCTCCTATTTTGAAACACAGTGCACTCATCCCCCTAATTTGCTTCGTCTTCACTTGCCTCTTCATTGTTCGCAGTGATAATTCACTATGTAATTCACAGACAACATCTTGTTGCAAAAATCCCAAGTGATCGGCTGTACAAATCATTAAATACTGTTATCACAACAGTAAATAAAGTCAAGTCCTAGGCTCTCAATTCTCAACTATTTCAAGAGCTTTGTATTGAGAATGATGAACAGTTTGAACGTCTGCTGTTGCATACAGAGGTCAGATGGCTCTCAAAATAGATAGGTGGTGTTGTGGATAATGAGGTAGGTTTTCAAAACTTGCAGAGAGATTGAGGACAGTTAGAAGAGTGGGCTGAAAGATGGCAGATGGAGTTTAATGCTGAAAAATGTGAGGTGCTACATTTTGGCAGGACTAGTCAAAATAGGACATACATGGTAAATGGTAGGGCATTAAAGAATGCTTTAGAACAGAGGGATCTAGGAATAATGGTGCATAGTTCCCTGAAGATCGAATCTCATGTGGATAGGGTGGTGAAGAAAGCTTTTGGTCTGCTGGCCTTTATAAATCAGAGCATTGCATATAGGAGTTGGGATGTAATGTTGAATTTGTATAAGGCATTGGTAGGGTCAAATCTGGAGTATTGTGTACAGTTCTGGTCACCGAATTATAGGAAAGATGTCAATAAAATTGAGAGAGTACAGAGGAGGTTTATTAAAATGTTGCTTGGGTTTCATCTCCTAAGTTACAGAGAAAGGTTAAACAAGTTAAGTCTTTATTCTTTGGAGCGTAGAAGGTTGAGGGGGGACTTGATCGAGGTGTTTAAAATTATGAGGGGCATTGATAGAGTTGACGCGGTTCGACTTTTTCCATTGAGAGTGGGGAAGATTCAAACAAGAGGACATGAGTTGAGAATTAGAGGACAAAAGTTTAGGGGTAACATGAGGGGGAACTTCTTTACTCAGAGAGTGGTAGCTGTGTGGAACAAGCTTCCAGCAGAAGTGGTTGAGGCAGGTTCGATGTTGTTGTTTAAAGTTAAATTGGATAGATATATGGACAGGAAAGGAATGGAGGGTTATGGGATGAGTGCAGGTCGGTGGGACTAGGATAGGGTAAGAGTTCGGCATGGACTAGAAGGGCTGAGATGGCCTGTTTCCATGCAGTGGTTGTTATATGGTTAAAAGGAAACTGCTTGAGACACTTTTCTGTGCGTTTTGAAACTGTGATAAAATTCTTTGAAGATTTGAATGCTTCATTCAGTAAGAGAATTAAATGAGTGAATCTTATCACTGTCAAATCAGTTGTCTCCACGCTTCTGTCCAAGTTGATGCTATTTCTTGAACATCACAACCTTTTCCAATTTCCAAGCCTCTTTGACTTGGAAGAGAAAGAAAGAATATCAGATAATCTTCAAGTATACTCTGCACCCGCACCCCCCCCCCCCCCCAGGTGGGCGAGCTGTATGAAAACATGTCAGAGAGATTTCAGGCTCTTCTCTTGATGCAAATCCAGATTGGTTAATAAATCCATTATTGAACACTTGTAATGAGGAATTAACAGGTAGGATGGAGGGAGAACTGATCCTTGAGTTTAAGCCGAGGTTCAAAAATTCATATTAGTTAAGATGAGATAAAATTTTATTTATCCGAAAGGAAATTATTGTTGCAAGGTTGCTCAGTCAGAAATATATACATTAAAATACAAAATGTAAGCATTGGTTCTATTGGTTGCAACAGAAATCTCTGAATACCATCCTGCACTATGGAGAAAGGTCAAGATGTTCTTTATTGCTTTTCCAACATCATATTTAGTGGAGCACAGTTTCTATATACTTACCCAACTTCTTTCAAAGCAATGAAACAGACTGCAGACTACTGAACTTGGTGTTATTTGTCACTTCTTTGAACTTGCAGTTCCTATTTTCTTCCACTGTGCTTCATAAATCAAAATTCTTTAGTTTTTTATTTTAAAGGCTGGAAAGGGTGAGTTGGGGTGCTGGGGATGTAGTCTGGGAAGCAAGGGGGCAGTAACCCAAAAAAGTTTGGTTGATGTAGAGGAAGTGAGTGAATTAGGGGATGTTAGTCCTCCCCATACCCAAACAACTTATGGACCAAGTTTTGCCTCGAAATTATATCCCCCAATGTTTGATGCACTAGAAAATTGTTACATACCTTATGTTTCCAACCTCTGCAAGCAATTAAATCTCCACTTGCATTGAGAGTGAACGGCAGGGCTGCCCCAGTCTGATGCAATTAATAGAATCCCATTTTCCAGAGATCAATAGCCACTGTCGCCCTTGTGCTTGTGAAATTCACATATCTGCATTCAGCTGTATTTGGAGAGGAGCCAAGTAAGTGGAAAAACCTTGTACCCAGTGATCCATCCCTTCAGGTAGTGCTGGCTGTTTAAAGCATCTGGCAGTGCAGTCACCCTGAAGAGGATGGAGTCGTACATGCTTCCTGGAAATACGGCATTTATCATCAGGAATTCTCATTATCCACAACAAGCTGCATATTGAGCTAATGGAAATCTTTCCTGCTGACAAAAGTGTGTTATAAGGGGAGTTGTTATGGGCACAGGGGTCCGTAGCTGGCTGGACTTGGGAAGTCAGACTGCCTAATTTTCCAATGGTTATGGTGCTAGGCACTCTACTTTGGCTTCTGTTTATGTTGGAATAGAAGGAAGTGAGCCTGCACCAATAATGGTGTTAGATGTGTGCTTGACACCAGGAAGGGACAAGCAGGTGACATGGATCACACAAGGATATAGAAACATAGAAACATAGAAAATAGGTGCACCTTCTTTGTACTCCCTCTATGGCAAGGATGTCTTTCCTCAGATTAGGGGACCAAAACTGCACACAATACTCCAGGTGTGGTCTCACCAAGGCCTTGTACAACTGCAGTAGTACCTCCCTGCTCCTGTACTCGAATCCTCTCGCTATAAATGCCAGCATACCATTCGCCTTTTTCACTGCCTGCTGTACCTGCATGCCCACTTTCAATGACTGGTGTATAATGACACCCAGGTCTCGTTGCACCTCCCCTTTTCCTAATCGGCCACCATTCAGATAATAATCTGTTTTCCTATTTTTGCCACCAAAGTGGATAACTTCACATTTATCCACATTAAATTGCATCTGCCATGAATTTGCCCACTTACCCAACCTATCCAAGTCACCCTGCATCCTCTTAGCATCCTCCTCACAGCTAACACTGCCACCCAGCTTCGTGTCATCCGCAAACTTGGAGATGCTGCATTTAATTCCCTCATCCAAGTCATTAATATATATTGTAAACAACTGGGGTCCCAGCACTGAGCCTTGCGGTACCCCACTAGTCACCGCCTGCCAGTCCAGTTCTGTAATTGGCATGACTTCACCTGTATATGATCACAAGCTTGTTCTATTATGGGCAAGAATGAATTTCTGCAGTTATCTCCTATTAGTGAGAGCAATGCAGTGCATTTTTTCAGCACTCCTGCACTCACTCTCCATGATAAACATGGAAACAAATAGAAGTGTATTCCTCCACCACCTTTTGGATCAGCAACTAAGCAGTGTGTGCAGCCGTGCATGCTGAGCAACTAAGCTGGTGGACTTGCTGCACTGAAGACTCCACTAAGATGTATTGGAGCTGCTTCTCTGAAGGGATAATCACTAGAAAGTTCATTTACATTTTGGGCTCCTGTCTTTCTTTGGGTCTCCCTTCCCATGTCTCCAAATGCATGGCCACTTATTGTAATGCCTATTGAAAATTAAGACTTTTTGTCTGGACATACTTGGGCATTCACAAACTATCATGCAATAGTATGTGGGGACTACTAGGTGCTGGCAATGTATTTATCCAAAAGTTACAAACACTCTTCCAAGAAGCTTGCTATTAAGATACCACTGCATGCAAATTCAATGCATTTATTTTTGATAATCTTTTAAACAGAGCATTAGAAGCAGAAGCAGAGGGTTCCTCTAATGCAATAGGTCAATAGCAGACAACATCTCCCTGGCTCTGCTTTGGCAAAAAAAATAATCAAGCTGCTTTTTATCAATTACAGCTCAGTATTCAGCCATCATCATCCCCTCAATATTAATCTTAAGGTTTCAAAAACTGGGCCTCAATAACTCCTTTTAAGAGACTCCTGGATAGGTACACGGAGCTTAAAAAAATGGAGGGCTATGGGTAACCTTAGGTAATTACATTGTGAGCTGAAGGACCTATATTGTGCTGTAGGTTTTTCATGTTTCTATGTTTCCTTCTGTAACTGGATCCTTGTCTTCATTATTGGGTGACCACAGTCACTGTGCATTGGTAATAACATCATCTCCTTGGTGACAGTCAACACAGGCACACCTCAAGGATGCGTGCTTAGCTCAGTGCTTCACTTTTTCTACACTCATGACTGTGTTGCTAAGCACTGTTCAAATGCCATCTATAAATTTGCCAATGGCACCACATTGGAGAATCTCAGATCGCGAAGAGTAGATGTACGGGGTGACATAGATTGGCTGGTTGAGTGATATCTCAACAACCTCACACTCAGTGTCAGAAAGAGTAAGGAATTGATTGTGGACTTAAGGAAAGGGGTAATTTTGATACTGCACACCAGTCTTGAGGGGGAAGCTGTGGAAAGGGTGAGCAGCTTCAAGTTCCCGTGTGTCAGGTACCTCAGAGGATCTTTCCTGGCCCCAGCACACTGATGCAATCAATGAAGAAGGCATGCCAGCAGCTCGACTTCACTTGGAGTTGGAGGAGACTTGGTAAGTCATCAAAGGCTCTTGCAAATTTCTATAGATGTTGTGGCCTTGACAGAGACTTGGCTATCACAAGGACAGATTTGTTGCTTGATGTTCTGGGGTTCCGATGTTTCAAAGAGAATTGGGAGGGAGGTAAAAGTGGGGTGAATGGCATTGCTAATTAGGGATACAATCAAAACTGCAGATAGGGAGGATGTCTTGGAGTTATTTTACTCTGAGACATTCTGGGTGGAAGTCAGAAACAGGATGGAGGAATCACTATATTGGGAGTATTCTATACACCCCCGCCCCATTGCAACATGGACACTGAGGGGCAGGTAAGGTGGAAAATTAAAAGGGTTGTTGTCATGGGTGATGTCAACTTTCCTAACATTGAATGGCACCTCTTTAATGCAGGATATTTAGATGGGGTAGAATGTGATAGGTGTTCCAGGAAGGATGCCTGTCGAAGTATGTGGAAAGGCCGACTAGAGGAGATGCCATCCTGAGTCTAGTGCTAGGAAATGACCTTGATTAGCTGACAGATAACTTGGTGATTGATCATTTCGGAGATAGTGACCATAGCTCCCTGACCTTTAGCATAGCCATGGACAAGAACAAGAGCTGGTAGTATGAAAGAATATTTAATTAGGGGAGGGCTAATTATGCTTGGGAATGTTAATTGGAAACAGATGTTCTAAGGGAAATGCACTGAAGAAATGGAGGTTGTTCAGAGAGTACTTCCATGGGGCTCTGGATAGGTTTGGCCCATTGAAGCCTTCTATAAAGGCTGAAGGAACCATGCATGACAAAACAGTTGGTACACCTGTTACGTACCCCGTAACTGGGTTGCCAAACCAGCAGAAATGGATCACTCAGTTGGAGTCTGGTTTACTAGAACTAAGAAAGTTTTATTAAAGAAACAAGCAACACAGTAATCGAAAGGATAATAAATGCAACAGTTCAGCAATGATAACCACACATGTGCACAGAATTAAGATAACAGCATCAATCAAGCTCTATCGTTGTCTAGGGGTAAATGACCAAATTTCAAAGTGACTCAAAGTTCAGTCCAGTTTAGTAGTTCAGTTCGCAGTAATCGTTGCCATGGCGATGGACAATGTGGGGGGAGAGAGAGAGAGAACAGGAACAACTGATCATTCAGAACGGCTTCACTCACAGACCGGCGAGATGGCTCACAAGCAACTTTTGGACGGGTCCTTGGTGATGTCACCTGAGGTCACCGACTGTGACCCCTCCTCCAGATGCGGTCGATCCTCTGCAGTGAACCCGGCACCCAGGCAAGGGCGGACACACACCGGGTTCCCGCTGATCGTACCTTTCCACCCTGGCCGTTGTCTGATACCTCTCACCGACTCGTGAGAAGCGTACCGCTTCCAGGGTCTCGTTACCTCGGGTGGCGTGTGTCTCCTGCCTTAGCGAACCTGTCCCTTTTTATCCCCCTGCTGGGGTATCGCCTGTCCATCACTTCAAACAGTTCAAGGTTCAAAGGGGGGAGCCGCTCCGGACAGCTCTCTCTCCCACGTCCCTTCATTACACATCTCCAGACGCTGCTCCATTGTTCCTTATCTCTCCTTCCCCTGAGGGCAGGTGGCAGACCACTTGCTGATGTCACTGATGCTAACCCAGGCCAGCAAACATCTTAATTTTATGCAACACACATCAAAGTTGCTGGTGAACGCAGCAGGCCAAGCAGCATCTCTAGGAACAGGTGCAGTCGACGTTTCAGGCCGAGACCCTTCGTCAGGACTAACTGAAGGGTCTCGGCCTGAAACGTCGACTGCACCTGTTCCTAGAGATGCTGCTTGGCCTGCTGCGTTCACCAGCAACTTTGATGTGTGTTGCTTGAATTTCCAGCATCTGCAGAATTCCTGTTGTTTGATCTTAATTTTATGTGTATTCTCGTCACACACCTTAATCAAGAAGGAGAAAGCATACGTAAGATTTAGGAAGCAAAGATCAGTTCAGGCTATATCGTAGCCAGGAATGACCTTAAGGAGCAACTTAGTGGAGCTAGAAGGGAACATGAGAAGACCTTGGTAAGTAGGGTTAAGGAATACTCCAAAGTATTCTTCATGTATGTGAAGGATGGGAGGATGACAAAAGTGAGGGTAGGACTAATCAGTGATAGAAGAGGAAACATTTGCCCTAGGTCAGAGAAGGTAGTGAAGGTCCTTAATGAATACTTTGCTTCAATATTCATCAGTGAGGGGGATCTGTTTGAATGTGAGATTAGCATAGAACAGACTAATGTGCTAGAGCATGTCAATGTTGTGAAAGAGGCAGTGTTGGATCTTTTAAAAAATGGTAGAATAGGCAAGTCCCTGGGGCCAAACATAATATACCCTAGGTTACTCCAGGATAAAGAAAGATATTGCTCTGTCATAGACAATCGTCCTCCTTGGCCACAGTAGTGGTACCAGAGGATTGCAGTATGACTATTGTTCAAAAAAGAATTGTAGACCATTGAATCAGTGGAGGGCAAACCAGTGGCAAGGCTTCTTAGGGACAGGACTTACAGGCATTTGGAGAAGCATAACCTTGTTAGAGATAGTTAGCATGGCTCACAAGTCTGACTGAGTTTTTAGAGGAGGTGACAAAACAACTCGCTGAAGTTAGAAAGGTGGATGTGGTGTATGTGGATTTTAGTAAAGCATTTCACATGTTTCACCATGGTAGGCTCACTCAGAATGTCATGAGGCATGGGTTCCAGGGAAAACTTGGTTGTGTGAATTCGGAATTTCTTTGTCAACAGGAGGCAGAGGATCATAACAGATGGAGTGTTTTCTACCTGGTGGTTGAAATCTCGTGGTGTTCTGCAGGGAACTGTTCTGGGAGCAAATGATTTTCTGGGATTTTTGGTTTACTGGTGCAGCAGGCTGTCAATAAGGCAAATGAAGGGATTGAATTTAAGAGCAGGGAGGCTATACTGCAACTGTACGGGGTACTGGTGAGGCCGCATCTACAGTATTGCATGCAGTTCTGGTCTCCTTACTTGAGGAAGGATGTACTGGCTTTGGAGGCAATGCAGAGGAGGTTCACCAGGTTGATTGCAGAGATGAGGGGGTTAGACTATGAGGAGAGATTGAGTCACCTGGGACTGTACTCACTGGAATTCAGAAGGATGAGGGGAGATCTTATAGAAACATATAAAATTATGATAGGGGTAGATAGGATAGAGGCAGGAAAATTGTTTCCACTGGTAGGTGAGACTGGAACTAGGGGATATAGCCTCAAGATTTGAGGGAGTAAATTTAGGATGGAGATAAAGAGGAACTGCTTTTCCCAAAGAGTGGTGAATCTGTGGAATCCTCTGCCCAATGAAGGCTACCTCAGTAAATATATTTACGACAAGGTTGGATAGATTTTTGCACAGTAGGGGAATTAAGGGTTGTAGGTGGAGATGAGTCCATGGTCAGATCAGCCATGATCTTATTGAATGGCAGAGCAGTCATGACAGGCCAGATGGCCTACTCCTCCTATTTCTTATGTTCTTATTCCTTGGATGAAGAACTGGAAGGGTGAGTTAGTAATTTGGGAGGTTGTGGTGTTGTGGATAGTTTAGAATGTTGTCAAAGATTCCAGTGGAAAATTGATAGGATGCTGAACTGGGCTGCGAAATGGCAGATGCAGTTCAATCTGGAAAAGTGAGAAGTGATTCACTTTGAAGATCGAACTTAAAGGTGGGTACAAGGTTAATGGTAGGGTTCTTAGTAATGTGGAGGAACAAAGGGATGTTGGGCTCTAAATCCATAGGTCCCTCTGAGTTGCCACACAAATTGATAGTGTGGTTAAGAAGTCATATGGAGCGTTGGCCTTCATTAGTAGAGAGATTGAGTTCAGGAGCTATGAGGTAGTGCTGCAGCTTCTATCAAACTTTGGTTAGACCACTTTTGGAGTTTTGTGTTCAGTTCTGGTCACCTCATTACAGGAGGGATATGGAAGCCTTAGAGAGGGTGTGTGAAGATTTACCAGGATGCTGTCTGGATTAAAGAGTATGTCTTATGAGGAGAGTTTGAGGGACAGCCTGTGCCTTTATCTCAGGGCAGCAATGGCCAGTACCAGAGGATGTTCATTTATGGTGAGTGGAGAAAAATTTACAGGAGATGTCAGAGGTAAGATTTTTCACACAAAGAATACTGGGTCCCGGGAACATGATGATAGAGGCTGATACAATAGGAACATTTAAGAGTCTGTCTAACACAGATGTAAGAAAAATGGATATTTGTGGGTTGTGTAGAGGGCAAGGGTTAGATTGATCATGAAGTAGGTTTATATAGATTGGCACAACATCATGGTCCAAAAGACCTTTACTGTAAAAACATAGAAACATAGAACAGTACAGCACAGTACAGTACAGGCCCTTTGGCCCTACCCCCAGATCCCTCTGCTGCTCCACACTACCAAGTATCCTGCCATTTACTTTGTACTCTGCCTTGGAGTTTGTCCTTCCAAAGTGTACCACCTCACACTTCTCCGGTATGCTGCACTCTTCCTTGTATGATCGAGAGCATTTTCACTTCTCGTAGGATGGTGGCACACTTGGAAGCAGCAGCTTTTTTGGGTTCCAAGCAAAGGGGCAATTGTTTGTCCTTTGCCTTTTTTACAATTGCAACTCGCTGTAGGATATTAAGAACATCAAATTTGGTAGGTCTACTCCACTAGTGAGTTGCTAGATAGCATTAGAGTTGGACTTATTGCACACTGTGTTGCAGCCTGCTTCAGCTACCCAGGCAGGGCATGATCCAACAAACAGTGGAAATGATTGGCCTTGTGATGGTGTGGAAGACCCTATTGGACATTGGGAATGAAGAATACTGAGAGTCTGATTCGCGAGTTCATTAACGAGATCATCACTAGGGCCCCGGTTGTTCAGGATAACTGGCTAAGGATCTGACTGTGTGTCACTGGGTTGGGAGCTGGCCCCTCCCATCAGTGTTGCTGTCCACTGTTTGCTCACAGCAGGACAAGCATAGGCCATAACACTTGGGGACTTGGGCTATATTATTATTTGTTTGTATATTTTATACTGCATTTTTTCCTGCTATGATAATTATAGATACCCTGTGTGACTGTTGGGACTGTGCTTTGCACCTTGGCACCAGAGGAACACTGTTTTGTTTGACTGTATTCCTATGTTTGGTTAAATGACAATTAAAGTTGAACTTGACTGCTTGGGTCACAGCCCTGGTAAAGAGGCTCCAATACACAGGATTGCAAAGGTCTGAAGAGGCTTGTCAACTTTTTCATCTCCATTAGAATTCTTTCCATGGTTGAGGGTGCTTCAAGATGATGGTTTCCATCAGTAAAGACCCTGACCATCTAGGGTATGTCCTCTTTGCATTACCATCATCAGGGAGCCTGAAGACTTACACTCAATGATTCAGAAACAACTCAAACAATGATTCAGACAATAAGTCTAGTCAAGAAGAAAAGAAAAGCTTACAAAAGGTTCAGAGAGCTAGTTAATGTTAGGGATCTAGAAGATTATAAGGCTAACAGGAAGGAGCTTAGAAAGGAAATTAGGAGAGCCAGCAGGGGCCATGAGAAGGCCTTTGCGGGCAGGATTAAGGAAAGCCCCAAGGCATTCTACAAGTATGTGAAGAGCAAGAGGATAAGACGTAAAAGAATAGGACTTATCAAGTGTGACAGTTGGAAAGTGTGTATGGAACTGGAGGAAATAGCAAAGGTACTTAATGAATACTTTACTTCAGTATTCACTATGGAAAAGGATCTTGGTGATTGCAGTGCTGACTTGCAGCAGACTAAAAAGTTTGAACATGTAGATATTAAGAAAGAGGATGTGCTGGAGCTTTTGGAAAGCATCAAGTTGGATAAGTCACTGGGACTGGATGAGATGTACCCCAGGCTACTGTGGGAGGCGAGGGAGGAGATTGCTGAGCCACTGGCAATGATCTTTGAATCATCAATGGGGACGGGAGACGTTCCAGAGGATTGGAGGGTTGCGGAAGTTGTTCCTTTATTCAAGAAAGGGAGTAGAGATAGCCCAGGAAATTATAGGCCAGTGAGTCTACTTCAATGATTGGTAAATTGATGGAGAAGATCCTGAGAGGCAGAATTATGAACATTTGGAGAGGTATAATATGATTAGGAATAGACAGCATGGCTTTGTCAAGGGCAGGTCATGCCTTACAAGCCTGATTGAATTTTTTGAGGATGTGACTAAACACATTGATGAAGGAAGAGCAGTAGATATAGTGTATATGGATTTCAGTAAGGCATTTGATAAGGTACCCCATACAAGGCTTATTGAGAAAGTAAGGAGGCATGGTATCCAAGGGGACATTGTTTTGTGGATCCAGAACTGGCTTGCCCACAGAAGGCAAAGAGTCATTGTAGACAGGTCATATTCTGCATGGAGGTTGGTGACCAGTGGTGTGCTTCAGGGATCTATTCTGGGATCCTTACTCTTTGTGATTTTTATAAATGACCTGGATGAGGAAGTGGAGGGATGGGTTAGTAAGTTTGGTGATGACACGAGGGTTAGCGGTGTTGTGGATAGTGTGGAGGGCTGTTAGAGGTTATGTGGGACATTGATAGGATGCAAAACTGGGCTGAGAAGTGGCAGATGGAGTTCAACCCAGATAAGTGTGAAGTGGTTCACTTTGGTAGGTCAAATATGATAGCAGAATATAGCATTAATGGCAAGACTCTTGGCAGGGTGGAGGATCAGAGGGATCTCGGGGTCCGAGTCCATAGGACGTTCAAAGCAGCTGCATAGGTTGACTCTGTGGTTAAGGAGGCATACAGTGTATTGGCCTTCATCAATTGTGTTAAGTTTAAGAGCCGAGAGGTAATGTTGCAGCTATATAGGATCCTGGTCAGATCCCACTTGGAGTACTGTGCTCAGTTCTGGTTGCCTCACTACAGGAAGTATGTGGAAACCATAGAAAGGGTGCAGAGGAGATTTACAAGGATGTTGCCTGGATTGGGGAGCATGCCTTATGAAAACAGGTTGAGTGAACTCGGCCTTTTCTCCTTGGAGTGATGGAGGATGAGAAGTGACCTGATAGAGGTGTATAAGATGATGAGAGGCATTGATCATGTGGATAGTCAGAGGCTTTTTCCCAGGGCTGAAATGGTTGCCACAAGAGGACACAGTTTAAGATGCTGGAGAGTAGGTACAGAGGAGATGTCAGGGGTAAGTTTTTTATGCAGAGAGTGGTGACTGCATGGAATGGGCTGCCGGCAATGGTGGTGGAGACGGACACGATAAGGTCTTTTAAGAGGCTTTTGGATAGGTACATGGAGCTTAGAAAAATAGAAGGCTTTGGGTAAGCCTAGTAATTTCTGGGGTAGGGACATGTTTGGCACAACTTTGAGGGCCGAAGGGCCTGTATTGTTCTGTAGGTTTTCTATGTTTCTATGTTAACTTCTTTCCTCTGCCTTGAGATTTCTGCACAGTTCATGAACCTATAAACATGACTTTGTTTTTTTTTTGTATGATTTATTTTGAAATTTGTGTTTTTTGTCTTTTCGCTGTGCTACAAAACAACAAACTTCATTTTATATGACAGTGAGAATAATTCTGATTCTGTAACTTATTCTTACTTTTGTAATTTATTCTTACTTTTGTAATTTGTGTTCTTTATGTCTTTTCGCTGTGCTACAAAACAACAAATTTCATTTTATATGCCAGTGAGAATAATTCTGATTCTGTAGCTTATTCTTACGTTCAGTTGGATCACAGCTCATCTTTCTTTGTCACAAACAAGAGAAAATCTGCAAATGCTGGAAATCCAAGCAACACACACAAAATGTTGGGTCCCGAGGAAGGGTCTTGGCCCAAAACATCGACTGTACTCCTTTCCGTAGATGCTGTTTGGCCTGCTGTGTTCCTCCAGCACTTTGTGTGTGTGGCTTATCTTACTTTCTCTCTGATTGTCTCCCTTGGCTCTGTTGTTTTTAATAATTTTACTTTTAACAAATTTCCCTTCAGACTTTAATTGACTTTGAGAATCAGCCACTCTTCAGGAGATGATATGTGTTCTGACATTATCCTTAAATACTGTCTCTGGGTTCACTTGTTATTTCTCTTCATTAGACCTACTGAAGAGTGCAATCACCTTGAAAGAAATCATCAGCCCTTCCATATTTTGAAGGAATACAGATAGTCAGTACAGCTTGTTAATGCTGTCCTTGTCCCACACAGATGAGCATACCCTGCACTCTCGTTGTCTAAGAAAGGTACTGGAGATCGGTTTGGTGAGATTGGCTCATACATCTTAAGCCTCTCACCAGGTAAAGCTGAAACTCAAGCTTGGGCAACTTATGATCAAGGACATATAATGCAGCTTCACACAGCCTGAATGCGTTATGAACTGGTCCAGAATTTCCAAGCTGCTTCTGCCTGCTGCCCATGGACTCACTGTATTTGTACTTGTCTTCAGAAAGCTTTCTGGCAGCATCTTCAATGGTGAAGCCAGCTCAGACCTTGAAGGCTTACAGAAGGGGGTGATATTTTATTATGCAACTGGTTTAAGCCTAGAGAAATGCTGAAAAACAACCCAGCAGCTGATTAGGCTAATTCCATAAGAATTACTCAAGAGCGGACGGAGTTAAACCTAGTGCAGTGTCAGAAGCTGAGTTTCCCAACATAATTCCAGAGAACTGGAAATCACAGGATGCAAGTGTCCTCTCCATGAGAAGACCAGCAACAGAATAAAGCCAGGAAGAGCCCAGCACACCCAGATAGGAAGTATGCTATCTCAGCTTCAGGCTTTGAGAACCTCGTGATCTTCATAATTTGGGAGTTTATTCTGATTGATTGTGTGAAAGAATGCTTTTGATTCCAATAGATACTGTACAGATCAGCCAATTTTAAAGTCAATAGAAATTAATACTGGTAGACGCACTACGGGTGCGTGAATTGATAGAGCTCCTCGTGTAGCTGTTGACGGAAGTCAAAAAACCAAGTTATTGCTGCAGGGAAGCCAGGGTAAGTCTATAGAGAGCACAACAGCTCACTGCTTCAGGAGACAAGTAGGGCAGTAACTTCCCGGTGATGAGATGTGAAATGCTGAAAGTTGCAACGTTAGTAGACAGGGTGGTACAAAAGGTGTTCAGCATGCTTCTCTTCGTCAGTTGGTACTCTGAGTATAAATTTTGGTAGGTCATGTTGCAGGTGTATAGAACTTCAGTTAGGCCACCTTTGGGGTACTATGTGCAATTCAGCAACAGACAAAGAAAAGGGCTCCTGGCTCCATATGCCTTTTTTTTTGTCTGCTTCAACCTTTCATCCACCTGACTTTGTCTCCCAGCTCCTCCAACCTCCTCCCCACCCTAACCCTGCTCAATCTGCCCATCATCCTTCACCTCTCTTCAGGCCCACCAATCATTCACTAGCCCCTGTTTCACCAAATCCCCTCTCTTCTTTAAACCAGTTATTTCTCCTCACTGCCCTCAGTCCTCATGCAAGACTTCAACCTGAATTCTTTACAGTTCCTCTCTACTTATCACCCCACTCCCCCTCCCCATAGATATCATTCAACCTTCTGAGTCCCTCCTGTAGCTTGCTTAGAAACATAGAAAACCTACAGCACAATACAGGCCCTTCAGCCCACAAAGCTGTGCTGAACATGTCCTTACCTTAGAAATACCTAGGCTCACCCATAGTCCTCTATTTTTCTAAGCTCAATGTACTTATCCAGGAGTCTCTTAAAAGACCCTATCATTTCCGCCTCCACCACCGCCACCAGCAGCCCATTCCACACACTCACCACTCTCTACGTAAAAAAACTTACCCCTGGCATCTCCTCTGTACCTACTTCCAAGCTCCTTAAAACTATGCCCTCTTGTGCTAGCCATTTCAGCCCTGAGAAGAAGCCTCTGATTATCCACATGATCAATGCCTCTCATTATCTTGTACACCTCTATCAGGTCACCTCTCATCCTCCGTCGCTCCAAGGAGAAAAGGCCGAGTTCACTTAACCTATTCTCATAAGGCATGCCCCCCAATCCAGGCAACATCCTTGTAAATCTCCTCTGCACCCTTTCTATGGTTTCCACATTTTTCCTGTAGTGAGGTGACCAGAATTGAGCACAGTTCTCCAAGTGGGGTCTGACCAGGGTCTAATATAGCTGCAACATTACCTCTCGGCTCTTAAACTTAACACAATTGATGAAGGCCAATGCACCGTATGTCTTCTTAGCCACAGAGTGAACCTGCGTAGCAGCTTTGAGTGTCCTATAGACTCAGTCCCCAGGATCCCTCTGATCCTTCACACTGCCAAGAGTCTTACCATTATTGCTATATTCTGCCATCATATTTGACCTACCAAAATGAACCACCTCACACTTCTCTGGGTTGAACTCCATCTGACACTTCTTAGCCCAGTTTTGCACCCTATCAGTGTCCTGCTGTAACCTCTGACAGCCCTCCACACTATCCACAACAACCCTCAACCTTTGTGTCATCAGCAAATTTACTAACCCATCCCTCCACTTCCTCATCCAGGTCATTTATAAAAATCACAAAGAGTAGGGGTCCCAGAACAGATCCCTGAGGCTGGTGACCAACCTCCATGCTGAATGTGACCTGTCTACAACCACTCTTTGCCTTCTGTGGGCAAGCCAGTTCTGGATCCACAAAGCAATATCCCCTTGGATCCTATGCCACTTTATTTTCTCAAAAAGCCTTGCATTGGGTACCTTATCAAATGCCTTGCGGAAAGCCATATACACTACTTGTTAGAGAGTAAGGCTATCCTGCTAATTATTAACTATGACCTGTATATAGTCGAGCGTGGGAGGAGTGGCTACATAAATGGAAGGAAGGGTGGGGGTGAAAAAGAAATAAAACAGGCATGTTTATGTCTCTAATGATGTTGCAAAGCTCTTCTCAAACAATAAGTTGGGCAGCATCTATGGAGGAGAATAAACATTTGATGTTACGGGCTACGGGAAGGAGTTCAAGCTGGCAGGTGATAGGCGAGGGGAAGATGGGTGGGTGGGGGAGAGGGGGTTGAAGTGAGTAGCTGGGATCCCTTTCCTGATGACAGTTTAATTGACCCACTTGCATGATAACATCTCCAGCAGTATCTACTCAGTACTGAACAAATGTTGTTAAAATCACTGGAAGTCTAACTCAGAGACGGGAATGGTATGAAGAAGTCACTGGTGATTCCTTCAGAAGCATTCAGAATGAGGTGAGAGTAATCTGAGAGTAACAGTGGGAGACGCAATCAGTAGTAGGGGGTTAAATTGCCAAGTGGGTGATAGAACTGGGCCTGTAAGGAATTGAAATTGATTTCACCCGTGGTTGAAAGAGTATCTTTTAGATTATAGTATGTTTTTTTGAAATGGGTTTGTATGAAGTGGTGTGAAATACAATTTTTATTGATTTGGCTGCACTTGCAAGCACTGCATTCTGATTGGCCATTTGTTTAATATGGTATGAGAGTGTTGGTCAAGTTCCAGTCTCCACCTGGGTGCAGGTTTTGGGTTTCCTTTACTTTCACAGGATGTGGACAACTTTAGCAATGCCAGCATTATCGCCTACTCCTACTTGCCCGTAAATGAGCAGGTGAGAGTCACCATGTTAGTGACTTACTTTGTTTGCTGTTCCTTTTTTTTTGAGTCTTGTAGCGCATTGGGCAGCGTTTTTGCTGTTGCCATGGCATTGGACTGCTTTTCATGAAGCTGAGTTGTTTCCCAGCCCTGCACGGATGGAAAGTGTGCAAAGAGCCGGCCGGATTCGAATCCTGGACCATTTACATCGAAGTCCGGTGCTACTGCCACTACACCACCCACGGCTTACATTAGTGGTTTGGGAGACAAATAAAGGGTGGCAACACAGGTAAACAGATTGGTGAAGAAGGAATTTGACTTTCTTAACTTCATCAATCAGGACATTTGAATGTAGAATTTTGGACCTCACGTTCCATGTACGAGTCTTTGGTGATTCAATACTTGGAGCATTGTATGCAATTCTGATTACCGGCTTTCAGAAGGATTTCAGTAAGCTGGAAAGGGTAGAGAAAAAAATCAGAATCAGGTTTAATATCACTGGCATATGTCATGAAATTTGCATAGACTCATTTTCCCTGCAGTGCTGAGGGGTGATCTTATAGAGGTATATAAAATCAAAAGAGGCAGAGATAGGGGATGGTCACAATCCTTTCCTCTAGATTGTAAAACGAGAGGATATAGATTTAAGGTGGAAAGGGAAAGATTTAGAAGAGCACATTTTTCCACACTGAGGGTAGTGGGTATATGGAATGACGTACCAGAGGAAGCTGTATATGTATGTACAATTACAAACAATATTTAGAAGACATTTGGACAGGTACATTGATGGAAAGGTTTAGAACAGGTATTCCCAACCTTTTTTATTCCATGGACCTGTACCATTAACCAAGGGGTCCATGGGCCCAGGCTGGGAACCCCTAGTTTAGAGGGATATGGACTGCAGACAAATGGGCCACTGTTAGCTGACAGTGTGGCTGGGGTGAAAATAAATGATGTTAAAAGTTCAAGCAAATCCGCTAATAGAAAGGTTGTGAGTGGTGGTAAAAATCTTCTGAGATGTATATATTTCAATGCTAGGAGTATTGCGGGGAAGGCGGATGAGTTGAGAGTGTGGATTGACACGTGGAATTATGACATTATAGCAATTAGTGAAACTTGGCTACAGGAGGGGCAGGACTGGCAGCTTAATATTCCAGGGTTCCGATGTTTCAGATGTGATCGAGGCAGAGGAGTGAAAGGTGGGGGGTGGGGTAGCATTGCTTGTTAGGGAAAATATTACAGCAGTGCTCAGGCAGGACAGATTAGAGGGCTTGTCTACTGAGTCCTTATGGGTGGAGCTGAGAAACAGGAAAGGTATGGCCACATTAGTGGGATTGTATTACAGACCACCCAATAGTCAACGAGAATTGGAAGAGCAAATCTGCAGAGAGATAGCAGGCAGTTGCAGGAAACATAAAGTTGTGGTGGTAGGGGATTTTTAATTTTCCATGTATTGATTGGGACTCCCATACTTTAGGGGTCTAGATGGTTTAGAGTTTGTAAAATGTGTTCAGGAAAGTTTTCTAAATCAATATATAGAGGGACCAACTAGAGGGGATGCAATATTGGATCTCCTGTTAGGAAACAAGTTAGGACAAGTGACGGAAGTCTGTGTAGGGGAGCACTTTGGTTCCAGTGATCATAACACCATTAGTTTCAATTTGATCATGGACAAGGATAGATCTGGTTCTAGGGTTGAGGTTCTGAACTGGAAGAAGGCCAAATTTGAAGAAATGAGAAAGGATCTAAAAAGCGTGGATTGGGACAGGTTGTTCTCTGGCAAAGATGTGATCGGTAGGTGGGAAGCCTTCAAAGGAGAAATTTTGAGAGTGCAGAGTTTGTATGTTCCTGTCAGGATTAAAGGCAAAGTGAATAGGAATAAAGAACCTTGGTTCTCAAGGGATATTGCAACTCTGATAAAGAAGAAGAGGGAGTTGTATGAAGTGTATAGGAAACAGGGAGTAAATCAGGTGCTTGAGGAGTATAAGAAGTGCAAGAACATACTTAAGAAAGTAATCAGGAGGGCTAAAAGAAGACATGAGGTTGCCTTGGCAGTCAAAGTGAAGGATAATCCAAAGAGCTTTTACAGGTATATTAAGAGGAAAAGGATTGTTAGGGATAAAATTGGTCCTGTTGAAGATCAGAGCGGTCGGCTATGTGCGGAACCAAAGGAAATGGGGGAGATCTTAAATAAGTTTTTTGCGTCTGTATTTACTAAGGAAACTGGCATGAAGTCTATGGAATTAAGGGAATCAAGTAGTGAGATCATGGAAACTGTACAGATTGAAAGGGAGGAGGTCCTCGCTGTCTTGAGGAAAATTAAAGTGGATAAATCCCCGGGACCTGACGGTGTTCCCTCGGACCTTGAAGAAGACTAGTGTTGAAATTGCGGGGGCCCTGGTGGAAATATTTAAAATGTCGCTGTCTACGGGTGAGGTGCCGAGGATTGGAGAGTGGCTTATGTTGTTCCGTTGTTTAAAAAAGGATCGAAAAGTAATCCGGGAAACTATAGGCCGGTAAGTTTAACGTCGGTAGTAGGTAAGTTATTGGAGGGAGTACTAAGAGACAGAATCTACAAGCATTTGGATAGACAGGGACTTATTATGGAGAGTCAACATGGCTTTGTGCGTGGTAGGTCATGTTTGACCAATCTGTTGGAGTTTTTCGAGGAGGTTACCAGGAAAGTGGATGAAGGGAAGGCCGTGGATGTTGTCTACATGGACTTCAGTAAGACCTTTGACAAGGTCCCGCATGGGAGGTTAGTTAGGAAAATTCAGTCGCTAGGTATACATGGAGAGGTGGTAAATTGGATTAGACATTGGCTCAATGGAAGAAGCCAAAGAGTAGTAGTAGAGAATTGCTTCTCTGAGTGGAGGCCTGTGACTAGTGGTGTGCCACAGGGATCAGTGCTGAGTCCATTGTTATTTGTCATCTATATCAATGATCTGGATGATAATATGGTAAATTGGATCAGCAAATTTGCTGATGATACAAAGATTGGGGGTGTAGTAGACAGTGAGGAAGGTTTTCAGAGCCTGCAGAGGGACTTGGACCAGCTGGAAAAATGGGCTGAAAAATGGCAGATGGAGTTTAATATTGACAAGTGTGAGGTATTGCACGTTGGAAGGACAAACCAAGGTAGAACATACAGGGTTAATGGTAAGGCACTGAGGAGTGCGGTAGAACAGCGGGATCTGGGAATACAGATACAAAATTCCTTAAAAGTGGCATCACAGGTAGATAGGGTCGTAAAGAGAGCTTTTGGTACATTGGCCTTTATTAATCAAAGTATTGAGTATAAGAGCTGGAATGTTATGATGAGGTTGTATAAGGTATTGGTGAGGCCGAATCTGGAGTATTGTGTTCAGTTTTGGTCACCAATTTACAGGAAGGATATAAATAAGGTTGAAAGAGTGCAGAGAAGGTTTACAAGGATGTTGCCAGGACTTGAGAAACTCAGTTACTGAGAAAGATTGAATAGGTTAGGACTTTATTCCCTGGAGCGTAGAAGAATGAGGGGAGATTTGATAGAGGTATATAAAATTATGATGGGTATAGATAGAGTGAATGCAAGCAGGCTTTTTCCACTGAGGCAAGGGGAGAAAGAAACCAGAGGACATGGGTTAAGGGTGAGGGGGGAAAAGTTTAAAGGGAACATTAGCGGGGGCTTCTTCACACAGAGAGTGGTAGGAGTATGGAATGAGCTGCCAGATGAGGTGGTAGATGCGGGTTCTTTTTTAACATTTAAGAATAAATTGGACAGATACATGGATGGGAGGTGTATGGAGGGATATGTTCCGTGTGCAGGTCAGTGGGACTAGGCAGAAAGTGGTTCGGCACAGCCAAGAAGGGCCAAGAGGCCTGTTTCTGTGCTGTAGTTTTCTATGGTTTCTATGGGACTAGTTTGGTCAGCATGGGTGAGATCAGAATCAGAATCAGATTTATTATCACCGGCATGTGTCATAAAATTTGTTAAGTTAGCAGCAGCAGTTCAATGCATTACATAATATAGAAGAAGTAAAACAATAACAATAATAATACTAAATAAATCAATTACAGTATACATATATTGAATAGATTAAAAATTGTGCAAAAAACAGAAATACTGTATATTTAAAAAGTGAGGTAGTGTTCACAGGTTCAATGTCTATTTAGGAATCGGATGGAATCAATTACAGTATACATATATTGAATAGATTAAAAATTGTGCAAAAAACAGAAATACTGTATATTTAAAAAGTGAGGTAGTGTTCACAGGTTCAATGTCTATTTAGGAATCGGATGGCAAAGGGGAAGAAGCTGTTCTTAAATTGTTGAGTGTGTGCCTTCAGGCTTCTGTACCTCCAACCTGATGGTAACTGTAAGAAAAAGGCATGCCCTGGTTGCTCGAGGTTCTTAATAATGGATGCTGCCTTTCTGAGACATCGCTACTTGAAGATGTCCTGGATACTTTGTAGGCTAGTACCCAGGATGGAGCCGGCTAAATTTAAACTTTAATTTAACATTAAACTTCCAATTGAACCTTAGCTGCAACAGTAGTATAGAGGAGGTTCCAAACAATCACAGGCCATTTGTCTACATCTTAAAATAACCTCTAAGCATTGTGGATTAGTTTATATATGTCTCATTGTCCTCTATCCTTCACTAGTGTGAATTAGTTTCTCTATGGGCCACGATGCTCCTTTAATAATCATGTACTCCTGATTTCATCACAGCTCCTAATGGAACTCTTTTTGTCTCCAAAGGCTCCAGGCTTATTGCCCAATTTATTTTTCAAGTGTTACTTCCTATTGAATACATCATCTTGAATTTGAGGAATTTAATCTACATGCACTTGCCCATTCCTGACCGTGCCGGTAATTGAAGTATGAGGTAACTTGGTGATAAATATTAAAATTAACAGATTTAGGAATTAACAGTAGGCAGAAGTAAATTATCTTTGTATCACTGATTCTGAAAAATTTTCCCCAGTTCTGCAAAGCACTCTCTCTCTCAGGTGAACTCTTTCTTCGTGACACTCAACATACTGACCAAAATAAGAACTCAGCATTGACTGAGAGTTGAATTTTGGGCACATCTGCACTCCATGGAGCATTACCTTTAACCACACACAAACAGCTAGAATAACCTGGTTGAATACAATCAGTGACCACATTTTTGGTACCTAATGAGTGTATGTTTGTAGTCTTCCCTGCCTGTTTTTCAGTTCCTGGCCTTGGTGTCTTTCTGAACTGGGGATGTGGCAGAGTGAATAAGGAGAAGCTGTTCTACAAGCAGAATGATCAGCAACTAGATGTATTCAGTAAATAACACAAGGGACAAATGAGGACCCAGGGGACCGCAGGTACTGGAATCTGGAGCAACAAATGAAAAGATCGAAGTTCAAAATAAATGTTTTATCAAAGTATGTAATGTTACCATATACTTGAGCTTCACTTATGGGGGGAGGGGAGAAAAAAACTATACAGAACAAAAAACTCTCCAGATAAAACTGACCACCAAGCAGTGTGCAAAAGAAGACAAACTGCAAATAGAAGTAATACTGAGAACATGAGTTGTAAAGAGTCCTTGGAAGTGACTCTGTAGGTCATAGAATCAGTTCAGAGTAGTGGTGGGTGAACTTATTCATGCTGGTTCATGATTCTGATAGTTACAGGGTAATAACTGTTACTGAACCTGGTGGTGTGGGTCTGAAGACTTCTGTACCTCTTGCATGATGGTAGTAGTGAGAAGATTTTTGAATTCTCTCTCCATTTAGAAAACAGTCTATCCTTTTATTTCTTGTACCAAAGTGCATGACCAAACACTTACCAGAACTGTTTTCCGTCTGCCACTTTTTGCCCATTCTCCTAATCTGTCTAAGTCTTTATGTAGCCTCTCAAAACTACCTGCCTTTCCATGTAGTTTTGTATCATCCACAAACTTTGTTGCAAAACTATCAATTCTGTCATCCACATCATTGACATATAATGTAAAAAGAATCGGTCCCAACACAGACCTTCTGTGGAACACCTGTAGTCACAGGCAGCCAACCAGAAAAGGCTCTCTTTACTCCCACTTTTTGCCTTCTGCCAATCAGCCAATGTTCTATCCATGCTAGAATATTTCCTATAATACTGTGGGTTCGTAGCTTATTAAGCGGCCTCATGTGTGACACCTTGTCAAAGCCCTTCAGAAAATCCAATTACACAACATGGACCAATTCACCTGTATCTATCCTGCTTGCTATTTATTCAAAGAATTCCAACAGATTTGTCAGGCAAGATTTTCCCTTGAGGAAACCGTGCTGACTATGGTCTATTTCAATATGGCTTCTAAATACCCTGAAACCACATCTTTAACAATCAACTCCAACATCTTTCCAACCACTGAGGTCAGATTAACTGGCCTATGATTTCCTTACTTTAGCTTCTTTCCATTTTTGAAGAGAGGAGTTACATTTGCCATTTTCCAGAACCATTCTAGAATTGAGTGATTCTTGACAGATCATTACTAATGCCTCCATAATCTCTACAGCCACCTCTTTCAGAACCCTGGGGTTGTTAGCAGCTGGTCACCTGGTTCAGGTGACCTAACTACCTTAAGACCTTTCAGTTTCCCCAAGAACCTTCACGCTAGTAATGGCAACTTCTCACACTTCTGACGCCTGACACTCTGGAACTTTCATCATACTTCCAGTGTCTTCCATGGTGAAGACTGATTTCCCGGGTAGCAGTCTGTCACCCCTCAATGCTATTCACATTATTTAATCCTTCAGTGATTTTTGGATGATAAGTGTCTGCTTAAATTTCTCACAACAGCGGCACAGTAGTGTAGTGGTTAGCACAACGCTTTACAGTACAGGCGACGCAGGTTCAATTCCCGTCACTGCCTGTAAGGAGCTTGTATTTTCGCCCCGTGACCGTATGAGTTTCCTTTGAGAGCTCCAGTTTCTTCCCACACGCCTAAGATGTACTGGTTGGTGGGTTAATCGGTTGTTGTAAATTGCCCCTTGATTACGCCAGGATTAAATTGGGGGTTTGCTGGGTGGCGTGGCTCGAAGGGCCAGACAGGCCTACTTCATGCTGTATCTCAATAAGTAAACAAATAAAATGCTATTTCCTAATTAATCATTGTGTATTCACTCCTTTGGACTGGCAGTTTGGTTGAACATTCCAAAAACACTGCAAAAGTATTAAACCTTTACCAGCCTTTGGTCTGAAAAAGCCATCATGGTAAAATGCTCAATATTGGTGTTAGAACATAGAACATAGAAATTTGCAGCAGATTATAATGTTGTGCCGACCATATAACCTACTCTAGAGACTGTCTAGAATTTCCCTAGGCATGAACGTTGTTGCTGAACGTTGCTGAGAATGGAATCGCACTGTGTAAGATTTGTGAAAATACCTTCACAGTCCATTATTCTTCTGAGGCAGTTCCTTAATATGGAGTGTGTCTTGCTTCTCTGATTTTATAGGTACTGAACCCAGGTCAGTATGGTTACGTAACAGTTAGTGCTGCTGATACGCAATTCCAGGGACATGGATTTGATTTTGTCTGTGTGCAGTCGACATGTCTTTGCTTGCTCCTGCAACACTTCGATATAAGATTGTAAGTTAACAGGCTGCTGTAATTATCCGAGAATGTAAGTGGGTGGCAAAAAGAATGAGAGAGGCGCTGATGAGCTTGTGTGAAAAATACTTAGTTACAAGAGAAGTAGGGGGAGGGAGGATGGGATTGTTTCCCTGTCCCAGTAGACTAAATGATCTCATTCTGTGACATTATAAGCACAATATAAGGTGCATGTTGCACAGATGGAGCAGGAGGCTCATGGCAGGACGCGTGGCTGGGTAGCTTGTGATGTGATACACCCTTTCTGTAACTTATGCAGGGCCGCTCTGTCCTAGCACATGGCCTGCAGGTTTTTGATACTGAACACAGAATGCTCCTACTCCACACAAACCAATGGAGGAACTGCGCAGGTCAGCAGCATCTACGAAGGGGAAATGGAGAGTTTATGTTTCTGGTGGAGACCCTTCATTTGGACTGAAAGATAGCGGGGAAATAGTCCATATAAAAGAGGCAGAGGGAAGGAGTAGAGCAAGAGCTGATTGGTGATGTGTGGTTCCAGGTGAGAAGGCATGACAGACAGATGTAGGAGGGGGCAGAGTGGGACTGGTATCAGAAGTTGGGAGGTGATAGGTCTATGTGACCAAGGACTGAAGATGATGGAATCTAGTAGGAATGGAAGAGGGAGCATAGAATAAAGTGAGGGATTGGGAAAGAGGAAACAGTAGGAGGAGTGTGTGGATGATAGACAGATGGAGAGGGGGAGTGAAAGGAATGGGACAGGGTGATGGATGGGCCTGGTGGATGAGGAGAAAAGTGAATTGAATTTGAATTTTGAATTGATTTTATTTCTTATATCCTTCATGTACATAACGAGTAAAAATATTTACGTTACCTCTCCATCTAAATGTGCAATGTGCAATCATAGTAATTTATAATAAATAGAACTGTCAATGTAACAGAAATACAGTCAAATCAGTGAGAGTTAATCAATCTGGTAGCCTTGTGGAAGAAGCAGTCCTGGAGCCTGTTGGGTCTAGCTTTTATGCTGCGGTACCGTTTCCCCGATGGTAGCAGCTGGAATAGATTGTGGTTGGGGTGACTTGAATTCCAAATGATCCTTCGGGCCCTTTTTACATACCTGTCTTTGTAAATGTCCTGAATCATGGGATGTTCACAACTACGGATGCACTGGGCTGTCCGCACCACTCTCTGCAGTGTCCTGTGATTAAGGGAATAGTTAACAGAAGTTAGAGAATTCTGTATTCATGCTGTCTGGTTTTAGACAAACCAGGTGGGATATGAGATGCTTTTTGCTTTTCGCCTCAACCTGGCAGTAAAGGAGGCCGAGGAGAGACAGGTTAGTGTGGGCAAGGTATTCCTGGAAGTGGGAAGGAATGTTGTATTCCTTCAAGGAGATTTTGACCACATCCTTGAATCCTTTTCCTTGTCTGGGATAATAAAGTTCCAGAGCCATTTTGGCATCTTTATATTACCATATGGGGTGAGTCCTTGAACTATCACTGTACTCAGTGAATGCTTAAATTCTTACTGCCATATTGAAATCCTTGCATGACATTTCTGTCTTTACCTCTGCATTTCATTCAGTTTATCTGTCCTATGAGATCTCTTTTGTGGTATCTTTGCTTTCTCTGATTTGTTCCTGCTCATGGTTGATGTGACTTCAGTCGCCCAGATGCAAGCTTTGGAACAACTTCTATAAAGCCCACTGACTCTCCAGGCCACCCACCTTTTCAACTTGTTTCTCAGCTTCTCGCATTGAACTTCATAACTTCTTGTGTGGTTTGGTGTTACGTTTAGTTTCATGAAGTGCCTGTGGGATGCTTTACTATAACAAAAGTATGTATAGTATAAATGCAAATGGTTGCATAAAATAAAAAGGAAAATAGTATGCCTTTCCTCTGGAGGATTTTTACATGGTGAAGAGATATATGTGACGTGGGTTATTTAGTTTTCAAAGAAAAATTGGCTAATTAATAGCTTATTCACCCTGCTATATGTGTGCATGATTATAATTGGACAAGTTCAATTATGTGCTGAAAAATTCCATGCACTTTGATCAAATTGAAACAAAAAGGACTCGGGGATTTATTTTGCAAAACTCTGTTCTGTAGCACTGGCCACTTGATCATTTACTGCTAGTAATATCTGTGTGATTAGGCTGCTAAATGTGTTCAGCAAAGAATTAAAGGCCATTTTAGATGAGAGAAGAAGCAATGCTGGAATGACCCATTTTATTTCTTGACAAGCTCTGAGGGGGAAAAGCTTTCTTTATACAATTGCAGTGATCAATATTTAGATTTTGGCTTGGAACCTTTTATCTCTTTGAATATTTGCCCAAAACCTAACACTGCTTTGATCTGTGAACTATTTTGCTTCAGTAGCAAACCTGAAATCTTTGATTACTTTAGGTTAGTCATGCAGATGCTTTTAGTTTTATACCAGGGATCAAATTGTTCATTAAATAATGCATAAAAATAAGAGTAAAGGCATCCAATTTTAAAATTCCTTCCAGCAGTGGTCAATATGGAATTTATGTATGGTGTGCAGCAGTTACTGCTATTGCCAGATGTTTGATTGTAAGCTGATGTGGAACCCACTTGGTTACCTGTGAAAAAGTGTTATAAGATATTTCGGATGTGCGCACACAGTGTATTAAATATTTTTAATCAGACATTGCATTTGAGCACAAATCTATCATTGCGGATGTTTGGATATCCAAAAATGGATATTTTTGAGGCTAATGCCTCAAGCAACTCTTTAGAAAGAATACCATCTCAGTGATGATGATGTAACCAGTGTGTTTGACAGCCAAAATATCTGAAATTCAAACTTGAGGTAACTTCAGTGTCAGATATTAAAGTCATTTAATTGTCATGTGCACAAATACATGTGTACACAGGTGAAATGAAAAATTTACTTGCAACAGCATCACAAGCACATGACATCATTTAAACAACATTCACAAGATACGCATGAAATGAACATAAATTATACATAATTTTTACAAGGAAACAACGAGACCAAAAAAAAAATTTCTGTCAGGTTTGAGACAAAGCTATCATGTGCCTTAACTCTGGTTCAGGGCAAGGCAGCATTTTTGAAAGGGCACACTCAGACTTTTTATAGAATTAGGAATTAGGTGCTGAAGAGATTTTGAACACAGCTGTTTCCTGGAATTTGATATCTATTATCATCATTAATATGCTTCAACAAGGTTCAAAGCAGCCAGGGTGGTCCTGGTATTCAAATCCCTCAGTGGATTTAAGCCCCATTCCCCATATCTGTAATCTTTTCTGGCCTCAGAGATATCTGTACACCTCCAGTTCTGACCCCTAGATCCCATTTATGATCTGTATGCCACTGGCTCCCATGTCAGTGCTTTGTGTCTGGAATTCCCTTTCAAAACCTCGCAACCTCTTTATAAGTCTTCCTTTGTTCAAGCTGTTTGATTGAAAGTCACCTCTGACTTTTGAGTCTAATGTCTTCTTGTGGCCTAATGCCGTGTGTCTTATCCCCCCTTGTGAATATTTTTGCAATTTGAAGTGCTCTATAAATGAAGTTGTTGTTGTTGTTGTCTGCCTTTTCCAAGAATTCAGTCTCAGCCTCTTTAGAAATTCAAACTGTCCTTCATTGTGCTTTCAGTTTCTAAATATTTTGGTTTCTCTAGACTGGCAGATATTAGGGAATATTATCTTTCCCATTAATGATGTGCAATTATGTACAACCGTTCATTTCACTTGTCTATCATTTTAAATGCTGGATTGACAGAAGGTGTTGGGCCAATCCTTGGCACTATTCTTTCAAATTAATCATTACATCTGTTTAATAACACTTTAACCATTTCTTCCTGATTTCAGATAATGTGTGGTAGTGTACTGGTGTAACTAGTGGAGCTTCAGGAAGTCACACTCACTCCTGCACTTTGATGCAGTTCATGTGGAGTTTGCATCTCCTCCCAGTCATTGAAAGGGTTTTCTCTGTCCCAAATGCCACATCCCAAAAGTCACTCTGTTTAGTAGTTGAATTGGCTGCTGTAAATTGCTCATAGTGTATAGGTGAGTGGTAGAATCTGGGAGAGATGGATAGGAATGTGGGGAGAATAAAATGAGGTCAGTTTTGGGCAACTGCTTGATGATCAGGTGGTCTTTGTGAGCAAAAGGGCTTGTTCCTATTCTGTATAACTCTGTGTGGGTTGAACTCACTTATTTGTGCATTTATTCTCTGTGAGACTGACAACTTCATCATTTATCTATCCCTTTGAGGACTCTTGACCTAACAACCTACCTCATTATGATCCTGCACCTTATTGTTTACCTGCACTGCATTTTCTCTGTAGCTGTTATAGTTTATTCTGTTATTGTTTTGCCTTGTTCTACCAATGAATTGTGCAATGACTTGATCTGCATGAGCAGTATGCAAAACAAGCTTTTCACTGCACCTTGGTGCCTGGGACAGTTATAAACTAATTCCAGTTCTATTAAGAAATGCATTGATATCATTCTTTTCATCTTTTCTAATTCCATTCCCACCTTGATAACCCTGAGGAAAATGGATTGGGCAATATTTTTGAGATTTTGTTGTTATTTCTTGTGAATTTGGCTTGTGTGTTCAATATTTGGTCCTATCATTATACTTCTAAGTTATTCATTTCTTTTTCCTTTTGAGATGTTAAAGGGCTAGTTTGTTCTGCTGACATGTAAAAATTAGATGGTTATGCACCTGCAGGATAGGATGTGGTAATCTAATTATATTCTGTCTCCAAAAATGTGGAACAGCAGTTGAAAAATGAGGAATTGCCTCATTGTGCACATTGTCCCGGTTGTCTGAGATGGATGGCCTTTTAAGGTAATCAAGCGGTCTTTGTCTCAAAATACCACTGTTGCTGGGCATGTGACTATGGGGGTAGCTAAAAAATTGTTTCCTGCGTACATGGCAAAAATGGTATTTAAAAAACTCTGTATCTCTGTGCTTTGGCAGAGAGACCTCTGGTATGGGCCCCCTGTCTATGCCTAAGGAGGGCTCTCTCTAGTAGCAAGTTAGTAATAAAAAAGCTTTTGCTTTATCCTCCGTAGTACTGTGTGTTCTTGCATCGGGTAACGGGTAATAATTAGAAGTAAGGTTTAGCAATTTGGCGAGCCAGCCAGGAGTCCAAGGCGAGGCATCCCCGTGAGATGGTGTTCAGTTATTGGCTCAGTGGCAATGACCTGAGACAGATGGGCCCACAAGGTAAGATTTACCTTGATCTCTCTCATTAATTGTCCATCTTGATGACACCTTCGTCTGGCGGGTAATCCTCTGACGAACTCCTGAAGAACCATTAAGATTACCCGAGTACTACGGTAAGCAGTGTGGGCTTGAGGATTCGCCCTGGGACTAGAAGAGTGGGTTTGGGGGCTCACCCCGGATAATAGTTAGAGGATTCACTGGAATAAGCTTACGATAATTTGCCTGTCTTGGACACCTTGCCTTAGACCAGCTGTTAAGAGGGGAAATCCCCCACGCGAAGGTCAGGACCCTGCAGTGGGTGCAGAGAGACACAGCACAAATTTAACGGATTATAGGAAAATGGGTCAGACCCTTGATAAGTCAGGACTGGACACCCCCTTGTTCACAATTTGTAAGGAGAATCCCAGGGACGAAAATGATTTCCATAAATTATCTGCGTCATTAAATAAGAAACTGGGAAATGGAGTGTGGCCATTAGGAGGGACCTGGGATGTGGAAAAATACATTCAAGCAGAGGAGGCAATGTGGAAACGAAATTCAGGGGAGAATTAGAAAATTTTAATGTCAACATGGAGAAAAATGGCCGAGGAATTAACCAATAAGTCTAGACAAAGTAGTTGGGAACACAATGCACGTAGAAGAGGGATTAGTGTATGTGACGGGGAAGGCAACCTCAAGCCATGGGAAGTATTGAAGTATCAGTGTGAGGAGCAGAAAAGGAGGGAGAAAACGGGAGAAGGAACTGGACGGGGACATGAGGGTGTTAATTACCCAGGTAAAACTGAGGTACCTCCGGACATGTCTGAGCTACCCATGTTGTTCCAAAATGAGACTGATGATACAGATGAAACTGAGGAGGATTGGCAAGTGCGCCCCACGGCCCCAGTTTACCCTCCACTCCCTCAGGCACAAGTGTCCCAACTACCACCTCCTTACTCATCTCAGAGATCTAATGGACAGGAGCAGGGACAGGGACTGGAGCAGTTTTGTGACGCTATAGCAGTGAGAACTAGAAGTCAAAGTAAGCAGCAGTCAAAGGAAAAACCCTCCTGGCTGCCAGTACCTAAAACCCATGCCCAATAAAGAAACTGCCTAGTAGGGGACGGCCCCTTGATAGACCCAGGTGAGGAATATGATGATGATGACCCCTTCGGACCTGCGGTCCCGAAGACAAGCACTCCACGTTTGCTCCTGACCCGAATTGTCCCCAGTCCCCATGGAAACGCCAAGGCTCCTACTCTGCAGGTTTATACCCCCTGGAAACCACATGAAATGTGCATGATTATGAGCAAGGCACCTAATCGTAAGACGAATCCTGACAATTTTATGGACTATATAATAGGTACCATTCAAATGTATCAGGCTGCTCCCCAAGATCTTTTCAGTCTATGTTGTATGGCTCTCACTCAAGATGAATGGACCAAATGGTACGAGGAGCTGGACAATCACAAGAGTTAGCAGGCGTTTTCAGACCGACCTTTGCGGCTATGCCATTGTGAATGACTCAGCTGTGGTCGTCAGCATCCTTACAACCTCCTGTCTCAGCACAAAAGGCAGAACTATTTGCCTTGACGAGAGCCTGTATATTGGCCAAGGATAAAGTGGCCAATATTTTTACTGACCCCCATTACACTTTCAGTGTGGCTCATGACTTCGGGCAACTGTGGGCCCACCGGGGATCCCTCACTTACACAGGGACCCCTATCCAGAATGCCTCGTATGTAAAGAACCTCCTCAGTGCCATCCTCCTCCCAAAACAATTGGCTATCACTAAGTGCTCAGCGCATCTGTCCGACTCCTCTACAGTTACCCAAGGTAATAATTGGGAGGACGGGGAAGCCAAATTAGCGGCACAGACTGCCACTTATATTGTCTCCACGGCAGAGAAATTGGCCTTGACCTGCGAGCCGACCACAACAACGAGGGGTATTCCAGACATGGGCACTGTACAACAACTACAGGGGGACACCCCTGATTCAGAAAAACTAATCTGGAAGACGCGTGGGTGTTCGCACTCTGCGTCGGAGAGCCTTTGGCTCACTGCAGTTGGCCAAGTATGTATACCTGATGCTTTGTTCCCAATGCTTATTGATTGCCTGCATACTGACACGCACCTTGGCAAGGAGGGAATGAGAAACATTTTAGTACGCACCTGGTGGCACCCTAGATTGGAAGAGACGGCACAAGAGAAAATACGATCATGTCTGACATGCCAACAAACAAACGCAGGAAAAGGAGTAGAATGTGCCCCAGGGAAAACCCCCTTGCCAAGTGGTCCTTTTGAATGCATACAGCTTAATTTTATCGAACTACCACGGGTATGCTGTTATAAGTATTATTTAGTGATTGTAGTTGTGTTCAGTAGATGGATCGGAGCCTTTCCGACCACCAATAATAAAGCTTCTACGGTGGTAAGGTTGTTACTTACAGAGATTATACCAAGATTGGGGCTACCCAGACAGATAAGTTCGGACAATGGTCCTCATTTTGTGGGAAAAATGAATAAAAGAGCTGTGCAAGGTGCTGCCCACTAACAGCAGTTTCATTGTGCCTACCACCTGAGGGCTGCAGGAGTAGTGGAGCGGGCTGACGGCACCCTGAAAAATAGGCTGGCTAAGTTAATGTCCGAAACCGGACTGAACTGGCTGAAGGTCCTTCAGTTAGCTTTGTACCATATGAGGATTATTCCCCATTCCACTACTGGAGTATCAGCAGCTGAAATTGTTCATGGACGTCCTGGAAGGACCCCATGGGATGCTAACACGTAGCCTCCCACCCAAATTGACCTTAATGTTATGGGGGATGAATTGCAAAGGTATTTCAAGCAATTAACATCCTCTCTAAAGTTTCTTCATTCTCAGGTGCAGGAGAAGTTTAAGCCACAGGAAAACCCAGAGGCAGAGTGGCCGGATTTGAAAATTGGAGATTCGGTACTGATAAAGGATTGGGAGCGCCCCAAGCTTGGACCCCGGTGGAAAGGACCTTTTCAGATCCTTCTCCAAACGCCCACAGCAGTAAAAGTACAAGGCCACGACCGTTGGATTCACCTGAGCGATTGTAAGCGATGGTCACCAGATGAAAAGTGATTGTTGTTGGACTTGGACTCTTTATGTTTGTACTGACTGATACTTTGGAAAGTAATCTCTTTTATGAAACGCATAAGCAATTATATGGTAATAGAACTGTATGTTACCCCTTAGCTCAATCTGTGAAGGCACTATTTGTGGCTAACCCATCTGAAAGGAGGTGGGAGGATTTAGTGGAAGAGGATAGGTCAGGCAGAGATTGTAAAGGTGATAAGGGAAGGTTTACAAAGAGGGAGTAGGGGACGGTGTGTGGAAAGTCTGAACGGTACCTCTGGGTGGACCTCTGAGAATTGGCAATCCAAGTGCTGGGGAGCTCAGTCCTGGCTAAAGGCACGAATGCAACGAAATGATGATTGGGAAGAGGGACGTTGGGTCACAAACTCTAACTGTACGGGCATCCAAAGCTACCCTTTCTGTTTCCGGGGATTAGGATGAAGGTGTGTAATTGCCAAAGTCCCTAAGAACATCCCCTGCATTGAAAAGCAGTGTCTGAATCAAGATTGCAGAATAAAACGAGGGAAGTTTTCATGTACCTGTACTCGAGAAAGGTGTGTTTCCCTACCCAAAGGGAGTCAGTATGTATGTGGTCATTGTAATGGGACCCACGTTTCTAGAGGGACAATATCACTGGCTTTGGCCTCAATATACCACTCTGAACATACCTGGTAGCAGAAAATATTTTCTTCTGGTAGTTCTACATGCTACCGGGCAAAGATCGGATATGTGTTCCTCCTTAACGGAACCTATACTACAGTTACCAATATCTGCCTCCACTGTTCGCAGTAGGAACGATTAGCCCTCTCACCGTTCCTTGCCCGCAGGAAGCTCACGTCTGACGATGACTGGTGGCTCGACCCATCAGTAAAGTATTTTGTGCAGATTATAAGATACTCTGGGATCAGCGGTAGGCTACAGCACGTTCTCCCTTGGGGGATCTGCAGAGGCCATATCTGCCAGGAATCGAAATCGAAACTACCTCATCTGTGGGCTGACGGCATTGGGGAACAGCACAATGGAGGGCCTGGAGGCAATCAACCAAGAAATGGCAGAACTTTGGCTTTACGCTCTGCAGACCTGGTATGCCGTGGACTACCAGTTAGCTCAGCAAGGAGGGGTGTGTGCCATAGTTGGGGATAAGTGCATCACTCATGTCAGGGACGAGTCCTATAACGTCTCTCATGCAATTCTAGAGATTCAGGAGCAGTTAGATAGTTTTAGGCAAGGGTCTGCCAGAGGAGAAGGGTGGCTCAGGTGGTTGCTAGGGGGATCATGGGGCTCTTATCTCCTGCATGAGCTAATCATTCTTGTCGTGATTATCATTGTGTGTTGTGTACTGTTGACCTGTTTAAACACTTGCTGCAAGGCTTTCGCTACCACATTAGCGGCACTGTTTTCAGCCCCAATTTAATTGAGTTATCATGGAATGATGAAAGGAGGGATTGAGATGGTAAAGGGCTAGTTTGTTCTACTGACATGTAAAAAATTAGATGTCAAGCTAAGTGCTGCTGGCTTTTGCACCTGCAGGATAGGATGTGGTAACCTAATTATATTCTGTCTCCAAAAATGCAGAACAACGGTTGAAAAATGAGGAATTACCTCATAGTGCACATTGTCCCGGTTGTCTGAGTTTGATGGCCTTTTAAGGTAATCAAGGGGTCTTTGTTTCAAAGTACCACTGTTGCTGGGCATGTGACTATGGGGGTAGCTAAAAAATTGTTCCGACGTACGTGACAAAAATGGTATAGAAAAACTCTTTCTCTGTGCTTTGGCAGAGAGACCTCTGGTATGGGCCTCCTGTGTGCCTAAGGAGGGCTCTCTCTAGTAGCAAGTAAGTAATAAAAAAGCAAACAACACATTTTAATTCCACATCCCATTCCTATTCTGACATGTCTATCCACGGCATCCTCTACTGTAAAGATGGAGCCACACTCAGGTTGGAGGAACAACACCTTATATTCCGTCTGGGTAGCCTCCAATCTGATGGCATGAACACTGACTTCTCTAACTTCCGTTAATGCCCCACATCCCCCTCGTATCCCATCCATTATTTATTTTTATACACACATTCTTTCTCTCACTCTCCTTTTTCTCCCCCTGTCCCTCTGACTATACCCCTTGCCCATCCTCTGGGTTCCCTCCCCCCTTTATTTCTCCCTGGGCCTCCTGTCCCATGATCCTCTCGTATCCCCTTTTGCCAATCACCTGTCCAGCTCTTGGCTCCATCCCTCCCCCTCCAGTCTTCTCCTATCATTTTGGATCTCCCCCTCCCCCTCCCACTTTCAAATCTCTTACTAGTTCTTCCTTCAGTTAGTCCTGACGAAGGGTCTCGGCCCGAAACGTCGACCGTACCTCTTCCTAGAGATGCTGCCTGGCCTGCTGCGTTAACCAGCAACTTCGACGTGTGTTGCAGTAATAAAAAAGCTGTTGCTTTATCCTCTGTAGTACTGTGTGTTCTTGCATCGGGTAACGGGTAATAATTAGAAGTAAGGTTTAACACTTTGCATGTCCATATTCGTATATTGACTCATCAGTGGCAACTGTAGTACATAGTTAAGTTGACAGATTTAGCATACTTTCTGATTACAGTGCATACCTAAGTTTTCAAAAATAAAGGCAACACCAGACAACTCGTAATGACTGATTTCTTCTTGGAATAGAGATGATTATAAACTAAAGCAAATAGCTGCAGATACTGGAGATCTGAAACAAAAACAGAAGACTAGAAGCACTCTGCAATTCGGCAGCATCTAAGAAGAGAAAAGGAGAGTCAGTGTTTCAAATGAAGGGATCCTTCATGAGAACTGAGTGGTTGAGAAATTGAGGATGTTTTGAGCGATAGAGAAAGTGCAGCAAGCCCCATTTTCTTCCCTGTGATACTGCAATCATTTCATATCACAAACATATGCAGAGTATAACAGTGAAGGTTATTAACGTTAATACATAAATGTTTATTTGCTTTATGCTTGTGTGTCAAGAGCTCTGTTGGTCTGTTTGCATGTGGTGTGGCAGTTCGGGGTACATCTTGGCAAAACTGAGGTGCTGCTTCTGGGCTGGTATTATTTTTCCTGGAGTGAAGACGCCCACGCACAGTGTGCAAAATGGACGTACCATGGGCGTCTGGGGGTAAAATGATTAAGATGTATGTAAGATGATAAATAAGTACAAAATACATTATGTGATGATTTAGAAAATGTTTAGAAATTACAATTTATAAATATTATGTAGTAGATAAGAATTCTCTTGTGTATTAATTCATTGATTTTTGCCTATTTGGTATATGTGAATGAGTGGGGCTAAAAGTACAAAATAGACCTCAGTATATCGCCCCGGGGGTGGGGGGGGGTGTTGGTTTGAAGACCCTAGTTGTGGTAGATGCTTGTGAAGTAGGTTGAGGGATGATTAGAATATTGAATGCCTCCCAGGTGCCAGGGTCAGGGACGTCTCGGATCGCGTCCACAACATTTTGGAGGGGGAGGGAGAGTAGCCAGATAACTTGGTACATATTGGTATTAAAGATATAGGAAGGAAAAGCAAGGAGGTCCTGAAGAGAGAATTTAGATAGATAGGCAGAAAGCTGAGAAGCAGGACCTCCAGGAAAGGCAAGCAGATGATAGGACAAAATTGCAGCCAGCAGGAGGAGTATCAGTGCATTAGGGATGCAGAATCAAAAAGAGTAGCAAATACAGTACTCAACATGTTATATCTCAATGCAGGGAGTATAAGAAATAAGGTGGATGATCTTGTTGCACTTTTACAGATTGTCAGATAGGATGTTGTGACCATCACTGAATAGTGGCTGAAGGATAGTTAATTAGGATCTGAATGTCCAGGGTTACATGTATATGGAGGGATGGGAAAGTACGCAGAGGGGGTGGCATAGCTCTGTTGGTAAAGATTGGCTTCAAATCTGTAGAAAGATGTGACATAGGATTGGAAGATGTTGAATCTTTGTGGGTTGAGTTGAGAAACTGCAAGGGTAAAAGGACCCTGATGGCAGTTATACACAGGCCTCCAAACATTGGCTGTGACACAGACCACAGATCACAATGGGAAATAGAAAAGACATGTCAAAATGTTACGATAGTCAAGGGAGATTTTAACGTGGAGGTCAATTGGGAAAACCAGGTTGGTAATGGATCTCAAGAGTGAATTTCTTGAATGCCTATGAGATGGCTTTTTAGAGCAGTTTGTCATTGAGCCTATTAGAGGATCAGCTGTACTGGATTGGGTGTTATGTAATGAAATGGAGGCGATTAGATAGCTTAAGGTAAAGGAGCCCTTAGGAGGCAATGATTACAATATGACTGCATTCAACTTGAAGTTTGATAGGGAGAAAATGGTCTGACATAGCAGTATTTCAGTGGAATAAAGGAAATTGCAGTGTTATGAAGGAGGAGCTGCCCAAAGTAAATTGGAAGGAGATGCTGGCAAGGATGACAGCAGAGCAGCAATAGCATGAGTTTCTGGGGAAAATGAAAACGGTGCAGGATAAATGTATTCCAAAAACAAAGAAATACTCAAATTTCAAAATAGTGTAATGTGGTTGACAAAGCTAATCTAAAAGCAAAAGAGAGGGCATACATCAAAGCAAAAATTAGTGGGAAAATAGAGGACTGGGAAGCTTTTAAAAGTGTATAGAGAGCAACTGGAAGAATCATTAGGAGCAAAAATATTATATACAAAAATAAGCTTGCAAACAACAGCAAGGTGGTTAGAAAAAGAATTTTCAAGTATATGAAAAGAGAGAGAGATGAAAATGGATATAGAACCACTAGAAAACGAGGCCCAAGAAATAATAACAGGAGACAAGGAGATAGCAGATGAACTAACTGAGTATTTTGCATCAGTCTTTACTGTGAATGACACCAGCAGTGTGCCAGATGTTCAAGGATGTGAGGGAAAAGAAGTATGTGCAGTAAGAGAGAAAGTGATCAAAAAGCTGAGAGATTTAAAGGTACATAAGTCACCCAGACCAGATGAGCTGCATCCTAGGGTTCTGAAAGAGGTACTGGTAGAGATTATGGAGGCATTAGTAATATCTTCCAAGAATTATTGGGCTCTGGCATGATTCCAGAGAATTGGAAATTTGCAAATGGCACTCTACTCTTTAAGAAAGGAGGAAGGCAGCAGAAAGAAAACTTTAGTCCAGTTAGCCTGACCTCAGTGGTTGGTAAATGTTGGAGTCGATTGTTAAGGATGAGGTTATGAAGTACTTGGTGACACGAAACAAGATTGGTCAGGGCATCAAAAGTTATGGCAAGAAGGCAGGTGTATCTGGAATAAGCCATAATGGAATGGCAGAGCAAACTTGATGGGCTGAATGGCCTAATTCTGCTTTTAAGATAGGACAAAGTCAGCCTGGTTTTCTTAAATCATGATACAAAGGTTGGGGGTGTTGTGGGTAGTCTAGAAGGTTGTCAGAGGTTACAGCAGGACATCGATAGGATGCAGAACTGGGTTGAGAAGTGGCAGATAGACTTCAACCCAGATAAGTGTGAAGTGGTTCATTTTGGTAGGTCAAATTTGAAGATACTGGTAAGACTCTTGGCAATGTGGAGGATCTGAGAGGTCTTGGGGTCTATGTCCATAGGACACTCAAAGCTGCTGTGCAGGTTGACAGTGTTGTTAAGAAGGTGTATGGTGTGTTGGCATTCATCAGCCATGGGACTGAGTTCAAGAGCTGTGAGGTAATGTAACAGCTATACAAGATCTTGGTCAAACCCCATTTGGAGTACTGTGTTCAGTTCTGGTCACCTCACTACTGGAAGGAGGTGGATACTATAAAGATGTTGCCTGGATTGGTACCTTATAAGAATAGGTTCAGTGAACTTGGCCTTTTCTCCTTGGAGTGACGGAAGATGAGAGGTGACCTGATAGAGGTGTATAAGATAATGAGGGTCATTGATTGTGTGGGTAGTTAGAGGGTTTTTCCCAGGGCTGAAATGGCTAACACAAGGGGACATAGTTTTAAGGTGCTTGGAAATAGGTACCAAGGGCTTATCAGGGGTAAGTTTTTCACACAGAGAATGGTGGGTGCATGGAATGCAGTGCCGATGGTGGTGGTGGAAGTGGATACAAAAGGGTCTTTTAAGAGCCTCTTAGGTAGGTACATGGAGCTTAGAAAAATAGAAGGCTATGCACTAGGGAAATTCCAGGCAATTTCCAGAGTAGGATGCATGGTCGGCACAAACTTAATGGATCGAAGGGCCTGTAATGTGCTCTAGATTTCTATGTTCTATGTTTAAGGGAAAATCTGCTCTTCTGAACCTGTTGGAATTTTTTTAGGAAATTACAAGTGGGATAGATAAAGGGAATGCGCTGGATGTTGTATATTTGGACTTTCAGAAGGCCTTTGACAAGAGGCCATGCATGAGACTGCTTACCAAGTTAACAGCTCATGATATTTTAGGAATTTACTAGCATGGTTAGAACATTGGCTTATTGGTCAGAGGCAGCGAGCAGGAATAGAAGGATCCTTTTCTGGTTGGCTGCCAGTGACTAGTGATGTTCCACAGGGGTTGGTGTTGGGACCACTTCTTTTTATGCTGTATATCAATGATTTAGATGATGGAATAGATGGCTTTATTGCCAAGTTTACAGATGATATGAAGATTGGTGGAGGGGCTGGTAGTGTTGAGGAAACAGGAAGGCTGCAAAAGGACTTAGATTAGGAGAATGGGTAAGAAAGTGACAAATGAAATACAATGTTGGAAAATGCATGGTCATGCACTTCGGTAGAAAAAATAGATGAGTAGACTATTTTCTAAATGGGGAAAAAATCCAAAAGTCTGAGATGTAAAGGGATCTTGGGCAGAACACCCCAAAGTTTAACTTGCTGGTTGAGTTGGTGGTGAGGAAGGTAAATGCAATGCATTCATTTCAAGATGCCTAGAACATAAGAGCAAATATAAGATGTTGAGGGTTTGTAAGACACTGGTGAAGCCTCACCTTGAGTATTGTGAACAGTTTTGGGTTCCTTATCTAAGAAAGGGTGTGTTGGCATTGGAGAGGATTCAGAGGAGGATCGTAAGGATGACCCCAGAAATGAAAGGGTTATCGTATGAGAACATTTGATAGCTCTGGATCTGTGCTCGCTGGAAATTAGAAGGATGAGAAAATTCTCATTGAAACCTTTCGAATGTTGAAAGCCTAACCAGAGTAGATGTGGAAAGGATGTTTCCCATGGTGGGGGAATCGAGAACAAGAGGGCACAGCCTCAGGATAGAGGGGCGTCTATTTAAAACAGGGATACGGAGGAATTTCTTTAGCCAAAGGGTGGTGAATTTGTGGAATTTGTTACCACAGGCAGCTTTGGAGGCCAGGTCATTTGGAGGATTTAAGGCGGAGATTGATAGGTTTTTGATTGGCCATGGCATCAAAGGTTACAGGGAGAAGGCCAAGGGAGTTGGGCTGAGGAGCGGGATGAAAAAACACAGCCATGATTGAATGGCAGAGGAGACTCAACAAGCCAAATTGCCTAATTCTGCTCCTATGTCTTACGGTCTTCCGGTTGTTCTGTGTAAGACCATAAGACATAGGAGCAGAATTAGGCCATCTGACCCATCGAGTCTGCTCCACCATTCAATCATGGCTGATCTTTTTCTCTGTCTCCTCCTCAACCCCAGTTCCCAGCCTTCTCCCCGTAACCTTTGATGCCATGTCCAATCAAAACCCTATCAATCTCTGCCTTAAAATAGACCAAACGAGCCTTAACAGCTGCATGTGGCAACAACTTCCATAAATTCAGCACTCTTTGGCAAAAGAAATTTCTCTGTATCTCTGTTCTGAAAGGACGCCCTTCTATCCTGAGGCTGTGTCCTCTTGTCCTAGACTCTTTCACTATGGGAAACATCCCTTCCACATCTACTCTGGTTAGGCCTTTCAACCTTTGAAAGGTTTCAATGAGATCACCCCTCATCCTTCTGAATTCCAGCGAGTACAGACCTAGAGCCATCAAACATTCCTCATATGAAAACCTTTTCATTTCTGCAGTCATCCTTGTGAACCTCCTCTGGACCCTTTCCAACGCCAGAACATCCCTCCTAAGATGAAGGGCCCAAAACTGTTCACAATAAGTATTATATTGTTTATCTGTGTAAATATATTATTCCTCACTGTACATACATGCACATTTTTGGACTTCGTGTGAAAAATTGGGAGCACTTAATAAAACACCTGCAGCTGCTATTGCAGTGGATGCCAGCTTTTTTTTTTAAGGAGACATAGTGCCCATACAAGACCTCTACATCATATTCTCTTACCTGGAAAACTGGGTTTTCGAAGCAGGAGGGGAGGAAGAAAAGAAACAAATTGAAATTAATAGAACAGCAATGTGTGGAGAAAAAATTGGGCTGGATATCTGAAATTATTGAATTCACTACAGAGTCATGAGAGAGAAGATCAGGAGCTGTGTCTTGAGCTGACATTGAGCATTGCTAAAATTATAGGATAGCTATAAATAGGCTGGTCATCAGTGGACAGAATAAGAGGGAGGGAGACTAGGTAAAATCTGTGTCCAATCAATTGTTAGCTGTCAGCTGTTTTCTATGTATCAATAACCTTCGTCCTGTAATTTGCATCGTTGCCATCAGGCTGGATAAATAGTCTGTGTATATTGCCTTGCAGCAATTTGTAACCTGTCGGGTTCCATTATAAGCTATAATTAGTTCTATGAAGACGCCAGATGGGCCGCTTTCTGCCGCAAGAGTGCTTGGTTGAGTTAACCTTTCTTTGCCTGCTCTATGCTGCTCTAGGTAAGGAGGTGTATGAATTGCAAGATTGCCATTGGTTTGTTAGGATGAACACTCACATGTAAATTCCATTTGAGAAAGCTGCTTAGCCTCCTGTCACCATGAAATATGTCAGACTCCTACCATGGGGTGCACCTGCGATAATTCTTCTCCTCAATCACCTCCACAAAATGACTGTGCTACAACTGAGGTTTGCAAACTGATAATGAACTGATACTTGATCACTGGAGCAATGGTTGATGGAGACCAAAAGTTTAACTCGTCAGCCAATAAGATTTAACCATCAAGAGGAAAGTGGGCATGAGACAGATGTCAGGAGAGTTGAAGAAACTGTATGTGGGAAGAGAAATACAGAAGTTCCTCCTGCTCAGTATAAATGCCATATACTCTTAATCACATGCCAATGATCAGTCATTCCCTTGATCTTGGAATAACATGTCTCTTTCTGTGACATTTTCGTCCTTCATTGATCCTTCTGATATCCTCTCTTCCATTGAAATACCACATTTATGATGGATTCAGAGGAGGATGTGTATGTCCTAAAGAAGTTGCACTTTGCTGCTTCCTAACCACTGCCTGAGCAAGGAATTTACTCCGTTTTCTTGCCAAGTCTGTAGGCCAAAGAAATAATTTTAAAATTTGCCTCTGTAGGGGGAGAAGTAGAGTACCAGAAGGAAATGCAGCTTCAGGTTTTCTGGAGCACAGTCCCTTCTTCCTGCAACTGTCTGGCTTGATATTGCCGTTCTCTCAGCAGTGGTCTCAAATCTCAAGCAAGGGTAGGTTTTTGGCTATCCATGTCTGCTTCACCATTTAATAGCATCACCGTGGTTGTTGACTTCAATGCCACTTGCCTGTATTAAGTGTTTTAATCTTAAATTCTGTCTATCTCTGGGTGACCAAGAGTCCATTTGTGTAAGAAATGTCTTGTCATTTCTGTCTGATTGGCTGATTGGCTGTTCACCTTTCAACTGAGCTTCTAACACAGGATTTCAGATATCAGTCAGGGGAAACAATTATTCCTGGTCTACAATTCTCTTTAGTTTGAGGTATGGCCCTGATCTGTCTAATTCGGAGTTAGAATCAGAATCAGATTTAATATCAATGGCCTTAGAACATTGAACAGGCCCAGAATGTTGGGCCAAGTCAAATAAATTAGTAATTAAATGGCCAACTAAACTAATCTCATATGCCTATACAATATCTATATCTCTCCATTTTGCTCACATTCATGTGCGCTAAATGTCTCTTAAAAGTCCTTAACTTATCTGCTTCTGTCACCACCCCAAGCAGTGCATTCCAGGTACCGACTTCTCTCTGTGCAAAAAAAAACTTGCCTCTCACATCTCTTTTATAATGAACCCTTCTTACCTGAATTGCATGCACTTTGTATTAGACATTCCAAACCTGGGGGAAAATAAAACATACCTCTCATAATCTTATAAACCTCTCACGGATTTGCCCTTAGCCTCTGCTGCTCCAGAGAAAACAACCTAAGCTTGTCCAACTCCTCGATCTCTCTAATCCAGGCAGCAACCAGGTAAGCCTCTTCTGCACCCTCTCCAAAGACTCAATATCTTTCCTATAATGGAGTAACCAGAACTGTATGCAAAACTCCAGATGCAGCCTAACTAGGGTTTTGTAAAGCTGCAACATAATTTCCTGACTTTTGGACTCAATGCTTCACCTAATAAAGGCAAGTATGCCATATGCCTCCTTAAACACCCTATCAACCTGTGTATCCACCTACCGGGAGCTAAGAACTTAGATACAATACCTCTCTGCTCTTCAACACTGTTCGGGTCTTGCCCTTGACGGTGTATTGTCTCTTTACATTTGACCTACCAAGGTGCAACACTTCACATTTGGTGGGTTAAACTTCATCTGCCGTTTCTCCGCCCATATCTGCAACTGATCTAGAATGCTGTTATCCACAACACACACCAATGTTATCTCATCTACAAACTTACGAAACCATTTATCTACATTTTTATCCAGGTCATTTATATACATCACAGATAGCAGAGGTCCCAGTATAGATCCCTGTGGAATACCACTAATCACAGACCTGCAGCGAAAACAAGTCCCTCCAGCCACCACTCTCTGTCTTCTATGGGCAAGCCCATTCTGAATCCAAACGGCCAATTCACCACTGATCTCATGCATCTTAATCTTCTGGATGAGCATCTCATGAGGGAACGTCATGAATTTTGTTGTTTTAGTGGCAGCAGTACTTTGCACCACATAATAATAAAAGAAATTATAAATTACATGAAGAAATATATAAAGATGTAGTGTAAAAAGAGAGCAAAAAAAGAAAAAAATAGTGAGATACTGAAACACACATCAAAGTTGTTGGTGAACACAGCAGGCCAGGCAGCATCTCTAGGAAGAGGTACAGTCGACGTTTTGGGCCGAGACCCTTCGTCAGGACTAACTGAAAGCAGAGCTAGTAAGAGATTTGAGAGGGGGATGGGGAGATCCGAAATGATAGGAGAAGACAGGTGGGATAGGGATGGAGTCAAGAGCTGGACAGTTGATCGGCAAAAGGGATACGAGAGGATCATGGGACAGGAGGTCTAGGGAGAAAGAAAAGGGGGGGGAACCAGGGGATGGGCAAGGGGTATAGTGAGGGGGACAGAGGTAGAAAAAGGAGAGAAGGAAAAAGAATGTGTGTATATAAATAACAGATGGGGTCCGAGGGGGAGGTGGGGCATTAGCGGAAGTTTGAGAAGTCATTGTTCACGCCATCAGGTTGGAGGCTACCCAGACGGAATATAAGGTGTTGTTCCTCCAACCTGAGTGTGGCTTCATCTTTACAGTAGAGGAGGCCATGGATAGACATGTCAGAATGGGAATGGGACGTGGAATTAAAATGTGTGGCCACTGGGAGATCCTACTTTCTCTGACGGACAGAGCGTAGGTGTTCAGCGAAACGATCTCCCAGTCTGCGTCGGGTCTCACCAATATATAGAAGGCCACATCGGAAGCACCGGACGCAGTATATCGCCCTATACAGTCCTTCCAGGTGAGGCGACACTTCACCTGTGAGTCAGCTGGGGTGATATTCTGCGTCCGGTGCTCCCGATGGGGCCTCCTATATATTGGCAAGACCCGACGCAGACTGGGAGTTCATTTTGCTGAACACCTACACTCTGTCTGCCAGAGAAAGCAGGATCTCCCAGTGGCCACACATTTCAATTCCACGTCCCATTCCCATTCTGATATGTCTATCCACGGCCTCCTCTACTATCAAGATGAAGCCACACTTAGTTGGAGGAACAACACCTTATATTCTGTCTGGGTAGCCTCCACCTGATGGCGTGAACATTGACTTCTCAAACTTCCGCTAATGCCCCACCTCCCCCTCGTACCCCATCCATTATTTATTTATTTATATACATACATTCTTTTTCTCTCTCTCCTTTTTCTCCCTCTGTTCCTCTCACTATACCCCTTGCCCATCCTCTGGGCTTCCCCCCAACTTTTTCTTTCTCCCTAAGTCTCCTGTCCCATGATCCTCTCATATCCCTTTTGCCAATCAACTGTCCAGCTCTTGGCTCCATTCCTCCCCCTCCTGTCTTCTTCTATCATTTTGAATCTCCCTCTCCCCCTCCCACTTTCAAATCTCTTACTAGCTCTTCCTTCAGTTTGTGCTCCACAGTATATCTGTGAAAATTCATTGGAGTCTTTGGTGTCATGCCAATCTCCTCAAAATCCTAATAAAATTATAGCTGATGTCATGCCTTCTTTGTAATTGCATCAATATGTTGACCCAGGATAGATCTTCAGACATGCTGCCACACAGAAATTTGTGTCTGCGCACCCTTCCCACTGCTGATCCCTCAATGAGGACTGGCGTGTGTTCCCTTGAGTTCCCCTTCCTGAAGCACACAATCGGTTCCTTGGTCTTACTGTCGTTGAGTACAAGGTTGTTGTTGTGACACTACACCACCAGCTAATCTATCTCACTCTGTACGCCTCTTGGACACCATCTGCCAAAAGTGTTTGTGTCATGCAGATTTATAGATGCCGTTTAAGCTCGTACCTAGCCAAGCAATCATGGGTGTGGAGAGAATAGAGCACTGGGCTAAGCACACATAATTGAAGAGTACCAGTGTTGATTGTCAGCAAGGAAGGGATGTTATTTACGATCCGCACTGACTGCATGATACTGCATCTTCTGCTAAGTTGGCTGAGCGCTTGGATGCAGTGCCCAATCTGGGTCCAAACAAGGGAGTAATTGTTTATGCTTTGTCATCTTTATGATCGCAAGGCACTGCTGGATTTTAAGAACACAGTGTACTGTGGCTCTACCCCATCAGCAAGTTACTTGACACCAGTGGAACTGAACTTGCTGTGCACCGTGTTGCAGCCTTCTTCAGTCACTCAGGGAAGTATGTGTTAGCGTTGGTGTGCAGAGGTGTTGCACAATTGAACAAAAGGTGAAAGTGATTGGCTTGGAAGTTTTTATTGTGATCGTAAGACTCTTTTGGGTATTGGTAATGTAGAATACTGCAAGTTTGATTCGCTAGTTCTTCAATGAGACTGATAATGGGGGAGCTGTGTGGCCTTGGCTGGGGCACGGTCTAGACCTTGATGCCTCTGGGTCACCTGTTTCAGCTGCTGGGAAAGGAGGTGCCGCAGCTGGCTGTGTGTCACTGGTTTCTGTTTAGCGTTGGGAGCTGGCCGCTCCCATCACTGCTGCCCTCCAGTGTTTGCTCCCAGTAAGACAAGCTGGATTGCATTTGTCTGTGGGTGCACTTGTGTGAAATGAACAACTGCTTTGGGCTATTCTTGCAGAAACATGGCTCCAGGACAAAATCCATGCACCATTAACCTACAGGCAATGACACTCAGGGACTTGGTACAAACCCTGATTTCTCAAGCTTCCAGTAATGCCCATCCACCTCTCCTCCACCATTTCTCTCTCTCACCTTATCTCCTTGCCTGCCCATTGCCTCCCTCTGGTGCCCCTCCCCCTTTTCTTTCCTAGCTTTCTATCCTCTCCTATTAGGTTCCTTCTTCTCCAGCCCTGTATCTCCTTCCCAGCTCTTTACTTCATCTCCGTCCTCCCGGTTTCACCTATCGCCTTGAGTTTCTTTCTCCTCCCCCCACCTTTTAACTCTTTGACTCTCAGTCCAGCTGAAGGGCCTCGGCCTGAAACGTGGACTGTACTCTTTTTCCATAGATGCTGCCTGGCCTGCTGAGCTCCTCCAGCATTTTGTGTGTGTTGTTTGGATTTCCAGCATCTGCAGATTTTCTCTTGTTTGTGAAAAAATAAGAGTAATCAGAATCCAGTAGTGCATGCAACATGAAGCACAGTGTTCCCCCAAAATGAGTCCACAGCCACGAGCCTCACTGATCAAACCTTGCAACGTGGATCCCAAGACTCCTGCACTTCCCTCCTAAAGCAGCTAGCAAGAGGGAGAGGAAGCCCTGTCAAACACAGGCAGACTGCACTGAACACATGCCTGCGCACCGCTCTTGTCTTTGTCAACTTCAACCTTGCTCGATGCCTCAGTGGGAGAGAAGCATGGGAGTTGATCATGAGCTGGCACCCCCCTTCCTGGCCTCTAGGCGGCACATTCTGCTCCTAAACTCATCAAACTTCTTCAGAGACAGCAAAGCAACAGATCGCTCAATTGGTCCAAAAACACACCGTCGAAATGTAAATCACAGGTTCCAAATGCATGCAGCTTAGCAGTAGAATCATTCTGCAAAGAAGTAGAAGTAGTTTTGTGAACTGTCTGTAGGATGTTGCCATTGGTTGTGTTGTTTTCTCATGTCACCTTGAATCCAGTGAATTTGTCACCATATCTTCCTGAAATATATATCAACATTATTTTACTTAATGGGACTTTTTTATTTCTAACAATTTGGTTCTTGAAAATTTCAGCACTTATCAGTTCAATTGAATTGGAATGCTTGCCTGCTTTTAAAACTTATTCAACCGTGACAAGAAAAAGGGTGTAAAAGGATTCATTTACTACAGGGACAAAATAACTAACTTGGTGCCCTGCTGGTTTAAGCATTTGTAGCCAAAAATAATGGATTGAGAATTTATTTTCATGCTCTTGGTTTTAGAGTCACAGACTATGTAAGCTACTGAACAGTATTTTACAATACATACCTTCAATCATAGTTCAACTGCTCAGCATTGATTTGGAATTATTTCTACTTCCGTGTTAAAACTTGACAAGGGAAATATGTTTTATGTGTGGTTTGATCCACATAGAATAGATTTCTAATAATAATAGACATTTTTTCTCCTTGTAGTCTGTGCTTTTTACTAAATAAGTTGCTTCTGTCCCCTTCATATTCTCCATGATTTGCTATCCATTCTCCTCTCCTGAAAACCTGGATTGCTTTATGAAACTGCAATGGCCACTGGATCATTTCAGTAATGATCTGACAGTCCAACTATAAAGTATCATGAATAAGTGACCAACCTTGACAAACCATGTCTAGTTTTGATCATCATCTGGCTTCTTGGGCCTTGGATGATACAGCATAGATATCCCCATTGATATTTAGCTCAAGGGTAAAGGTGAAGGAATAAAATAGACCGGACACTTCAGAGCATGTACAACAATTCATATGAAGTCACTATTGCGACCACAAAATCATTTCATCAAAATCTTGACTCTTAGTAGTCTCTTTCATGAAAATGTAGTGTAACTTGACAAACACAGCTGAGGCTAATTGCAGTACCGAGCTTGTATCATTTTGCACAAAATGGGTGAATGAAAATCAGTATGTTCAACCGTAGTTACTATTGTAATTAGAGGCTGTAAGTCCTTCAGCAATAATCTTTCTGCGATTAGGGCTCATGGGTAGTTCGAAGAACTGTGTATTTGTTGCTTTGGTATTCTCAATAATACAACCACCTGCACATTACATCTAATTAGCTGGAAAGTGGCTTGCTAGAATTAAATCCCGGGTTCATCAGTTCCGACTTCTGGGGCTTCTCTGGGCTGCCAACCATTGAGAATTTGAATACTCAAAAAAGGAAAGCTCTATTTTTGTGCTTTATTTTGTACTCATTTCCTGTTCCTGTTGCCTGGACAAAAATTAAACTGTTATTCTAACTCAGATAATGTTATGACCAGCTCTTATCTCAGTTGGAGATGCAATTTGTGCCCCCCACCCCCAGGGATGTAGGCAAGGCTCCGTTATTAGTGGACTGGTTATTTATGACCACCAAGTCCTATGTGAGAACTTGTTGATTTTGTAGGTATCCTAGCAACCAGCTTTCTAATGTAAGTAAATCACCTGTTGACATGGAAGTTGTGCCTTCTCTGTCTCCAATCATCCTTGGTTTGCAAACATCATGAACAAATGTACATTGCTCTACAAATTGTTAATTACATTGTCTGCTGTGATAGTTGCCAATCGCAGTACCCTATTGTTGTGAAATCTGGTTTCAAATGCTATCACAAGCAAGTCTGAGTGCAACGTACTTTGAATCATTTGATTATATTTAAACACAGTAAGCACACTGTTTACTGTGTAAAGTTCACGTGAGCAAAGAATTCCATTGTACCCTCATGTATATAATCTAATCTGAGTCAGAATACTAAAAAGAGGTCTTAAAAACGCAAACAACAGGAATTCTGCAGATGCTGGAAATTCAAGCAACACACATCAAAGTTGCTGGTGAAATGCAGCAGGCCAGGCAGCATCTCTAGGAAGAGGTACAGTCTATGTTTCAGGCCGAGACCCTTCGTCAGGACTAACTGAAGGAAGAGTTAGTAAGAGATTTGAAAGTTGGAGGGGGAGGGGGAGATCCAATATGATAGGAGAAGACAGGAGGGGGAGGGATGGAGCCAAGATCTGGACAGGTGATTGGCAAAGGGGATATGAGAGGATCATGGGACAGGAGACCCAGGGAGAAAGACGGGGGGGGGGGGGGGGGGAGGGGCGGGAAACCAGAGGATGGTCAAAGGGTATAGTCAGAGGGACAGAGGGAGAAAAAAGAGAGTGAGAGAAAGAATGTGTATATAAAAATAAATAACAGATGGGGTACGAGGGGGAGGTGGGGCATTAGCGGAAGTTAGAGAAGGCTTACCCCCCCCCCTTGTCTTTCTCCCTGGGCCTCCTGTCCCATGATCCTCTCATATCCCCTTTGCCAATCACCTGTCCAGCTCTTGGCTCCATCCCTCCCCCTCCTGTTTTCTCCTATCATTTTGGATCTCCCACTTTCAAATCTCTTACTAAATCTTCCTTCAGTTAGTCCTGACGAAGGGTCTCGGCCTGAAACGTCGACTATACCTCTTCCTAGAGATGCTGCCTGGCCTGCTGCGTTCACCAGCAACTTTGATGTGTGTTGCTAAAAAGAGATCTGTCACTTAGAGGTGTCTGAAGATGTGTATTCTGCAGCTAACACAACATAATGGCTAAATCACTTGCTCCCAATCAGTGAAATGTAGGCTGAATCCTCATTGTGGTGTGATGTGTACAGCATAAGTAGTGAGAGATTGCTGTAATGTTAGAGTTATTTCTATTCACTTGAGATGTTAACTCATCTTTGTTTCCTCAGGTGTGTGACAAAGGTCTAAATGATTGCTTGAAAGCAGAGTTCGCATTGGCCTTGGCCAATATTTATTCCTCAAACAGCAAACTTTCAAAAAACATAAATGGTCTGATGCTTAATGTATTGCTTTTTGCTGGATCTGGTGAAACACAATATTTCTTTGGCAGTAATCCTGAGGTGATGTGTGATATAAATGTACTGCCCTGGTTCACCTCTTTACTGTTATGCTGTAGGTATTTCATTCAGCAGCTCTGTATCAACCATCAACAGATCACTTGCAATACTAGAGGAAACAACACAGTGGACCATCAAGAATGCCTACCGTGCTATTCCACGCCTTCACTTTGGGAAGTCTGATCAGCTGGCTGTACTTCTAGTGTCTGAGTATAGGCAGAGACTGCAGCACCAGTAGTGAGGACCAAGAAGATATGGACAAGCACAGGAACAATTACAGGACTGATTTGAATTGATGGACTGGACTGTACTCAGGGATTCATCTTCAAATCTGGGTGAGTATGCTGCAGCTGTTACTGACTTCATTAAACCTGTGTGATGAGTGTGTGCCCACAAAGACTAACTATGCATTCCAAAACCAGAAGTCGTGGATGAACCAGGAGGTACGTTGTCTGCTGAAGGCTAGTTCTGTGGCATTCAAGGCTGGTGACCCAGATCCCTACCAAAAGACCAGGTATGATTTGTGGAAGACTATTTCAAGGGCGAAGAGACAATTTTGAACGAGGTTGGAGGTGACATCGGATGCACGGCAACTCTGGCAGGGTCTGCAAGACATTGCTTCCTACAAAGTGAAACCCAATAACATGAATGGCAGTGATGTTTCACTTCCAGGTGAATTTAATACCTTCTATGCCCATTTTGAAAGAGAGAACACAACTACAGCTGTGAAGATCCCTGCTGGATCAGGTGACCCTCTGATCTCTGTCTCGGAGGCTGATGTCAGCCTGTCTTTCAGGAGGGTGAAACCTCACAAGGCGGAAGGTCCCAATGGAGTATCTGTTAAGACTCTGAAAACTTGTGCCAACCAACTGGCAGGAGTATTTAAGGACATTTTCAACCTCTCACTGCTATGGGTGGAAGTTCCCACTTGCTTCAAAAAGGCAACAATTATACCAGTGCCTAAGAACAATAACGTGAGCTGCCTTAATGACTATCACCCAGTAGCACACACATCTACAGTGAAGAAATGGTTTGAGAGACTGGTCATGACTAGACTGAACTCCTGCCTCAGCAAGGACCTGGACCCACTGAAATTTGCCTATCACCACGATAGGTCAACAGCAGATGAAATCTCAATGGCTCTCCATACAGCCTTAGACCTTCTGGACAATACAGGCACCTCTGTCAGGATGCTGTTCATCAACTATAGGTCAACATTTAACACCATCATTCCCACAATCTTGATTGATGGTACAGAACCTGGGCCTCTGTACCTCCCTCTGCAAATGGATCCTCGACATCCTAAGCAGAAGACCACAATCTGTGTGGATTGGTGATAATATACCTCCTCGCTGACGATCAAGACTGGTGCACCTCAGGGGTGTGTGCTTAGCCCACTGCTCTACTTCTCTAAACCCATGACTGTGTGGCTGCTAGGCGTAGCTCAAATGCCATTTATAAATTTGCTGATGATACAACCATTATTGGTAGAATCTCAGATGGAGACGAGACAGGAGTGGGATATACCAACTAGTGGAGTGGTGTCGCAGCAACATCCTGGCACTCAACGTCAGTAAGATGAAAGAGCTGATAGTGGACTTCAGGAAGGGTAAGATGAAGGAACACATACCAATCCTCATAGAGGGATCAGAAATGGAGAGAGTGAGCAGTTTCAAGTTCCTGGGTGTCAAGATCTTTGAGGACCTAACCTGGTCCCAACATATCGATGCAGCTATAAAGAAGGCAAGACAACGATGATACTCATTAGGAGTTTGGAGAGATTTGGTATGTCAACAAAAACACAAAAACTTCTATAGTTGTATCGTGGAGAGCATTCTGACAGGCTGCATCACCATCTGGTATGGAGGGGAGTGGGGGTGGGGGGGGCTACTGCACAGGACCAAAAGAAGCTGCAAAGGGTGGTAAATTTAGTTGGCTCCATCTTGGATACTAGCCTACAAAATCCTCAGGATATCTTTAGGGAGTGGTGTCTCAGAAAGGCAGTGTCCATTATTAAGGACCTCCAGAACCAGGGCATGCCCTTTTCTCACTGTTACCATCAGGTAAGAGGTACAGAAGCCTAAAGGAACAGCTTCTTCCCTCTGCCATCCAGTTCTTAAAAGGACATTCAACCTGTGAACACTACCTCACTTTTTAAAATATATATTCTGTTTTTGCACAATTTTTAATCTATTCAATATACGTATATTGTAATTTATTTACTTATTTTTTTCTTCTATTTTATGTATTGCATTGAACTGCTGCTGCTAAGTTAACAAATTTCATGACACATGCCGGTGATAATAAACCTGATTCTGATTCTGTAAGAGCAGTCTGTTCTGCTTTCAGCTTGTTTGGGTTATTGTTGAAGATAAGGGATGATGAGGGATGTGTACCATCTGATTAGGATCGTGGAACTGGGGTAAGGTTTTTTTGGTGAAGGACAGTAAGGTTGGTCTTGGGGCTTTTGTTCAGCAGGAAATGAAGAGAGAGGACACTAGGGAGAACCAGTTGTAGGCTATGTTCCCTCTAAGCTGTGTGCGTATGCGCGCGCACGTTTTTCAACCAGCGCACAAAGGAAATTAATGTGCGCACAAAAGGTTAGTTACCTAAAATAATGTAGTAATTAATAATTATACTTATTGAAAATAATCTTTTAGCTGGATGTTTCTGTTAATTAGTTAGTCGGCTTTTCAAATACCACAATGCACGTCACTAATTTACGTCACCTCACCTTTCCTGTTCCAGTTTGTACGGCTGCAGCCATCTTTGGCAGACAGTGTTCATATTGTAAAGTTTACAAAGGTCTGTTTCAAATCCTGTAGCTAGCTTACTAAGTTTTTACTGAAAAAAATATTGATTCACTATGTCGAATTCAAAAGAAGCGAAGGACGTGAAGTGCAAAAGAACTGCAAATTTGTTTAAAGTTGAATGGCTTAACAGAATAGTAGAAACTGCTACACCGAAAGTTTATGAGGTCATGAACATTCAGCTACAAGAAATATTTCTGTATGATTTGGAAACTGGAGTTATCTGTTTGTATTGTCATGATACGGAAGTTGCTGGAGAACTTGCTAGTGGAAAGAAGTGGGATGATATTTGTAAACTTGACTTTTTGAAGCGTCATTTGGCAAGTAAATCGCATTTGGAAGGTGTACAAAAGCTCAGGCAACAGAACCCGTCATTACCCGTTACAGGAGTGCTACGCATGTTATGGTTGAGTGCAAATGAGCAAGAGTGAAAACAATCAAACCAAGAAGAGATCAAAGTTCTTATTGACAGTGTGTTGTTAGCTGTTAAAATGAGTAACTCTTTACATTCAGTTCAACACATCAATGAACATATGGAAAAGTATGTTCAACTCCCAGACAGCTGGCAAAGCAAAAATTATGCGTTCGAATTTCTGGAGATTACCAACTATATTGTTCTGAAAGACATGTTTGAAGAAATAGCATCAGCAGATTTTCACACGTTAGCAGTTGATGAAACCACAAACATATCTGTCAACAAATACTGTAATAGTTAGACAGTTTAATAATTTCAAATTTTCTGTGCAAGAAAAAATAAAATCCAAACTGATTTCAAACTTTGCTCAAATGGTGGCAATTATACTTCAAAATGAACAGTTTTGCGACCTTGCACAGTTAATGGATATTAGGGGAACCTTTCTTGCGTCTAGTGCGGACTGTGAGCAAGGTGTTAGCCTAATGAATCAACTCAAAAGCAAGCTGAGAAACCATTTAGGTGAATGTTATTTGGATACGTTAATGAGAATCAAAAGCTATCAAATGGATGGAAGTTCTATTTGTCTAGCTAGAGTTTACAAAGAATGGGTAAATGCCAAAGGCAGGAGAGAGAAAAAATAACTGACTGACTTAAATATATATGTTATTTTGTTGTTATTCTGTGCAGTTTTATGTCAAATATTTTGTAAACCTACATAAACTGTGCCATGTGTGCATTCAGTGCACACATACTTTTGTCACAGGAAAAAAAATTGCACAACATAAGATTTTTGCGCACACTGGCTAGTAAAAATTAGAGGGAACATTGGTCGTAGGATACGACCCGGTGAGAAACCCATTTGTTTGAGCGAGCGACGTTGGGAATGTGGTGTGTGCTTTCACACTGACCAAGGGTCCAGTGCATGAGTGACAGAAAGGTTCAAGATGGGCTTCAACTGGTGCATATTTGATTGTTTAATTAGAATGGGCCCTTTTTGGTTTTACTTTCTTTCTTTTAACTAACCCTTTAGTTAAGTAAGTTTTATAAATGTAATTCCTTTAGTCACATGCAGTGTGCTGTCTGTCATTTCTTGGCACTGAATTGTAACAGGGTAGCAAATTACACAGCATCCACACAAACTGGGGTTTGGGGTGGGGTGGTCTCAATCTCAAACCTCTTCAAACATTTCAGTCTTTTGGCCATGAGTTTCCCTTGACAAATCCATGCTGGCTGTCTCTACTTGTAGAGGGAGTTGAGGATTCTGGTCACTCTCATTGAGCAACCTGGTTGAGAGCATTTTAAATATAGAGGAAACAATAAGTGCCACTCCCACTTAGCAAAGTGTTAGCAGGTAGTTTACAAGAAGGTTTCAACAATCTCCACCAATAACCAGCACTCACCAAATCAGACCATTTGATTGACTCAACACCATGGTTGAACGTCGTTACTAAGTACTCCTATGGCTGGAGGCTCCAGCTTAGCTTGGCTAAGGTGTTCACCAACAGCCTTCCACACAATCACCAATCAGACAAGTGAAAGTCAAAATTGCATTGACAACATTGTCACAACATCTTGTAACGGTTACTTGGGTTTGGCTGGACTCTTGTCTGACATCACCATTTAGAAAGGTCCAGGGTAAGGTTAAGAGCAGAGGAGCTCTCAGGCATCCTCTTGCTGGTGTCATCTGGGTTGAAAGTTACTAAATATACATCTTCACTTAGGATACCCAAGAGATTCTGTGGATGCTGGAAATCTTAAGCAACACACACACAATTCTAGAGGAACTCACAAGACAGGCTGCAGCTATAAAGGGAAAAGAACGATTGATGGGGTCTCAGCCCTAAATGGCGACTGTTCATTTCTTTCCATAGATGCTGCCTGATCTGCTGAGTTCCTCCAGCATTTTACGTGTATTACTCAACATCTCCATTTAGGCACTTGTTTTTGGCCAGAGCGTTTACATAAACTGGTGTTTTCAGCTTTAGCTGTGTAGTGAGGTTCATTGCCAGATGCCACATACTCCTAATAACTGCATACCAGTTTTTTGAGTATTATAGCACCTTGGCCAGCATGGACCAGTTGCACTAAGGGGCCTGTTTCTATGCTTAGAACTCTAATACTATAACTAACATGCCAGAGGACCATGCTGACTCTCCAGGTAAAAGAAAACTTGCTTTCACTTTAAAATTATCCCCTCTAGTATTTGAAAGTTCCACTCTGGGGAAAAAAGACTTTGCCTATCTATCTTATCTATAATCTTTTATTATTTTATTTTCTTTATCAGGTTGTCCCTCAGCGATCCAGAGAAAACAATCCAAGTTTGACCAGTCTTTCATTTTTGCTAATATTCTCTAATCTGGGCAACATCCCGGTGAATCTGGTGAAACAGGATACCAAAAGTTTTTCAGATATGTAAAAAGTAAAAGCAAGGTGAAAGTAGATGTCAGACCACTGGAAGATGATACTGGAGAGGCAGTACTGGAGGACAAAAAAATGGCGGACAAACTGAATAAGTATTTTGCATCTGGCTGCACTGCGGAAGATGCCAACAGCATGCCGGAAGTTTGAGCGTGTCAGGGGGAAGTTGCTATTACTAGGGAGAAGGTACTTGGGAAGTTAAAAAGTCTGAAGGGAAATAAGTCACCTGCATCAAATGGGTTCTGAAAGATGTAGCTGAAGAATTTGTGGAGGCATTAGTAATGATCTTTCAAGAATCACCAGATTCTAGCGTGGTTGTAGAGGATCAGAAAATTGCAAATATCACTCCACTCTTCAAGAAGGGAGGGAGACGGTTGAAAGGAAATTACAGGAAATTATCCTCAGTAGTTGGAAAGATGTTGTAATCAATCATTAAGGATGAGGTCTCAGGGTACTTGGAGGCACATGATCAAATAGGCCAAAGTCATCATGGCTTCCTTAAGGGAACATCTTGCCTGACAAATCTGTTGGAATTCTTTGAGACAATAACAAGCAGGATAGACAAAGGAAAGTTAGTAGATGTTATGTACTTGTATTTACGGAAGACCTTTAACAAAATGCCACTCAAGAGGCTGCTTAGAAAGTAAGAGTCCATGGTATTACAGGAAAGATACTAGCATGGGTAGAGTACTGGCTGTTTGGCAGGAGGCAAAGAATGGGAATAAAGGGAGCCTTTTCTGATTGGTTACCAGTGACCAGTGGTATTCCACGGGGGTTGGTGTTGGGATTCCTTTTTTTTTGAATGTTATATGATTTAAATGATGGAATTGATGGCTTTGTGGCCAGGTTTGGGACAATAAGCGGGGCACCAGCATTCTGGCAGGCAGGTTTGCCTCTGCAACACGGGTGTGTTTAATCTAAGTTGTGGGGGGGAGGGGACAAACTGGAAACATAAGGATGGAGATAAAGGGAAAGTGAGAATAAGAGAAGTTAAGAAAGACAGCAGAATCAACAGAGCAGAAAGCTCAAGAAGGGATCGTACAGTATGGCCAAGTGATATAGGAACTGATATGGGAGGTTAAAGAGCAACAGAAGGTAACTAAAAAGTCAATAAGCTGAGAAAAAATGAGGTACAAAGGTAAACTAGCCAAGAATATAAAGGAGGATAGTAAAAGCTTCTTTAGGTATGTGAAAAGGAAAAAAATAGTTAAGACCAAAATTGGGCCCTTGAAGACAGAAGCGGGTGAATTTATTCTGGGGAACAAGGAAATGGCAGATGAGTTGTACAGGTACTTTGGATTTGTCTTCACTAGGGAAGACACAAACAATCTCCCAGATGTAATAGTGGCCAAAGGATCTAGGGTAATGGATAAATTGAAGGAAATTTATATTAGGCAGGAAATGGTGTTGGATAGGCTGTTGGGTCTGAAGGCTGATAAGTCCCCGGGACCCGATGGTCTGCATCCCAGGGTACTTAAGGAGGTGGCTTTAGAAATCGTGGACGTATTGTAATCATTTTCCAATGTTCTATAGATTCTGGATCAGGTCCTGTGGATTGGAGGGTGGCTAATGTTGTCCCTCTCTTCAAGAAGGGAGGAAGAGAGAAAACAGGGAACTATAGACCGGTTAGCCTGACGTCGGTGGTGGGAAAGATGCTGGAGTCAATTATAAAAGATGAAATTATGACACATCTGGATAGCAGTAACAGGATTGGTCCGAGTCAGCATGGATTTATGAAGGGGAAATCATGCTTGACTAATCTTCTGGAATTTTTTGAGGATGTAACTATGAAAATGGACAAGGGAGAGCCAGTGGATGTAGTGTACCTGGACTTTCAGAAAGCCTTTGATAATGTCCCACATAGGAGATTAGTGGACAAAATTAGGGCACATGGTATTGGGGGCAGAGTACTGACATGGATTGAAAATTGCCTGGCTGACAGAAAACAAAGAGTAGCGATTAACAGGTCCCTTTCGGAATGGCAGGTGGTGACCAGTGGGGTACCGCAGGGTTCAGTGCTGGGACCGCAGCTGTTTACAATATATATTAATGATTTAGATGAGGGAATTGAAAGTTACATTAGCAAATTTGCCGATGACACAAAGCTGGGAGGCAGTGTAAAATGTGAGGAGGATGTTATGAGAATGCAGAGTGACTTGGACAGGCTGGGTGAGTGGGCGGATGCATGGCAGATGCAGTTTAATGTGGATAAATGTGACGTTATCCACTTTGGTGGTAAGAACAGGAAGGCAGATTATTATCTAAATGGAGTCAGGTTACGAAAAGGGGAAGCACAATGAGATCTAGGTGTTCTTGTACATCAGTTACTGAAAGCGAGCATGCAAGTACAGCAGGCAGTGAAAAAAGCTAATGGCATGCTGGCCTTCATAACAAGGGGAATTGAGTATAAGAGCAAAGATGTCCTTCCGCAGCTGTACAGGGCCCTGGTGAGACCACACCTGGAGTACTGTGTGCAATTTTGATCTCCAAATTTGAGGAAGGACATTCTTGCTATTGAGGGAGTGCAGCGTAGGTTCACAAGGTTAATTCCCAGGATGGCGGGACTGTCATATGTCGAAAGATTGGAGCGACTGGGCTTGTTTACTCTGGAATTTAGAAGGCTGAGAGGGGATCTTATTGAAACATATAAGATTATTAAGGGATTGGACACGCTGCAGGCAGGAAGCATGTTCCCGCTGATGGGTGAGTCCAGATCCAGAGGCCACAGTTCAAGAATTAGGGGTAGGCCATTTAGAACGAAGTTGAGGAAAAACTTTTTCACGCAGAGAGTGGTGGATATATGGAATGCTCTGCCCCATAAGGCTGTGGAGGCCAAGTCTCTGGATGCTTTCAAAAAAGGAGATGGATAGAGCTCTTAAAGATAGTAGAATCAAAGCTTATGGGGATAAGGCAGGAACTGGATACTGATAGTGAATGATCAGCCATGATCACAGTGAATGGTGGTGCTGGCTCGAAGGGCCGAATGGGCTACTCCTGCACCTATTGTCTATAATATGATTATACAAACCCCATTTCCAGAAAAGTTGGGATATTTTCCAAAATGCAATAAAAACAAAAATCTGTGATATGTTAATTCACGTGATCCTTTATTTAACTGACAAAAGTACAAAGAAAAGATTTTCGATAGTTTTACTGACCAACTTAATTGTATTTTGTAAATATACACAAATTTAGAATTTGATGGCTGCAACACACTCAACAAAAGTTGGGACAGAGTTAAAATAAGATTGAAAAGTGCACAGAATATTCAAGTAACACCGGTTTGGAAGACTGCACATCAAACAGGCTAATTGGTAGCAGGTGAGGTATCATGACTGGGTATAAAAGTAGCGTCCATCAAAGGCTCAGTCTTTGCAAGCAAGGATGGGTTGTGGCTCACCCCTTTGTGCCAAAATTCGTGAGAGAATTGTTTGTCAGTTCAAAAGGAACATTTCTCAACGTAAGATTGCAGAGAATTTAGGTCTTTCAACATCTACAGTACATAATATTGTGAAAAGATTCAGAGAATTCAGAGACATCTCAGTGCGTAAAGGGCAAGGTCGGAAACCACTGTTGAATGCGCGTGATGTTCGAGCCCTCAGGCGGCACTGCCTAAGAAACCGTCAAGCTACTGTGACAGTTATAGCTACTTGGGCTCGGGAGTACTTCGGAAAACCATTGTCACTCAACACAGTCCGTCGCTGCATCCAGAAATGCAACTTGAAACTGTATTATGCAAGGAGGAAGCCATACATCAACGCTATGCAGAAACGCCGGTCAGTTCTCTGGGCCCAAGCTCATCTCAGATGGACCGAAAGACTGTGGAACCATGTGGTGTGGTCAGATGAATCCACATTTCAGCCAGTTTTCGGAAAAAACGGGCGTCAAGTTCTCCATGCCAAAGATGAAAATGACCATCCAGATTGTTAACAGCGAAAGGTGCAAAAGCCAGCATCTGTGATGGTATGGGGGTGCATCAGTGCCCACGACATGGGTGAGTTGCATGTATGTGAAGGTACC